>NC_082712.1:105468721-105774036 GCF_030144855.1 Hypanus sabinus
CTGCATGTTCTGTATCGGTACACAGTCTCGATGTTCTCTATCATTACAGAGTCTGCATGTTCCTTATCGGTACACAGAGTGCATGTTCTCTATTGGTGCACTACTGAATGTTTTGTATGAGTGCACAATCTACATGTTCTGTATCGGTGCACAGAATGCATGTTCTCTGTTGGACAGAGTCTGCAAGTACTCTATCGGTACACAGTCTGCTTGTTCTCTGTTGGTACCCAGTCACCATTTTTTGTATCGGTACACATTTTGCACGTTCTCTATTGGTACACAGTCTCTATGTTCACTATCGTTACCGAGTCTGCATGTTCCTTATCAGTACACAGAATGCATGTTCTGTATTTGTCCACAGCCTCCATGTTTTGTATCGGTACACATTCTACATGTATTGTATCAGTACACGGTCTGCATGGTCTATATTGCAGACACTCTGCATTTTCTCTTTCGGTAGTCAGTCTGCGTGATCTGTACCCGTACAGAGTCTGCATGTTCTTTATTGGAGACTCTATGCATTTTCTCTATCGGTACACAGTCTGCATGATCTCTACCAGTACAGAGTCTACATGTTCCTTTTCGGTACACAGAGTGCATGTTCTCTATTGGTACACAGCCTCCATGTTTTGTATGAGTGCACAATCTACATGTTCTGTATCGATGCACAGACCGCATGTTCTCCGTTGGAGAGAGTCTGCAGGTACTCTATCAGAACATGGTCTGCATGGTCTCTGTAGGTAACCAGTCTCCATTTTTTGTATCGGTACACATTCTGCATGTTCTCTATCGGTACACAATCTGCATGTTCTCTATCGGTACACAATCGCATGTTCGCTTTCGTTCCACAGTCTACCTTTTCTCAACCTCAACACAGTCTGCATGTTCTGTCTCGATATAGAGTCTGCATGTTCTGTATTGGTACACATTCTGCATGTTCTCTATTGGGAACACTCTGCATATTCTCTATTGGCACAGTGTCTGCACGTTCCTTATCAGTACACAGAGTGCATGTTCTCTGTTTGTATCCAGTCTCCATTTTTTGTATCGGTACACATTCTGCATGTTCTCTATTGGTACACAGCTCTATGTTCTCTATCGTTACCGAGTCTGCATGTTCCTTATCAGTACACAGAATGCATGTTCTGTATTGGCACACAGCCACCATGTTTTGTATCGGTACACATTCTTCATGTTTTGTATCAGTACATGGTCTGCGTGGCATCTATTGGAGACACTCTACATTTTCTCTATCGGCACTCAGTCTGCATGATCTCTACCTGTACAGAGCATGCATGTTCTCCATTGGTGTACAATCTACATGTTCTCTATCGGTACACAATCGCAAGTTCTCTTTCATTCCACGGTCTACCTGTTCACAATCTCAACACAGTCTGCATGTTCTGTCTTGATATAGAGCCTGCATGTTCTGTATCGCTGCACAGTCTGCATGTTCTCTATCATTACCAAGTCTGCATGTTCCTTGTCGGTATACAGAGTGCATGTTCTCTATTGGTACACAGACTGCGTGTTCTCTATCGTTACCGAGTCTGCATGTTCCTTATCGGTACACAGAATGCATGTTCTATATTTGTCCACAGCCTCCATGTTTTGTATCGGTACACATTCTACATGTATTGTATCAGTACACGGTCTGCATGGTCTATATTGGAGACACTCTGCATTTTCTCTTTCGGTAGTCAGTCTGCATGATCTGTACCTGTACAGAGTCTGCATGTTCTTTATTGGAGACACTCTGCATTTTCTCTATCAGTACTCAGTCTGCATGATCTCTGCCTGTACAGTCTGCATGTTCTCCATCAGTGCACAATCTACATGTTCTCTATCGGTATACAATCGCAAGTTCTCTTTCGTTCCACGGTCTACCTGTTCACAATCTCAACACAGACTGCATGTTCTGTATCGGTACACAGTCTGCATGTTCTCTATTGGTACACAGTCTCTATGTTCTCTATTGTTACAGCGTCTGCATGTCCCTTATCGGTACACAGAGTGCATGTTCTCTATTGGTACACTGCCTGAATGTTTTGATTAGGTGCACAATCTACATGTTCTGTATCGGTTGCACAGATTGCATGTTCTCTGTTGGACAGAGTCTGCAAATACTCTATCGGTACACAGTCTGCATGTTCTCTGTTGGTACCCAGTCTCCATTTTTTGTATCGGTACACATTTTGCATGTTCTCTATCGATACACAGACTGCATTTTCTCTATCAGTACACATTTTGCATGTTCTCTATTGGTACAGAGACTGCATGTTCTGTATCGATACCAAGTCTGCACGTTCCTTATCGGTACACTGAATGCATGTTCTGTATTGGCACACAGCCACCATGTTTTGTATAGGTACAAATTCTTCATGTTTTGTATCAGTACACGGTCTGCATGGCATCTATTGGAGACACTCTGCATTTTCTCTATCGGTACTCAGTCTGAATGTTCTCTACCTGTACAGACTATGTTCTCTACCTGTACAGACTATGTTCTCCATCAGTGCACAACCTACATGTTCTCTATTGGAACACAATCGCAAGTTCTCTTTCGTTCCATGGTCTACCTGTTCACAATCTCAACACAGTCTGCATGTTCTGTCTTGATATAGAGCCTGCATGTTCTGTATCGCTACACAGTCTGCATGTTCTCTATTGGGAACACTCTACATATTCTCTATTGGTACACAGTCTGCATGTTCTTTATCGTTACTGAGTCTGCATGTTACTTATCAGTACACAGAATGCATGTTCTGTATTTGTCCACAGCCTCCATGTTTTGTATCGGTACACATTTTTCATGTTTTGTATCAGTATACGGTTGGCATGGCCTCTATTGGCGACACTCTGCATTTTCTCTATTGGTAGTCAGTCTGCACGATCTGTTCCTGTACAGAGTCTGCATGTTCTTTATTGGAGAGTCTGCATTTTCTCTATTGGTACACAGTCTGCATGATCTCTACCAGTACAGAGTCTGCATGTTGCTTTTCGGTGCACAGAGTGCATGTTCTCTATTGGTACACAGCCTCCATGTTTTGTATGAGTGCACAATCTACATGTTCTGTATCGATGCACAGACCGCATGTTCTCCGTTGGAGAGAGTCTGCAGGTACTCTATCAGTATACCGTCTGCATGGTCTCTGCAGGTAACCAGTCTCCATTTTTTGTATCGGTACACATTCTGTATGTTCTCTATCGGTACATATTCTGCATGTTCTCCATTGGTACACAATCTACATGTTCTCTATCGGTACACAATCGCAAGTTCTGTTTCATTCCACAGTCTACCTGTTCTCAATCTCAACACAGTCTGCATGTTCTGTATCGGTACACAGTCTGCATGTTCTTCATTGGATACACTCTGCTTGTTCTTTGCTGGTAGACAGTCTGCATGTTCTCTATCATTTCCGAGTCTGCATGTTCCTTATCGGTACACAGAGTGCATGTTCTCTATTGGTACACTGCCTCCATGTTTTGTATCGGTACACATTCTTCATGTTTTGTATCAGTACATGGTCTGCATGGTCTCTGTTGGTACCCACTCTCAATTTTTTGTGTTGGTACGCATTCTGCATGATCTCTGTCAGTACACATTCTGCATGTTCTCTATCGGTACACAGTCTGCATGTTTTCTATCAGTACACAGTCGGCATGATCTCTATCGATACACATACTGCATGTTCACCATCGGTAAACAGTTTTCCTATTCTCTATTGGTATTCTATCTCATGTTCTGTTTCTTTACACAGTCTATTTGTTCTTCATTGGTTCAATCTCAAGTTTTCTTTCGTTCCACGGTTTACCTGTTCTTGATCTCAACACAGTCTACATGTTTGGCATCGGTATGGATCCTGCATGTTCTGTATCGGTACAGAGTCTGCATTTTTTTGATAGTTACAGAGTCTGCATGTTTCTTATCAGTACACAGAGTGCATGTTCTCTGTTGGTATTCAGTCTCCATTTTTTGTATCAGTACACGGTCTGCATGGTCTCTATCAGTGGACCTTCTGCATGTTCTCTGTCATTCCACAATCTGCATGTTCTATTTTGATATATAGTCTGCATGTTCTGTATCGGTACACATTCTGCATGTTCTGTATCGGTACACAGTCTGTATGTGCTGTATTGGAAACACTCTGCATGTTCTCTATTGGTACACAGTCTGCATGTTCTCTATCGTTACTGAATTTGAATGTTCCTTATCGGTACACAGAATGCATGTTCTCTATTGGTACACAGCCTCCATGTTTTGTATCGGTACACATTCTTCTTGTTTTGTATCAGTACACGGTCTGCATGATCTTTGTTGGTACCCAGTCTCCATTTTTTGTATTGGTACACATTCTGCATGTTCTCTATTGGAAACACTCTGAATTTTCTCTATTGGTACACAGTCTGCATGTTCTCTATCGTTACCGAGTCTGCATGTTCCTTGTCAGTACACAGAGTGCATGTTCTCTATTGGTACACTGCCTGAGTGTTTTGTATGAGTGCACAATCTACATGTTCTGTATCGGTGCACAGATTGCATGTTCTCTGTTGGACAGAGTCTCCAAGTACTCTATCGGTACACAGTCTGCATGTTCTCTGTTGGTACCCAGTCTCCATTTTTTGTATCGGTACCTATTCTGCATGTTCCTTATTGGTACACATTCTGCATGTTCTGTATCGATACACATTCTGCATGTTCACCATCGGTAAACAGTTTACCTGTTCTCTATTGTTACTCTATCTCAAGTTCTGTTTCTTTCCACAGTCTACTTGTTCTCTATTGGTTAAATCTCAAGTTCCCTTTTGTTCCACGGATTACCTGTTCTTGATCTTGTTATGAATGTACCACAGCTCTGAGGGGCCAAAGGGTGCGGGGTAGCCCCCTCCTTTGTGAGAATCGCAAGATCACTGTTGGGTTGGGTCAAGGTGCTCAGGAAAGGAGAAAGAGATGTGCAGGATGTCTCGTTTCCCCGGCGATGTAAAGCTACGGGACATGGCCATTGTCTCCGGGAGACAAAGTTGTGGATTGGAGAATGTGCTACGTGAATGCCCTCAGGCAAAGTGGGCTGGTTGAGGGAGAGATTGCATCACCCCCAACCTGATTGACATCTACGACCCTGCGAGCCAGGATAAAAGAGGGTCTGTATGAACAGCCCCTCAGACACACCAGAAGAAACATTAAGCGACCGCGTAACAGTCATCTGAAGGAGGCCACATGCGTTCAGTTCCATTGCTGGAATTGGTGGTTGGAACCACGGAAAACGGCTTTTAGCTAACAACGGGGAACCCCACTCCCCGACTCAACGGATTGGCATCATAAAAGACTTGGGCAAGTTTAAACCGCCTCACTCTTAAACCCAAAAACGCTGCAGCTTGAATGAACTAACAATGACTGTTATCTTTCCATCGGACAATACATTATTCCCTAGACAACGATTGAGCTATTTCTTCTTGGTTATTATTATACCCGCGCTTTAGAATTAGTATTGACGACGTATATTATCTGTATGTTTGCATTAATCTTATTTTTCTGCCCTTTATCAATAAATACTTTTAAAAATAGTACTATCAGACTTCAACAGACCTCTCTATCTTTGCTGGTAAGTGATCCAATTACGGGATTTCGTAACAATCTGAACACAGTCTACATGTTTGGCATCGGAATAGAGTCTGCATATTCTGTATCGGTACACAGTCTGCATGCTCTCTGTTGGACAGAGTCTACAGGCACTCTATCGATACACTGTCTGTATATTCTCTATCGGTACACAGTCTGCATGATCTCTTTTGATCCACAGTCTATATGTTCTTTGTCTGACACAGTCTGAATGTTCTCCATTAGTACACAACTACATGTTCAGTATTGGTACACAATCTCTTGTTCTGTTATGTTCCATGGCTTACTTCTTTTCTGTTGGTACACAATCTCAAGTTCTCTTTCATTTCACAGTCTACCTATTCTCGATCTTAACACAGTTCGCATGTTCTGCATCGGTACACAGTCTGTATGTTCTGTATTGGTACACAGTCTGCATGTTCCTTTTCGGTACACAGAGTGCACGTTCTCTATCAGTACACTGTCTGCATGATCTCTATGAGTACACATTCTGCATGTTCTCTATCGGTACACATTCTGTATTTTCTCTATCGATACACATTCTGCATGGTATCTATCTGTACACAGTCTGCATGTTCACCATCGGTAAACAGTCTACCCATTCTCTATTGTTACTCTATCTCTATTTCTGTTTCTTTCCACGGTTTACCTGTTCTTGATCTCAACACAGTCTGCATGTTTTCTATTGGTACCCAGTCTCCATGTTTTGTATCAGTACACATTCTGCATGTTTTGTATCAGTACACGGTCTGCATGGTCTCTATCAGTGAGCCATCTGCATGTTCTCTGTCGTTCCACAGTCTGCATGTTCTATTTTGATAAACAGTCTTCATGTTCTCTATCAGTACACATTCTGCATAGTCTGTCTGTACAGAACCTGCATGTTCCTTATTGGTACACATTGTGCATGTTCTCTCTTTGTACCCAGTCTCCATACTCTGTATCGGTGAACAATCTGCATGTTCTGTATCGGTACACAGTCTGCAGATTCTCTATAGGTACACAGTCTGCATGTTCTATAGCTGTAGACAGACTTCATTTTCTCTATCGGTACATTGACTGGATGTTCCAGAACAAGGGGTTACAGTTTAAGGATAAAGGGGAAGCCTTTTAGAACCCAGATGAGGAGAAACTTCTTCACACAGAGAGTGGTGAATCTGTGGAATTCTCTGCCACAGGAAACAGTTGAGGCTGGTTCATTGGGTATATTTAAGAGAAAGTTAGATATGACCCTTGTAGCTAAAGGGATCAGGGGGTATGGAGAGAAAGCAAGTAGAGGGTTCTGAGTTGGATGATCAGCTATGATCATTCTGACTGGCGGTGCAGGCACAAAGGGCCAAATATCCTACTCCTGCTCCTATTTTCTATGTTTCTATCAGTGGAACGTCTGCATGTTCGCTGTTGGTCCACAGTCTGCAGGTTCTCTATCGGTAGTCAGACCGCATGTTCTCTATCAGTACATAGTCTGCAGTTTCTCTTTTGGTACACAGTCTCCAGGTTCTCTATTGGACACAGTCTGCATGTTTTCTATCGAGACAGTTTACATGTTCTCTTACATTACACAGTCTACAGACTCCTGACTGATACACAATGTTAAGTTCTCTTTCGTTCCGCATTCTCCCTGTTCTCGATCTCAACACAGTCTGCAAGTTCTGTGTCGATAAAGAGTTTGCATGTTCTCTATCAGTACATTGTCTACATGTTCTGTATTGGTATCCAAACTGCATTTTCTCTATCAGCACACATTTGCATGTTCTGTATCGGTACATGGCCTGCATGTTCTCTATCAGTACACAGTCTGCATGATCTTTCTTGATACACAGTCTACATGTGTTCTGTCGGTTCGCAATCTGCATGTTCTCTGTTGGTACACTGTCTGTATATTCTCCATCGGTACAGAGTCTGCATGTTCCCTCTCGGTACACAGTGTGCATGTGGTACCCAGTCTCCATGTTCTGTATCAGTACACAATCTACATTATCTGTATCAGTACACAGTCTGCATGTACTCTGTCGGTCCACCGTCTGCAGGTTCTCTATCGGTACACAGTCTGCATTTTCTCTATAAGTATACATTCTGCATATTCTCTATCTGTACACAGTTTGCATGTTCTCTATCGGTTCAGTGAACAGTCTTCATGTTCTGTATTGGTACGCAGTCTCCATGATCTTTATTGGACACAGTCTGCATGTTCTATATCGGTAGACAGTCTGTATATTCTCTATCGGTACGGAATCTGCATGTTCTCTGTCAGTACACAGTCTGCATGTTCTCTATTCTACATGGATTTGTGAAAGGAAACTCATATCTGACGAATCTTAGAATTTTTTGTGGACGTAACTACTAGAGTGGATTGGGGAGAACCAGTGGATGTGGTATATTTGGATTTTCAAAGGATTTGACAAGTTCCCACACAGGAGATTAGTGTGCGAACTTAAAGCACACAGTATTGGGGGTAGGGTATTGATATGGATAGAGAATTGATTGGCAAACAGGAAGCAAAGAGTTGGAATAAACGGGACCTTTTCAGATTGGCAGGCGGTGACTAGTGCGGTACCGCAAGGGTCAATGCTGGGACCTCAGTTGTTTACAATATATATTAATGATTTAGACAAGGGAATTAAATGCAGCATCTCCAAGTTTGTGGATGACACAAAGCTAGGCGGCGGTGTTGGCTGTGTGGAGGATGCTAAGAGGATGCAGGGTGACGTGGATAGGTTAGGTGAATGGGCAAATTCATGGCAGATGCAATTTAATGTGGATAAATGTGAGGTTATCCACTTTGGTTGCAAGAACAGGAAAACAGATTATTATCTGGATTGTGGTAGATTAGGAAAAGCGGAGGTGCAGCGAGACCTGTATGTTGTATATTGACATTGTATATCAGTCATTGAAAGTGGGCATGCAGGTACAGCAGGGGGTGAAAAAGGCAAATGGTATGTTGGCATTCATAGCAAAAGAATTCGAGTACAGGAGCAGGGAGGTTCTACTGCAGTTGTTCAAGGCTTTGGTGAAACCACAGCTGGAGTATTGTGTGCAGTTTTGGTCTCCTAATCTGAAAAAAGACATTCTTGCCATAGAGGGAGTACAAAGATTGATTCCTGGGATGGCAGGACTTTCATATGAAGAAAGGCTGGAACGACTACGCTTATACTCGCTGGAACTTAGAAGACTGAGGGGGGATCTCATTGAAACGTATAAAATTCTGAAGGGATTGGACAGAGTAGATGAAGGAAGATTGTTTACGATGTTGGGGGAGTCCAGAGTGAAGGGTCACAGTTTAAGGATAAAGGGGAAGACTTTTAGGACCGAGATGAGGAAAAGCTTCTTCACACAGAGAGTGGTGAATCTGTGGAATTCTCTGTCACAGGAAACAGTTGAGGCTGGTTCATTGGCTATATTTAAGAGGAAGTTAGATATGGCCCTTGTGGCTAAAGGGATCAGGGGGTATGGAGAGAAAGCAGGTACAGGGTTCTGAGTTGGATGATCAGCCATGATCATACTGAATGGTGGCGCCGGCATGAAGGGCCGAATGTCCTACTCCTGCATCAATTTTCTATGTTTCTATGTTTCTATCAGTGGACCGTCTGCATGTTCGCTGTTGGTCCACAGTCTGCAGGTTCTCTATTGATACATAATTTGCATGTTCATCATCAGTCCACAGTCTGCATGTTCTCTATCGGTAGACAGTCTGCATGTTCTCTATTGGACATAGGCTACATATTTTCTATCTGTACATAGGCTGGATGTTCTCTATCGGTACATACTCTGCATGTTCTGTATTGGTACACAGTCTCTATGTTCTCCATTGAACAATGTCTGCATGTTCTCTATTGGTAGACAGACCGCATGTTCCCTATCGGTACATAGTCTGCAGTTTCTCTTTTGGTACACAGTCTGCATGTTCTCTTATATTACAAAGTCTACAGACTCTTGATCGATGCACTATGTTAAGTTCTCTTTCCTTCCACGTTCTCCCTGTTCTCGATCTCAACAGTGTTTGCAATTTCTGTCTCGATACAGAGTCTGCATAGTCTCTATCTTACAGAGTCTGCACGTTCTCAGTTGGACACAGTCTGCATTTCCTCTATCGGAAAAAGTCTGCATATTCTCTATCAGTACACAGTCTGCATGATTTCTACCTGTACAGAGTCTGAATGTTTTCTGTTGGTACCCAGTCTCTATGTTTTGTATCGGTACACAGTCTGCACATTCTATATCGGTAGATAAGGCCGAATGGCCTATTCCTGCACCTATTTTCTATGTTTTTATGTTTCTATGTTTCTATCAGTGGACTGTCAGCATGTTCACTGTTGGTCCACAGTCTGTAGGTTCTCTATCGAAACACAGTCTGCAGGTTCTCTATCGAAACACAGTCTGCAGGTTCTCTATCGAAACACAGTCTGCATGTTCTCTATCTGTACACAGGCTGCATGTTCTCTGCCGGTACACAGTCTGCATGTTCTCTATCGAAACACAGTCTGCATGTTGTCTATTGATACATAATTTTCATGTTTGTCATCGGTCCACAGTCTGCATGTTCTCTATCTGTACACAGGCTGCATGTTCTCTATTGGTACATAATCTGCATGTTCTGTATTGGTACACACTCTCTATGTTCTCTATTGGACAACGTCTACATGTTCTTGTGGTGAACTACATATACCTGTCTGGACACGCCCCTCGTGTGACCCACAGACCCCTGTATAAAGGCGATTGGAGGCACTGCTCCTCCCTCAGTCTCCAGGATGTTGTGTGATGGTCTCTTGCTGCTGACTGCTCTCTTCCAGCTAATAAAATCCTATCTTGCCTCACGTCTCCGAGAGTTATTGATGGTGCATCAATTTTATTAGCTGGAATTTTAAAACATGGAAAGTATTTTACATCTGGAAAAATTGGACATTGATCTTCAAGCCCCAGAAGCAGCTATTGCCTTTGAACTCTGTCTTGCATGCTTCCAACCATACTTGGAAGCGATTGCCATGATTGAGCCTGCTATCATGCACAAAATCCTCCTCTCCAAGGTGTGTCTGAAGGTATACTCCCTTGTCAGGGACCTGCCAACCTACCAAGGTGCAATGGACGCCCTCAAAAGGCAGTACCTGTGGCCAGTGAACACCGTCTACACAAGACATCGCTTAGCAACACGGCGGCAGCAGGCCGGAGAGTCAAGCGCTGAGTGCAAACTGCACTTCTACCATCCTGAAAAGGCGCAACTTATCAAGGCCACCTGCCCCTTTGAGTGACTGAGTGTTGACTTTAAGGGCTCCCTTCCCTCCACTGACTGCAATGTCTACTTTATCAACATAATCAATGAGTACTCGCGGTTCCCCTTTGCCATCCCCTGCCCCAATACCACTGCTATGTCCGTCATAAAAGCCCTGCGCCAGCTCTTCACTCTGTTCAGATATCCCTGCTATATCCACAGTGATAGACAATAGACAATAGACAATAGGTGCAGAAGTAGACCATTCAGCCCCTCGACTCTGCACCGCCATTCTGAGATCATGGCTGATCATTCACTATCAATACCCAGTCCCTGCCTTGTCCCCATATCCCTTGATTCCCCTATCCATCAGATATCTATCCAGCTCCTTCTTGAAAGCATCCAGAGAATTGGCCTCCACCGTCTTCCGAGGCAGTGCATTCCACACCTCCACAACTCTCTGGGAGAAGAAGCTCTTCCTCAACTCTGTTTTAAATAACTTATTCTCAATCCATGCCCTCTGGTACTGGACTCTCCCAACATCTGGAACATATTTCCTGCCTCAATCCTATCAAATCCTTTAATTATCTTAAATGTTTCAATCAGATCCCCTCTCAATCTCCTCAATTCCAGTGTGTACAAGCCCAATCTCTCCAATCTCTCTGTGTAAGACAGCCCTGCCATCCCAGGAATCAACCTAGTGAATCTACGCTGCACTTCCTCAATTGCCAGAATGTCCTTCCTTAAACCTGGAGACCAAAACTGTACACAATATTCCAGGTGTGGTCTCACCAGGGCCCTGTACAAATGCAAAAGAACATCCTTGCTCTTGTATTCAATTCCCCTTGTAACAAAGGCCAACATTCCATTTGCCCTCTTCACTGCCTGTTGCACTTGCTCATTCACCTTCATTGACTGATGAACTAGGACTCCTAGGTCCTTACCTAACTCGACACCGTTCAGACAATACTCTGCCCTCTTGTTCCAGCTTCCAAAGTGGATAACTTCACATTTATTCACATTGAATGACATCCGCCAAGTATCTGCCCACTCACTCAGCCTATCCAAGTCTCCCTGTATTCTCCTAACGTCCTCTTTGCATGTCACACTGCCACCCAGTTTAGTATCGTCAGCAAACTTGCTGATATAGTTTTCAATGCCCTCATCTAAATCATTGACATAAATCATAAAGAGCTGTGGTCCCAATACAGAGCCCTGTGGTACCCCACTAGTCACCTCCAGCCAGTCCGAGAAACACCCATTCACTGCTACCCTTTGCTTTCTATCTGCCAACCAGTTTTCTATCCATGTTGAAACCCTGCCCCCAATGCCATGAGCTCTGATTTTACTCACCAATCTCCTATGTGGCACCTTATCGAATGCCTTCTGAAAATCTAGGTACACAACATCTACTGGCTTACCCTCGTCTAACATCCTTGTTACACCCTCAAAAAACTCCAACAGATTAGTCAAGCATGATTTGCCCTTGGTAAATCCATGCTGGCTTGGCCTAATCCTATTTCTGCCATCTAGATGTGCCACTATTTCGTCCTTAATAATGGACTCAAGCATCTTCCCCATGATAGAGGGTCCTCCTTTATGAGTGATGAGCTACGCCAGTACCTGCTGGCTAGGGGCATTGTTACTTGTAGGACCACGAGCTATAATCCCTGGGGAAATGAACAGGTGGAGAGGGAGAGTGCCACAGTGTGGAAGGCCACACTTTTAGGCCTTAAGTCAAAGGGGTTGCCGGTCTCTCGCTGGCAGGAAGTCCTCCCTAAGGCACTCCACTCTATCCACTCCCTGTTATGTATGTCCACCAATGCCACCCCTCACAAGCGCCTCTTTTCTTTTCCCAGGAAGTCTGCCACTGGGACCACCCTACTGGCTTGGCTGACGTCCCCAGTGCCAGTGCTGCTCTGGAAACATGTGAGGAGCAATAAATACTCCCCGCTGGTCAAGAGGATTCACCTACTACATGTGAACCCCCTGCATGCCTACGTGGTCTTACCTGATGGGCGGGAGGACACGGTCTCCATCTGCGATCTGGGGCATGCAGGAGCAGCAGACCACTACCCCGAACACTCCACGGTAACTATGAACCCTGTACCCACCGATGTGTATACCCACCTGACACCGCGCACACCAAGCCCTACACAGACTCCTCACGACACATCCATACCGGGCGCCTTGCACAAGCATGAGGGATCACTGACGCCTAATGGGCTGACACCTCAAGTCAGGTCGGAAACAGCACAACCACCGTCTCCGGTGCAATCGCCACTGGCACCAGTGCAATCACCGCCGGTGCTAAGTAGATCGCAGCGACAGATTCAACCACCCAATAGACTTAACCTGTAAATATACTTGTAAGAAACTTCACCCCATGGGGACTCTCTTTTAAAACAAAGGGGGGTTGAATGTGGTGAACTACATATACCTGTCTGGACACGCCCCCCCCCCCCCCACTGACTGCTCCTGTGGCTCCTCCCAAAGACCCTTGTATAAAGGCCATTGGAGGCACTGCTCCTCCCTCAGTCGCCAGAATGTTGTGTGATGGTCTCTTGCTGCTGACAGTGCTTTCTTCCAGCTAATAAAAGCCTCACGTCTCCGAGAGTTATTGATGGTGCATAGTTCTCTATCGGTAGACAGACCGCATGTTCTCTATTGGCACATAGTCTGCAGTTTTTCTTTTAGTACACAGTCTCCATGTCTCTATTGGACACAGTCTGCATGTTCTCTTATATTACACAGTCTACAGATTCTCGATCGATGCACTATGTTAAATTCTCTTTCCTTCCACATTCTCCCTGTTCTCGATCTCAACAGAGTCTGCAAGTTCTGTCTCGATACAGAGTCTGCATAGTCTCTTTTTTTTCTTTTTCAATCTTTTTATTGAATTTCATATATAAAAGAAACATAATATAATAATAAATAGGTTATAAATGCATAAGACTTGAAATTGAATTAGTAGTAGGATAACAGTATCCTATTAATATATCAACATAGAAACATAGTACATTATCAATCAAGTCTATAATAATTACATGAAAAAAATAAAAATAATCATCAAAGGAAAAAGAAAAAATTATAAAAATACAGGCAAAAAATATAAAAAAAATACTAAACTAAACTAACATGGGCAATAATAACAATTTATTTGTATATGATAGTGCCAAAAACTCCAGAACTCCATACCTGAACAAGGATAAGTAAAGAGAAGGTCTGGAAGAGGCCAAATTAATTCATATGAAAATGTCGAATGAACGGTCCCCAAGTTTCTTCAAATTTAATTGATGAGTCAAAAATAGTGCTTCTAATTTTTTCCAAGCTCAGAAAAGAAATAGTTTGAGAGAACCACTGGAACGTGGTAGGAGGATTTACTTCTTTCCAATTTTGTAATATAGACCTTCTGGCCATTAATGTTACAAAAGCAATCATTCATCTAATTGAAGGGGAAAACTGATTATCATCCTCATTTGGTATACCAAAAATTGCAGTAATAAAATGAGGTTGTAAATCGATATTCCAAACTGAGGAAATGGTAGCAAATATGTCCTTCCAATAGTTATGTAAAGCGGGACATGACCAAAACATGTGGGTCAATGATGCCACATCTGAATGGCATCTGTCACATTGAGGGTTAATATGAGAATAGAATCGAGCAAGCTTATTTTTAGACATATGAGCTCTATGTACAATTTTAAATTGTATTAAAGCATGCTTAGCACATATAGAAGAAGAATTAACCATTTGTAAAATTTTTTCCCATTTTTCTATTGATATATTACATTGAAGTTCTTTTTCTCATTCTTGTTTAATTCTACCTGATATTTCTGGTTGTATCTTCATAATCATATTATAAATAAAAGCCACTAATCCCTTCTGATAGGGATTTAAGGTAAAAATCATACCTAAAAAGTCCATTGAAGTTGAATTGGGGAAGGATGGTAGAATTTTATGTAAAAAATTTCTAATTTGTAAATATCTAAAAAATGCATAGTCTCTATCATACAGAGTCTGCACATTCTCTGTTGGACTCAATGTGCATTTTCTCTATCAGCACACAGTTTGGTTGTTCTGTATCGGTACATTGTCTGCATGGTCTCTATCAGTACACAGTCTGCATGATCTCTTTTGATCCACAGTCTATATGTTCTCTGTCGGACAGATTCTGAATGTTCTCCATTGGTACAGAATCTACATGTTCAGTATCGGTACACAATTTCAAGTTCTGTTATGTTCCATGGTCTACTTTTTCTCTGTCGGTACACAATCTCACGTTCTGTTATGTTCCACGGTCTACTTGTTCTATATTAGTACACAATCTCAAGTTCACTTTCATTCCACAGTGTACCTGTTCTCAATCTCAACACAGTCTGTATGTTCTGTCTCGCTATAGAGTCTGCATGTTCTGTACCGGTACACATTCTGCATGTTCTCTATCGGTACACATTCAGCATTTTCGCATTCGGTACACAGTCTGCATTTTCTATATTGGACACAGTCTGCATGTTCTCTATCTGTACACAGTCTGCATTTTCTATATTGGACACAGTCTGCATGTTCTCTATCTGTAGAGTCTGCATGTTCCTTATCGGAACACAGTGTGCATGTTCTCTCTTGGTACCCAGTCTCCATGTTCTGTATCGGTACACAATCTACATGTTCTGCGTTAGTACAAAGTCTGCATAGTCTCTATCATACAGAGTCTGCACGTTCTCTGTTGGACACAATGTGCATTTTCTCTGTCAGCACACAGTTTGGTTGTTCTGTATCGGTACACAATCTGCATGATCTCTTTTGATCCACAGTCTATATGTTCACTGTCGGACAGATTCTGAATGTTCTCCATCGGTACGGAATCTACATGTTCAGTATCGGTACACAATTTCAAGTTCTGTTATGTTCCATGGTCTACTTGTTCTCTATTGGTACACAATCTCAAGTTCTCTTTCATTCCACAGTCTACTTGTTCTCAATCTCAACACAGTCTGTAAGTTCTGTCTCGCTATAGAGTCTGCATGTTCTGTACTGGTACACATTCTGCATGTTCTCTATCGGTACACAGTCTGCATTTTCTATATTGGACACAGTCTGCATGTTCTCTATCTGTACAGAGTCTGCATGTTCCTTATCGGAACACAGTGGGCATGTTCTCTCTTGGTACCCAGTCTCCATGTTCTGTATCGGTACACAATCTACATGTTCTGCGTCGGTACAGAGTCTGCATGTTCTCGGTCATTCCACAGTCTGCAGGTTCTCTATCGGTATAGAGTCTGCATGTTCTCTATCGGTAGACAGACCGCATGTTCTATATCGGTACATAGTCTGCAGTTTCTCTGTTGGAACACAGTTTCCATGTCTCTATCGGTAAACAGTCTGCATGTTCTCTATCGGTACATAGTCTGCAGCTTCTCTATAGGTACACAGTCTGCATGTTCATTGTCATTCCACAGTCTGCATGTTCTCTATCTGTACAGAGTCTGCATGTTCCTTATCGGAACACAGTGGGCATGTTCTTTCTTGGTACCCAGTCTCCATGTTCTGGATTGGTACACAATCTACATGTTCTGCGTCGGTACAGAGTCTGCATGTTCTCGGTCATTCCACAGTCTGCAGGTTCTCTATCGGTATAGAGTCTGCATGTTCTCTATCGGTAGACAGTCTGCATGTTCTCTATTGGACATAGGCTGCATATTTTCTATTTGTACACAGTCTGCCTGTTCTCTATCTGTACATAGTCTGCATGTTCTGTATTGGTACACAGTCTCTATGTTCTCTATTGGACACTGTCTGCATGTTCTCCATCAGTAGACAGACCGCATGTTCTATATCGGTACATAGTCTGCAGTTTCTCTGTTGGAACAGTCTCCATGTCTCTATCGGTAAACAGTCTGCATGTTCTCTATCAGTACATAGTCTGCAGTTTCTCTATAGGTACACAGTCTGCATGTTCATTGTCATTCCACAGTCTGCATGTTCTCTATCGGTAGTCAGACTGCATGTTCTATATCAGTACACCCTCTGCATGTTCTCTAAGAGTACACATTCTGTATGTTCACTATCGATACACAGTCTGCATGTTCTCTATCGGGACACAATCTCATGTTCTGTTTCATTCCACAGTCTACCTGTTCTCTATTGGTACACAATCTCAAGTTCTCTTTCTTTCCACAGTCTACCTGTTCTTGATCTCAACACAGTCTGCATGTTCTGTCTCAATATAGAGTCTGCATGTTCTGTATCAGTACACAGTCTGCATGTTCTCTATTGGTACACATTCTGCATGTTCTCTATCAGTACACAGTCTGCATGTTCACTATCGGTACACAGCCTGCATGTTCTCTATCTGTACAGAGTCTGCATGTTCCTTATTGGAACACAGCATGCATGTTGTCTCTTGGTACCCAGTCTCCATGTTCAGTATCAGTACACAATCTCATGTTCTGTTATGTTCCACGGTCTACTTCTTCTCTATTAGTACACAATCTCAACTTCTCTTTCATTCCACAGTCCACCTGTTCTCAATACCAACACAGTCTGCATGTTCTGTCTCGATATAGAGTCTTTATGTTCTGTATCCATATAGAACATGCATGTTCTCTGTTGGTACACAGCCTCCATGTTTTGTATTGCTAAACATTCTGCATGTTTTGTATCAGAACACGGTCTGCTTGGTCTCTATCAGTGGACCATCTGCATGTTCTCTGTCGTTCCACAGTCTGCACGTTCTCTATCGGTACACAGTCTGCATTTTCTATATTGGACACAGTCTGCATGTTGTCTATCGGTCCGCAGTCTGCATGTTCTCTATTGGACATAGGCTGCATATTTTCTATCTGTACACAGGCTGCATGTTCTCTATCGGTACATAGTCTGCATGTTCCGTATTGGTACACAGTCTCTATGTTCTCTATTGGACAATGTCTGCATGTTCTCTATTGGTAGACAGACCGCATGTTCTCTATCGGTACATAGTCTGCATGTTCTCTTACATTACACAGTCTACAGACTCTTGATCGAAGCACTATGTTAAGTTCTCTTTCCTTCCATATTCTACCTGTTCTTGATCTCAACACAGTCTGCAAGTTCTGTCTCAATACAGAGTCTGCATAGTTTCTATCGTACAGAGTCTTCATGTTCTCTGTTGGACACAGTGTGCATTTACTCTATCAGCACACAGTTTGCATGTTCTGTATCGGTACACAGTCTGCATGATCTCTTTTGATCCACAGTCTATATGTTCTCTGTCGGACAGATTCTGAATGTTCTCCATTGGTACACAATCTACATGTTCAGTATCGGTTCACAATCTCAAGTTCTGTTACATTCCATGGTTGACTTCTTCTCTATTGGTACACAATCTCAAGTTCTCTTTCTTTCCACAGTCTACCTGTTCTCAACCTCAACACAGTCTGCATGTTCTATCTCAATATAGAGTACGCATGTTCTGTATCAGTACACAGTCTGCATGTTCTCTGTCGTTACAGAGTCTGCATGTTCCTTATTGGTACACAGAGTGCATGTTCTCTATTGGTACACAGCCTCCATGTTTTGCATGAGTGCACAATCTACATGTTCTGTATTGGTACACAGTTTGCACATTCTCTGTTGGTACCCAGTCTCCACATTTTGTATTGGTACACAATCTACATGTTCTGTAGATTTTCTCTATCTGTTCCGATATAGAATATATGCAGACTGCATATCCATTGACAACTTGCAGAATGGATACAGATTGAGAACATACAATCCGTATACCGATATAGATGCAGCAAACTATGTCGACAAGAGAACGTGCAGACTATGTGCCTATAGAGAACATGGAGTCTCTGTACCTAAAGAGAACATCCTGACTCTGCACAGAACAAATTGCTGGCATGGAAAGCACCCCTTCTCCCAGAATAGCAGACACTCCATCTGGCTGAAACTGAGGTGAGAAAGACCCTGACCAGAGTCAACCGATACAAAGCCGTGGGGTCCAATAATATACCAGATTGTGTTCTAAAAGACTCTAAACCAGCTGACGGAGGTGCTGATGAATATACTCAACGTCTCTCTGGAACAATCCATTGTTCCCTCAGTTTTCAAGATAGCAACCATTATTCCAGTGCCAAAGAAGGGGATAGTAGCCTGCCTAAATGACTATCATCCGGAGGGATTAACATCAACCATTATGAAATGTTTTAAGCGGCTAGTTATGGAGCACATTAAAACCTTTCTCCTGGTTACAGTGCATCCTGTGCAATTTGCTTATCACTCAAATCAATCCACTGATGCGATAGCCTCTGCCTGTTGCACGGACATGGCGGTGGATCGAACCCAAGTGCTGAACACAGGTGTGGAGGCTGAGGAGGGAGATGCTGTCTTTGCATCGAGCATGGGAAGGGTTCCAAGGGGTCTTGGTAGATAAAACTGGAACAATGCTAGACATAGAACTGATAGTTCTAAACATCATGGAGTGAGGTTACTCGTACATGAGTTGTCCAATGAGTTGGCACCTTCTAGTAGTGGTCACAGGACTCTTATACTACTGTTTGATGGAATGCAGGTGGTCGTAATTGTTGGAACCTGGGAATGGATTGGGATCTAACGAGGTATTAAAGGCCCAATTCCTGAGTAAACCAGCTAGGTGCCGGAAGGGACCATGACACTGCCCTCTACTCCTCCCTGTCTCACCTGGAAAATGGGCTCTCATATGCCAGACTGCTGTCGATAGACTTCAGTTTGACGTTCAACACCATCATATCCCAGAAACTGGTGGGTAAGCTGTCTTTGCTGGGTCTCAACACCTCCATCTGCAACTGGATACTGGACTTCTTAACAGTAAGGCCACTGTCAGTCCAGGTGGGCAGCAATGTTTCTTGTCCCAATACACATTGGCTCTCCCCAAGTCTGTGTGCTCAGCCCACTGCTGTTCATGCTGCTGACACATGACTGTGTCACAGGATCCTGCTCAAACCATGTCATCAAGTTGCGAATAATACAACAGGATACCTCTAATTCTCTGTCGCTCCAAGGAGAAAAGGCCAAGTTCACTCAACTTATTTTCTTAAGGCATGCTCTCCAAACCAGGCATCATACTTGTAAATCTCCTCTGCACCCTTTCTGTAGTTTCCACATTCTTCCTGTAGTGAGGTGACCAGAACTGTGCACAGTCCTCCAAGTGGGGTCTGACCAGGGTCTTATATTGCTGTAACATTACCTCTTGGATCTTAAACTCAACCCCACATCCCCTTTGACTTTCTACCATCAGGCAGGAGACCACAATGCATAAAAACAAGAATAGTCAAGTTGACCCGTGACTCCACCTTCAGAGCAGGCGGCAAGGCAGCCCTAACAACAGCAAGGGCCAAACTGTCCTGAGCCATCAGAGGGACAAAGCTTGCACATGCCCAGCTAATCCACAGCCACTTCTAGGACAGCGGCAACATGCTGTGCATGTAGAAGGGCATCCAGGACATCACCAATTACAGGACAACATCACCTTACTGTGCAGGTTATGCCTCCCTCCCAGATGCGCTGAATAACTTCTATGCCCGCTTTGAGGTGGAAAATGATATGGTAGCGAGGAAGTCCACCCCTCCTGCGAATGACCAGGTGCTGTGTCTTACCATGGCCAATGTGAGAAGAACCCTGTACAGGGTCAACCCATGGAAGGCTGCGGCTCCCTGGTAGAGTGCTCAGAGGATGTGCAGACCAGCTAGCAGATGTTCTCACTGATATCTTCAACATCTCCCTGAGCAGCACCACTGTTCCAATGTGCTTCAAGGCCGCCACCATTGTCCCTGTGCTGAAGAAGACTTCAGTGTCCTGCCTAAATAACTACTGTCCCATTGCACTCACATCCATTATCATGAAGTGTTTCGAGAGGCTCGTCATGAAGCATATCAAGACTCTGCTTCCCCCCTCACTGGATCCCCTGCAGTTTGCATACCATCCCAACCGCTCAACAGATGACGCCATTGCCATCACCCCCCACCTGGACAAAAAGGACACGTACGTTCGGATGCTGTTCATAGACTTCAGTTCAGCATTCAACACAATCATCCCTCAGAAACTGATTGGAAAGCTGAGCCTGAACACCTTCCTCTACAACTGGATCCTAGACTTCCTGACTGGGAGACCTCAGTCAGTCCAGATTGGGAGCAGCATCTCCAACACCATCACACTGAGCACGGGGTCCCCCAGGTTCATTCTGCTGACCCACGACTGTGCTGCAACACACAGCTCGAACCACCTCATCAAGTTCGCCAATGACACAACCGTGGTGGGTCTCATCAGCAAGAACGATGAGTCAGCATACAGAGAGGAGGTGCAGTGGCTAACAGACTAGTGCAGAGCCAACAACCTGTCTCTGAATGTGAACAAAACAAAAGAGATGGCTGTTGACTTCAGGAGGGCACGGAGCGACCATTCCCTGCTGAACATTGACGGCTCCTTGGTAGAGATCGTTAAGAGCACCAAATTTCTTGGTGTTCACCTGACGGAGAATCTCACCTGGTCCCTCAACACCAGCTCCTTAGCAAAGAAAGCCCAGCACCATCTCTACTTTCTGCGAAGGCTGAGCAAAGTCCATCTCCCACCCTCCCCCATCCTCATCACATTCTACAGGGGTTGTATTGAGAGCATCCTGAGCAGCTGCATCACTGCCTGGTTCAGAAATTGCACCATCTTAGATCGCAAGACCCTGCAGCGGATAGTTAGGTCAGCTGAGAAGATCATCGGGGTCTCTCTTCCCGCCATCACTGACATTTACACTACATCTGCAAAGCAAACAGCATTATGAAAGACCCCATGCACCCCTCATACAATCTCTTCTCCCTCCTGCCGTCTGGGAAAAGGCTCCATAGCATTCCAGCTCTCACAACTGGACTACATAGCAGTTTCTTTCCCTGAGCCATCATGTTCCTCAATACCCAGAGTCTGGACTGACACCTTGCCCTATTGACCTGTTTATTATTTATTGTAATGCCTGCACTGTTTTTGTGCACTTTACTCAGTCCTGTGTAGGTCTGTAGTCTAGTGTAGCTTTCTCTGTGTTGTTTTTTTTCATGTAATTCAGTCTATTTTTTGTACTGTGTCATGTAACACCATGGTCCTGAAAAACGTCTCATTTTTACTATGTACTGTACCAGCAGTTATGGTCGAAATGACAATAAAAGTGACTTTACTTGACTTCAGAAAGTTTCTTACCCCAGGCTATTAGGCTTCTAAACTCCTGACAGCATCATTTTCAAAGTCACTGATTAATCTGTTCTGTATCTTACAAATATTTACTATTAATACACTTTAGTTTGTTAATTATATGTGAATCACCTATAGATTTTATCCGTACCTTCATAAATTATATCATAAATTACGTGTATGTAGTTAAATGACAACAACTCCACTTGACTTTAAGTGGGAATGCAGGAAATGAATCTTTAGTGACATGTTGTACTTTATCTTGTCAACCAGATGCACATAGTTTGATGCTCTGTAGATGCTAAGAAAATTTTCAACAAAATCCTTGAATGCCTTCCACGCAAGTTTCTCTAGCCCTACTAGAAGTTCTTTGTCATTGATAGCCTGTTTGAATTGTGGACCAACAAGGATGCCTTCCTTAGTCTTAGAATCTGTTATTCTGGGAAACATCTGTCTCAAATATCAAAATCTTTCATGGAAATTTTTGTGCCTGGAGACAGCAGATTCCATCCTTACCATCTTGCAATGTGATCACAAACTGATGTACATGTAAATGCAAAGCATAGAACAGTGTGTGCATGATGCTTTTATCACCTTTCGAAAACCTGTCCTGCCATGCACCCTGCCTTAGCATGCCCAGGTATACCTGGACAAGATAGAAAACTTTCAGGTCACATTGTGGGCAGCATTTTGTTTGACTTGAATAATGAAGTGAAATAACAAATATAGGAGATCTCAAGAAATAGGGAAATTTTGTGGTGATTTTCATGATCAGCAGCCCAAAATCCATAAGGTACACCCAAAAGTATTCAGGAAGCAAAATCTTTGTTGTCCAGAGTATCTTCATGAGTTATGAACTGAATGGTTAATGTAGAGAAGTAAGATGTATAGTATAAACACGATACTGTAAATCTAACATAAAATGTAACTAATAGTTGCATCACACACAATACGCATGTGGCTCACATATTTTGCATGTTGTGGCCACTCAATTTCATTCAGTTACAGCTCTTCTTTGCATTTTATTTAACCACCAGGAGCAGGTTTCCAGATATCCTTTGAATCTGTTGGGTAGAACAGTGATGCAGCAGTTGCCTCTCAGTTCCAGTGACCCAGTTTTGATGTGGACTTTGCAGAAAGTAGTTGCACTAGTTCATCGGATGGTGAAGAGGTGAGTTCAAGAATTGGGATCGGGAATCTATATTGCAGCTTTATAAAACTCTAGTTAGGCTGAATCTTGAGTGTTGCTTTCAGTTCAATAAGACATTTATCAGAGAATGTAGAGCATTTGGAGAAGATGCAAATGAGGTTCATCAAGTCCCAGTTATGCCTGCCTTTTTGTTGGTTTTGTGGAACAGTCCATGTTCCAAGCCTGTACGGGTATCTGTCCCCCTCTTTTCCTTCGCTACATCGACGACTGCATTGGCGCTGCCTCCTGCACGCATGCTGAACTCGTTGACTTCATTAACTTTGCCTCCAACTCTCACCCTGCCCTCAAATTTACCTAGTCCATTTCCGACACCTCCTTCCCCTTTCTTGATCTTTCTGTCTCCATCTCTGGAGATGGCTTATCTACTGATATCTACTAAGCCCACAGACTCTCACAGCTATCTGGACTATTCCTCTTTCCACCCTGTCTCTTGTAAAAATGCTATCCTCTTCTGCGTCGGGTCCCCTGTTCCCACACCTCCCCCCTTACCACCATTCTGGGCCCCAGACAAGTCCTTCCAGGTGAGGCAACACTTCACCTGTGAGTCTGCTGGAGTCGTCTATTGTATCGAAACCCGACGCAGATTGGGGGACCGCTTCGTCGAGCACCAGACTCACAATAGACAGGACCTCCCGGTTGCCACCAACTTCAACTCTGCCTCTCATTCCCATCTAGATATGTCCATACATGGCCTCCTCTACTGCCATGATGAGGCCAAACTCAGGTTGGAGGAGCATCTACCATCTGGGTAGCCTCCAGCCTGGTGGTATGAACGTTAAATTCTCCAATTTCTGGTAATTCCCTCCCCCTTCCCCAATCCCAGGTCCCTCTCTGCCTCTCTCCCCTTTCAACTTTCTGCTTCTTTATCTCTACAGTTCTTTCATGCTTATCCCCTCCCCCTCCCCCCTTTATCCTTCCTCTGATTGGTTTTCCACCTGGTGCCACTAGGCCCTACCCACTCCCTTATCTCTATTACTGGGCTTCAGCCCTTTCTTACCCCCCCATTCCTGATGAAGGGTCTCGGCCCAAAACGTTGACTACTCTTTTCTCACGGATGCTGCCTGACCTGCTGAGTTCTTCCAGCGTTGTGTACGTATTCACCTGTGAGTCGGCTGGTTTGGTATACTGTGTCTGGTGCTCCCGGTGCGGCCTTTTATATATTGGCGAGACCCGACACAGACTGGGAGATCATTTCGCTGAACACCTACAGAAAGCAGGATCTCACAGTTGCCACAGATTTTAATTCCGCGTCCCATTCCCATTCTGATATGTTTATCCATGGCCTCCTTTACAGTCAAGATGAAGCCACACTCAGGTTGGAGGAACAGCACCTGGGTAGCCTCCAACCTGATGGCATGAACATTGACTTCTCTAACTTCCGTTAATGCCTCTCCTCTCCTTCTTACCCCATCCCTGATATATTTAGTTTTTTTCCCCTCCTCTTTTTTCTTTTTCTCTGCCCTTCACTCTGCCTGTTCTCCATCTCCCACTGGTGCTCCCCTCCCCCTTTCTTTCTCCCTAGGCCTCCCATCCCATGATCCTTTCCCTTCTCCAGCTCTGTATCCCTTTTGCCAAACACCTTTACAGCTCTTAGCTTCATCCCAGCCCCTCCAGTCTTCTCCTATCATTTCGCATTTCCCCCTCCTCCTCCTACTTTCAAATCTCTTACTATCTTTCCTTTTAGTTAGTCCTGACGAAGGGTCTTGGCCCAAAACGTCAACAGTGCTTCTCCCTATAGATGCTGCCTGGCCTGTTGTGTTCCACCAGCATTTTGTGTGTGTTGCTTGAATTTCCAGCATCTGCAGATTTCCTCGTGTTTGCTCATCAAGATACTGCCTGGATTAGAGGGCTTATGCTATAAGGAGATGCTGGACAAACTTGGTTTGTTTTATCTGGAGTGAAGGAGGCTAAAGGGAGACCTGATCAAAGTTTATAGGATTAAGAGAGGCATAGACAGAGGAGGTAGCTTGTTTCTTTTCCTGAGGGTTAAAGTATCTAATTTAAAAAAGCATACATTTTAGAAGAGAGGAGATAGTATCAAAGAGATGTATAGAGCAAGTTTTTACAGAGATTTGCTGGTACCTGGAATGTGCTGTCAGAGGTGATGGTTGTGGCAAATTTGATAGAGGCATTGAAAAGGTTCTTGGATAGGTACATGCATGTGCATAGAATGGAGGATATGGACATTGTCTAGGCAGCAGGGACTAGTTAAGTATTTAATTATTAGCCATTTATCCTGTTCTGTTTCAGTACCTAAAAGCATGCTCTAACTTGAGCAATAAACACTTTAATTTGCTGGAGGATGTTATGGTTAAGAGGCAATGTTGGAGCTTTTGAAAAACATTAGGAGAAAAAAATTCCTCCTTAACTCCGTTCTAAATGGTCACCCTCAATTTTGAGGCTGTACCCTCTAGTTCCGGATACCCTTACCATAGGGAACATCTTCGCCATGTCCACCCTATCTAGTCCTTTAAACATTCAGTAGATTTCAATGAGATCCTCTCGCATTTTTCTAACTTCCAGTGCTTACAGGCCCAAAGCTGCCAAATGCTCCTCATATGTTAACTCCTTCCTTTCCAGAATTATCCTGATGAACCTCACTACAGGAAGGATGTGAAAACCATAGAAAGGGTGCAGAGCAGATTTACAAGGATGTTGCCTGGATTGGGGAGCATGCCTTATGAAAACAGGTTGAGTGAACTTGGCCTTTTCTCCTTGGAGGGAAGGAGGAGAGGTGACCTGATAGAGGTGTATAAGATAATGAGTGGCATCGATTGTGTGGATAGTCAGAGGTTTTTTCCCAGGGCTGAAATGGTTGCCACAAGAGGACACAGGTTCTTGGGAGTAGGTACAGAGATGTCAGTGGTAAGTTTTTTTACGCAGAGAGTGATGAGTGCATGGAATGAGCTGCCGACCATGGTATTGGAGGTGGATACGATAGGGTCTTGTAAGAGACTTTTGGATAGGTACATGGAGCTTAAAAAAATAGAGGGCCCTAGTAATTTCTAAGGTATGGACATGTTTGTCACAACTTTGTGGGCCGAAGGGCCTAAATTGTGCTGTAGGTTTTCTATGTTTCTGTGTAACCTCCTCTGGACTCTCTCCAATGACTGCACATCCTTTCTGAGATACAGAGGCCAAAACTGTTGACAATACTCCAAGTGCAGCCTGACTCCCAAGTCCCTCTGCACCTCTGATGTTTGAACCTTCTCACCATTAGATAATAGTCCACACTATTGTTCCTTTTACCAAAATGCATAATCATACATTTCCCAACAATGTATTCCATCTGTCAATTTTTTGCCCATTCTTCCAATTTGTCTAAGTCCTGCTACAGTCGCATTGCTTCCTCAGCACTACCTATCCCTCCACCTATCTTCATATCATCTGCAAACTTTGCCACTAAGCCATCCATTCGTTATCTAAATCATTGACAATGTGAAAAGTAGTGGTCCCAATACTGACCCTGAAAGTACACCACTATTCACCAGCAGTGAATCAGAAATTGTCCTTTTTATTCCCACTCGTTGCCTCCTTCCTGTCAGCCATTCCACTATCCATGCCAGAATCTTTCTTGTAACCATAGGATTTCTTCTTGTTAAGCAGCCTCATGTTTGGCACCTTATCAAACACTTCCTGAAAACCCAAGTAAATGACATCCACCACCTCATTCTTGTCTACCCTGCTTGTTAACTCCTCGAACTCTAACATATCTGTCAGGCAAGATTTCCCTTTATGGAAACCATGCTGACTTTGACTTATTTTAGAAACATAGAAAGCCTACAGCACAATACAGGCCATTCAGCCCACAAAGCTGTGCCAAACGTCCTTGCCTTAGAAATTACCTAGGGTTACCCATTGCCCTCTATTTTTCCAAGCTCCATGTACCTATCCAAAAGTCTCTTAAAAGACCCGATCGTATCTGCCTCCACCACCATTGCTGGCAGCCCATTCAACACACTCACCACTCTCTGCGTAAAAAAACTTACCCATGACATCTCCTCTGTACCTACTCCTCTGCTCCTTAAAATCATGCCCTCTCATGCAAGCTATTTTAGCCCTAGTAAAATGCCTCTGATTATCCACATGATCAGTGCCTCTCATCATCTTCTACAGCTCTATCAGGTCACCTCTCATCCTCTGTCACTCCAAGGAAAAAAGGCCGAGTTCACTCAACCTATTCTCATAAGGCATGCTCCCCAATCCAGGCAACATCCTTGTAAATCTCCTCTGCACCCTTTCTATGGCTTCCACATCCTTCCTGTAGTGAGGCAACCAGAACTGAGCACAGTACTCCAAGTGGAGTCCAAGTACTCCAAGCACAGTACTCCCTCTGACCAGGTCCCATATAGCTGCAACATTACCTCTAAGCTCCTAAATGCAATCTCATGATTGATGAAAGCCAATACATCGTATGCCTTCTTAACCACAGAGTCAATCTGTGCAGCAGCTTTGAGTGCCCTATGGACACAGACCCCAAGATCCCTCTGATCCTCCACATTGCCAAGAGTCTTACCATTAATGCTATATTCTGCTGCATCATATTTGACCCACCAAAATGAACCACCTCACGCTTCATCTGGCATTTTATCATTAGTCTCTTAGTACCTCAAAACCTCATCCTTAATAATATACTCCAACACTTTACCAGCCTGAGGATAGGCTAACTGGCCTAAAATTTCCTTTCTTTTGCCTTCCTCTCTTAAAGAGTGGAGTGACATTTGCAATCTTCCATTCCTCCAGGATGATGCCAGAATCAAGTGATTCTTGAAAGATCATGACCAATGCATCCATTATCTCTTCAGCAACTGCTTTCAGAACTCTGGGATGTTGTCTATCTGGCTCAGGTGACTTAACCACCTTAAGACCTTTGGGTTTCCTTACCAGTTTTTCCTTTGCAATTGCAATGGCACTCACTCGTGCTCCCCAATACTCAGACTTCTGGCACACTGCTAGTGTCTTCCACAGTGAAGACAAGTGCAAAGTCCCCATTAAGTTCATCTATCATTTCTTTGTCCCTCATTACCATCTCAAATAAGTAATGATGGTAATTTTGAAAAGAACTTCTACATAAATCAAAAGCTGTGAAATGTACACAAGTTGATATGTGTATATAATTTAATTATTTTGAATTATTGACAGGATTTTTGTTTGTACACACTGGTTCATCAGACAAGACAATAAATATCAAGGAATATATTTTGGAGCGTAAAATTATTGGTAACAAATATGAAAGAAACATGCACTAAACATATGTTTTCAGATTTGCAATTAATTAATGTGATTTGATAACATTATTGATTTATTCCATTCTCTTTAAGTTGCTTCAAACTCTTTTGCTGGTGACGCCTTTGCTTTCTTTCTTTCCATAGCTTTTCTTGAAGATGACTTTGTGGATTTCCTTCCACTTTTTGGTTGTTGGGCTCACTTGCTTTGTTAAAGCTTGTGCTGCCTGACTCTCGTCTTGAATTCATTAAGGCGTGGTAATCTCCAGACTCCTTGTCCCTGGATGAACTGCGTTTTGTTCGAGAGACTTTATACATTCTGTTGCTAATGGTTGAGTTGGTTTGATCTTCACATTTGTTTTCCACACAATCACAGGTATCGACATAGATATATGAATGATGAATAGTATTTCCATCGGGGCACATCAAAACAGTTTCTCTTTTGTGGGTCACCATCTCTTTACAGCAAGTACATCTGTGCTTCATTAAATTTACTTCTGGAGAATACCTGTCAGTTATTAGACATAAAATACACTAATTAAACCAGGAAATTACATGGGATGGATAGAATTTAGTGTGACAATAAGTTAAGCATAAAGATACTGGGGAGATCTTAAATGCATTTTTAGCATCTGTGTTTACTGAGGAGATGGACATGGAGTCTACAGAAGTGAGGCAAAACAGAATGGATGCTGTCTACACGGACAAGGCCATTGACAAGGTCCCGCATGGGAGGTCGGTCCAGAAGGTTTGGGTACGTGGCATTGAAGATGAGGTAGTAAATTGAATTTGACGTTGGCTTCGTGGGAGAAGCTGGAGATGGTTGCCCATCTGACAGGAGGCTGCAGGGATTGATGCAGGATCTGTTGTTGCGTTCTATATCAAAGTTCTGGATCAGTGAATTTACAGATGATGTCAAGTTTGGGAATGTAGACAGGAGGGAAGGCTATCATAGCTTGCAGTGGGAACTGGACCAGCTGGAAAAAGGCTGAAAAATGGCAGATGGAATATAATATAGCCAAATGTGAGGTGTTGCACTTTAGGAGGATAAACCAGGGTAGGACTTCCAAGGAGAGTGATAGGACACTGGGTAGTGTGGTAAAACAGATGAATCCGGGAATGCAGATGCATAATTTCTTAAAAGTGGTGTCACAGTTAGATAGGTTTGTAAAGAGAACTTAAGGGACGTTGGCCTTCATAAATCAAAGTACTGAGTGCAGGAGTTGGGATGTTATGTTGAGATGGTATAAGATTTTGGAGAGACCTAATTTGGAGAATTGTCTGTAGTTTTGGTCACCTACCTGCAGGAAAGTTATCAATAAGATTGAAAGAGTGTAGAGAAAAAATACAAGGATGTTGCCATGACGATGACTTGAGCTATAAGGAGAGGTGGAATAGGTTAGGATCTTATTCCTGAATGTAAGAGAATGAGGGGAGATATGATAGAAATGGAAGTGAGGTGAGCGGGCAGGAGTCCGTGCCAGGAAAAAAGTAAGCCCTAGCCTGCCGGTCCTCCCGTCCACTCTGCTCTCCAATGTCTGCTTACTGATGGAATCAGGCCTTCTGTCTTCGGAGTCGCCTGATATCAGTGGCCAGAGGTGGGGACAGCATAAGCTGTGTGCGAGGAAACAGAAGCAAGGCAAGCAGGCAGGAGTCCGTGCCAGGAAAAAAGCAAGTGTTAGCCGGCCGGCTCTCCCGTCCTTTCTGCTCTCCAACGGACATTAAATTGGACTACATCTGTGGCAACAAAATACTCGGCATTGAGTACAGAAACGGACGGAATCCTGGCTGCCGCCATTCAGTTGATTATTTATGTAACATCGGATTACCAACCTACTGACCTCTGCTGTGTCTATTGTCTTGTTTATTATTTATATAATGCCTGCACTGTTCTGTGTACTTTATGCAGTCCTGAGTAGGTCTGTAGTCTAGTGTAGTTTTTGTGTTGGTTTATGTAGTTCAGTGTAGTTTCTTGTATTGTTCATGTAGCACCATGGTCCTGAAAAGCATTGTCTCATTTTTACTGTGTACCGTACCAGCGGTTATTGTCAAAATGACAATAAAGGCAACTTGACTTGACTTGAGAAGTATAAAAAATTATGAGGGGTATAGATAGGATTAATGTAAGCAGGCTCTTTCCACTGAGGTTGGGTGAGACTAGGACCAGAGGTTAAAGGTGAAAGGTGAAATATTTAAGGAAACTTCTTCACTCATATGGTGGTGAGAATGGAATGGGCTGCCAGCAGAAGTGGTAGATGGAGGTTTGTTTTCAACTTTTAAGATAAAATTGAATAGGTTCATGGATGGGATGGGTACAGAGGGCTATGGTCCACGTGCAGGTCAATGGGAGTAGCAGATTAATAGTTCAACATGGACTAGATGGACAGAAGGGTCTGTTTCTGTGTTGTAGTGCTCTATGACTCTATAATGTTACTTACATAGAGTTAGTGCCACATGTTCCTTCACATTCAGCTACTTCCACTTTCTGTATTGATTTACATCCCTCATAATTAATATGAACCATTTTCTTTTCACGCTTGCAACTCTCTTTCTCTTGACCTGTAATGATAAGAAGGATGAATTTTGTGATTTCAGGACAACTGTATGAAAACAGAACAGTCACACTTGCTCAGGCTGGAAGATAGATGAATGGCCAAATATGTTCAGCAATTAACACATGTCCAAGTTTGTTCTAAAGCTGGAAATGAACACACTTTACTCAAATTCTGGTGGATCTTCATTTGAAATGCAGATGTTTTTGTTCACAGAAGTTTAAATTCAAGAATTTGGTGTGGAGTTAACTCCTGCACAGATGAAACAGCCTGTGTCTGCATACACATGGACCTCTGGCTTCCCTCTCCTGAAGTCCATGAACCAGTCCTCATTGGAGGATCAATAGACAATAGACAATAGGTGCAGAAGTAGACCATTCGGCCCTTCGAGCCTGCACCGCCATTCTGAGATCATGACTGATCATCTACTATCAATACCCGGTTCCTGCCTTGTCCCCATATCCCTTGATTCCTCTATCCATAAGATACCTATCTAGCTCCTTCTTGAAAACATCCAGAGAATTAGCTTCCACTGCTTTTCGAGGCAATGCATTCCAGACCCCCACGACTCTCTGGGAGAAGTTTTTCCTTAACTCTGTCCTAAATGACCTACCCCTTATTCTCAAACCATGCCCTCTGGTACTGGACTCTCCCAGCATCTGGAACATATTTCCTGCCTCTATCCTGTCCAATCCCTTAATAATCTTACATGTTGCAATTAGATCCCCTCTCAATCTCCTTAATTCCAGCGTGTACAAGCCCAGTCTCTCTAACCTCTCTGCGTAAGACAGTCCAGACATCCCAGGAATTAACCTTGTGAATCTACGCTGCACTTCCTCTATAGCCAGGATGTCCTTCCTTAACCCTGGAGACCAAAACTGTACACAATACTCCAGGTGTGGTCTCACCAGTGCCCTGTACAAATGCAAAAGGATTTCTTTGCTCTTGTACTCAATTCCCTTTGTAATAAAGGCTAACATTCCATTAGCCTTCTTCACTGCCTGTTGCACTTGCTCATTCACCTTCAGTGACTGATGAACAAGGACTCCTAGATCTCTTTGCATTTCTCCCTTACCTAACTCTCCACCGTTCAGATAATAATCTGCCTTCCTGTTTTTACTCCCAAAGTGGATAACCTCACACTTATTCACATTAAACTTCATCTGCCAAGTATCTGCCCACTCACTCAGCCTATCCAAGTCACCCTGAATTCTCCTAACATCCTTATCACATGTCACCCAGCTTAGTATCATCAGCAAACTTGATGATGTTATTCTCAATGCCTTCATCTAAATCATTGATGTAAATCGTAAACAGCTGTGGTCCCAATACCGAGCCCTGTGGCACCCCACTAGTCACCACCTGCCATTCTGAGAACCACCCATTCACCGTTACACTTTGCTTTCTATCTGCCAACCAGTTTTCTATCCATGTCAATATCTTCCCCCCAATGCCATGAGCTCTGATTTTACCCACAAGTCTCCTATGTGGGACCTTATCAAATGCCTTCTGAAAATCGAGGTACACTACATCCACTGGATCTCCCTTGTCTAACTTCCTGGTTACATCCTCAAAAAACTCCAATAGGTTAGTCAAGCATGATTTGCCCTTGGTAAATCCATGCTGGCTCGGCCCAATCCTATCACTGCTATCTAGATATGCCACTATTTCATCTTTAATAATGGACTCTAGCATCTTCCCCACTACTGATGTTAGGCTGACAGGACAATAGTTCTCTGTTTTCTCCCTCCCTCCTTTCTTAAAAAGTGGGATAACATTAGCCATTTCCCAATCCTCAGGAACTGATCCTGAATCTAAGGAACATTGGAAAATGATTACCAATGCATCTGCAATTTCCGGGGCCACCTCCTTTAGTACCCTAGGATGCAGACCATCTGGACCTGGGGATTTGTCAGCCTTCAGTCCCATTAGTCTACTCATTACCGTTTCCTTCCTAATGTCAATCTGTTTAATTTCCTCTGTTACCCTATGTCCTTGGCCCATCCATACATCTGGGAGATTGCTTGTGTCTTCCCTAGTGAAGAAAGATCTAAAGTACTTATTAAATTCTTCTGCCATCTCTCTGTTTCCCATAACAATTTCACCCAATTCATTCTTCAAGGGCCCAACATTGTTCTTAACTATCTTCTTTCTCTTCACATACCTAAAAAAGCTTTTGCTATCCTTTATATTCCTGGCTAGCTTGCGTTTGTACCTCATTTTTTCTCCCTGTATTGCCTTTTTAGTTAAGTTCTGTTGTTCCTTAAACATTTCCCAATCATCTGTCCTCCCACTCACCTTAGCTCTGTCATATTTCCTTTTTTTTAATGCTATGCAATCTCTGACTTCCTTTATCAGCCACTGTGGTCCCTTTCCCCTCTTTGAATCCTTCCTTCTCTGGGGGATGAACTGATTTTGCACCTTGTGCATTATTCCCAAGAGTACCTGCCATTGCTGTTCCACTGTCTTTCCTGCTAGGATATCCGTCCAGTTAACTGTGGCCAGCATCTCCCTCATGGCTCCATAGTTTCCCCTGTTCAACTGCAACACTGACACCTCTGATCTGCCCTTATCCTTCTCAAATTGCAGATAAAAACTTAACATATTATGGTCACTACCTCCCAATGGCTCCTTTACTTCAAGATCGCTCATCAAATCCTGTTCATTACACAAGACTAAATCCAGAATAGCCTTGTCCCTGGTCGGCTCTCGTACAAGCTGTTCCAAGAATGCATCCCGTAGGCACTCTACAAACTCCCTATCCTGGGGTCCAGCATCAACCTGATTCTCCCAGTTCACCTGCATGTTGAAATCCCCCATAACTACTGCGACATTACCTTTGCCACATGCCAATGTTAACTCTCTGTTCAACTTGCACCCAATATCCATGTTACTGTTTGGTGGCCTGTAGACAACACCCATTAGGGTCCTTTTGCCCTAACTGTTCCTCAGTTCTATCCACACAGACTCTACTTCTCCTGATCCTATGTCCCCCCTGTAAAAGACTGAATCTCATTCCTCACCAACAGGGCCACCCCACCCCCTCTGCCCACATTTCTGTCCCTACGATAGCACATATACCCTTGTACATTCATTTCCCAGGTCTGATCTCCCTGCAGCCATGTCTCCATTATCCCAACAATATCATAGTTACCCATTCGCACCTGGGCTTCAAGCTCATCCGCCTTACTTCTGACACCGTGCATTCAGATATAGAATTTTTAGCCTATTTCTCCTCTCTCTGTTTAAATCGCTGCCTATTGTGCTTAACCCAGCTCCCTGAACTCCCTTCAAGCTATACGCCCCGTGAATTTTGTTGTCCTTTCTAAATTTACTTATTCTTTCAGCACACTTAACTCCATGTTCTGTCAGACCATCCCTCTGTACATGTGTCCTCTTTATCACTTGTTCCGCCTCACCTTTCTCTACTATACACTTAATATTCCAGAACTGTGTAGTCCCCACCTGTCCTTTACTCTTCATCTTGCTGTCCTCTCTCGCATTCTGGATCCCTGCCCCCTGCAAATTTAGTTTAAACCCCCCCGAGAAGCACTAGCAAACTTTCCTGCAAGAATGTTAGTACCGCTCCAGAGAGCACAGAGAGTTAGTAACTTTAAATTCCTGGACCCAGCATGTAAGTGCAATTAAGAAAAAACCATGGCAGCACCTCTACTTCTTTATGAGTTTGCAGAGATTTGACATGATATCTAAAACTTTGACAAATTTCTATAGATGTGTAGTGGAGAATATATTGACTGTGTGCATCACAGCCTGGTATGGAAACACCAATGCCTTTGAACAGAAAATCCAACAAGAAGTAGTGCATTTGATCCAGTCCATCACGGGTAAAGCCCTCCCAACCACTGAGCACATCTACATGAAACACCATCATAGGAAAGGAGCATCACCCACCACCCAGGTGGGTTCTTGCTATTACCTTCAGGAAAAAGGTACAAGTGCTTTAGGATTCACACTACCAGATTCAGAACAGTTAGAACCCCTCAACCATTAGGCTCTTGAACCAGAGGGGATAACTTCAATTAACTTGCCCCATCACTGAACTGTACCCACAGCCAATACACTCACTTTAAAGACTCTCAATCTCTGAATTTATTGCTATTTATTTATATTTGTATTTACACAGTGTGTTGTCTCCTGCATTCTGGTTGAATGCCCTAGTTGGGTGGCCTTTCATTGATTCTGATATAGTTATTATTGTATATGCTACCTCTCATCGAGTTCTTATACAACCTTGGCTCGTTAGCTAACTCTGCTAACAGCCACGTGTCTCAGCAGTGAGAAGGCCATCTTTCATAAGTAATACACGGCTAGGGATGGTATGATTTGGGTTTCAATCAAACAGGAAAGTTAGGATGTTTCAATTAAGGATCACTGATTGTGGAGAGAGCTGTGCAATTACTGCTCACACACAATTATCGGTCATCAAGGAATAACATTTTGAACACCAGCATAAAATTATAAAGAATGTATATTTATCAAATTTTAGCTTTATCAGTTAAAAGGAAAAGAACAGAAAGGTAAAAGGAACAGCACACACAAAATGCTGGTGGAACACAGCAGGCCAGGCAGCATCTATAAGGAGAAGCACTGTCGACGTTTTGGGCTGAGACACTTTGTCAGGACTAACTGAAAGGAAAGATACTAAGAGATTTGAAAGTAGGAGGGGGTGAAAGTAGTAGGAGAAATGATAGGAGAAGACCGGAGGGGGTGGGATGAAGCTAAGAGCTAGGAAGGTGATTGGCAAAAGTGATACAGAGCTGGAGAAGGGAAAGGATCATGGGATGGGGGGCCTAGGGAGAAAGAAAGGGGGAGGGGAGCACCAGTGGGAGATGGAGAACAGGCAGAGTGAAGGGCAGAGAAAAAGAAAAAAGAGGAGGGGAAAAAAACTAAATATATCAGGGATGGGGTAAGAAGGAGAGGAGAGGCATTAACAGAAGTTAGAGAAGTCAATGTTCATGCCATCAGGTTGGAGGCTACCCAGAGGTGTTGTTCCTCCAACCTGAGTGTGGCTTCATCTTGACAGTAGAGGAGGCCATGGATAGACATATCAGAATGGGAATGGGACATGGAATTAAAATGTGTGGCTGCTGGGAGATCCTGCTTTCTCTGGCAGACAGAGCATAGGTGTTCAGCGAAACGGTCTCCCAGTCTGCGTCGGGTCTCACCAATATATAAAAGGCCACACCAGGAGCACCGGACGCAATGTACCACACCAGCCCACTCACAGGTGAAGTGTCACCTCACCTGGAAGGACTGTCTGGGGCCCTGAATGGTGGTGAGGGAGGAAGTGTAAGGGCAGGTGTAGCACTTGTTCTATTTACAAGGATAAGCGACAGGAGGGAGATTGGTGGGAAGGGATGGGGGGGGGGGATGAGTGGACAAGGGAGTTGCATAGGGAGTGATCCCTGCGGAAAGCAGAAAGAGGGGGGATGGGAAAGATGTGCTTGGTAGTGGGATCCCGTTGGAAGTGGCAGAAGTTACGGAGAATGGACCTGGAGGCTGCTGGCGTGGTAGGTGAGGACAAGGGGAACCCTATCCCCAGTGGGGTGGCAGGTGGATGGGGTGAGGGCAGATGTGTGGGAAATGGGAGAGATGTGTTTGAGAGCAGAGTTGATGGTGGAAGAAGGGAAGCCCCTTTGTTTAAAAAAGGAAGACATATCATTCATCTTGGAATGAAATGCATTTGAGAGCAGAGTTGATGATGGAAGAAAGCTAAAAGGGTCCATTGCAGTTAAACCTGTCAAATGTTGGAGCTAATTTTCAGAGTAGTGAGGTTTATTGCTTTACTCACGCAATAAACCTACATTCTGCGTGAAAGACACCAGTTCGAACTTTCCTCGAAGATCATCTCAAATGAACTGGTTAACCCAAGAACATTGGCACTTTGAACCATTCATCTGCACAAAACACTTCTTACAACAGGGTCTCTCCTTTGGTGACATTTGGTGACATTTGGTGGGTGTCTTCCCTGGTGTCACATTCTGCAGCTTCTGTTAAAACAGCCCAAACCTGTCCTTCATAAATCTGATCCCACCCACCCCTCTGGAATGTTCCATGGCATCCCAATGGGCAGAAGGATACAACATGTACCAAGACCTCTGATTGTCTGACACAACATGGCTGTTTATCTTTAGCTGAAACCAGAACACTCTTGCTAGCAGGACACACTGCATTTGCAGAAAACTGCTAAAATAAAAATGCCTCACAACACAACAGTAGAAATCTTAACCAGGACATTACATTCTCCCACCACCAAAAATAGTCATGTCCTCAAGACTTTGGAACTTATTAAGATCATAAGATATAGGAGCAAAATTAGGTAATTTGGCCCATTGAATCTGCTCCGCCATTGCTGATCCAATTTTCCTCTTAGCTCCAATTTCCTGCCTTCCCGCAGTAACCCCTTCATTCCCTGAACAATCAAGGATCTACAAGCTCTGCCTTAAATATACATAAAAACTTGGTCTCCACAGCTGTTTGTGGCAAAGAATTCCACAGATTCACCAAAATTTGGCTAAGGAAATTCCTTCTCATTTCCTTTCTAAAAGGCTGCCCTTCTATTCTGAGGCTGTGTTCTCTGGTCTTAGACTCTCCCACTAAAAGGAGACATCCTCTCAACATCCACTCTATCAAGGCCTTTCACCATTTGATAGGTTTCAATCAGGTCACCCCTTATTCTTCTGAATTCTAATGAATACAGGCCCAGAGCCATCAAACGCTCTTCATATGACAAGCAATTCAATCTTGGAATCATTTTCGTAAACCTCCTTTGAACTGCCTCTCTGCTTCCTCAAAACAACTTGCCTCTTCACCTGTCTTCATATCATCTGCAAACTCTTCAATAAAGCCATCAATTCCGTCATCCAAAGCATTGGCATATAATGTAAAAAGAACTGTCCCAACAAAGACCCCTGTGGAACACCACTAGTCATTGGCAGCCAGCCAGAAAAGGCTCCCTTTATTCCCACTCTTTGCCTCCTGCCAATCAGCCACTGCTTTATCCATGCTTCAATCTTTCCTGTAGCTTATTAAGCAGCTTCATGTCTGGCACCTTGTCAAAGGCCTTCTGAAATTCCAGGTACACAACATCAAGCATTTCTGCTTTGTCTATCCTGCTTGTTATTTCTTCAAAGAATTCATACAAATCTGTGAGGCAAGAAGTTCCCTTGAAGAAACCATGGTAATTATGGTCTATTTTATCATGCACCTCCAAGTACCCTGAGACCTCATCGTTAATAATTGACTCCAATCTTTCGAACCACTGAGGTCAGACTAACTGGTGTATAGTTTCCTTTAAGACCCTAAGACATAGGAGCAGAATTAGGCCATTCAGCCAATCAAGTCTGCTCCACCATTCCATCATGGCTGATCCCTGATCCCAGATCCCATTCAACCCCATACGCCTGCCTTCTCTTCATATCCTTTGATGCCCTGACCGATCAGGAAGCTATCAACTACAGCCTTAAATATATCCACGGACTTTGCCTTCACTGCAATCTCTGGCAGAGCATTCCACAGGTTCACTGTTCTCTGGCTAAAATAATTCCTCCATACCTCTGTTCTAAAAGGTCACCCCCTAAATTTGAGGCTGTGCCTTCTAGTTCTGGACACCCCCACCATAGGAGACATCCTCTCAATGTTCACCTTATCTAGTCCTTTCAATGTTTGGTAGGTTTCCATGAGATCCTCGCCCCCCTTCGCATTCTTCTAAATTCCAGAGCCCAATGCTCCTCATATATTAACCCCTTCATTCCTTGAATCATCCTTGTGAACATCCTCTGGACTCTCTCCAATGACAACACACCCTTTCTGAGATTTGGGGTCCAAAATGTTGACAATACTCCATGTGTGGCCTGACTCGTGTCTTATAAAGCCTCAGCATTATCTTCTTGCGTTTATATTCTATTCCCCTTGAAATAAATGCCAACATTGCATTTACTAGCTTTACCACAGAATCAACCTGTAAATTAACCTTCTGGGAGTCTTGCACAAGGACTTATAAGTCCCTCTGCACCTCTAATGTTTGAACCTTCTTCACATTCAGATAATAGTTTGCACTATTGTTCCTTTTACCAAAATGTGTTATCATACATTTCCCAACATTGTATTTCATCTGCTACTTTTTACCCATTCTTCCAATTTGTCTAAGTCCTGTTGCATTGCTTCTTCAGCCCTACCTACCCCTCCACCTATCTCATATCATCTGCAATCTTTGCCACTAAGCCATTCATTCCATTATCCAAAATAAAAATACCTCATAGCATAGCAGTAGAAATCTTAACCATACATATAAATTTGCTGAGTATCCCCACGAGAAAATGAATTTCAGTGTTGCATATAGTGATATATATGTACTTTGATAATAAAATTTACCTTGAAGTTTGAACTTTGAGCAAGACCCTGACAGCAGTTAGGCACAAGCTGATAAGTAGAATTTGTCATTTGTACCATAAAAATGCCAGGGAATTATGCTCTCCAACAAGACTGTATCTAGCCATTTACTCTTCAATGATATTACCATCACTGATAACCCCACCATCATTATTCTAAAGCTACCAGCATACAGTAGCTGCAGGGTGTTCTCTCTACAATAATTTCCCATAGCTTCTCTGGCACCTCCCAAATCTCCAGCACCTACCACTTGAAAGGCCAACATTTGGGTGTGCCAACATCTTTAGGTTCTCCAAGTTGCACACTATCCTGACTTAGAAATATACCACTGATTTTTCATCATCTCTTATTCTAAATCTTGGAATTCTCACTTTGTATGCTTTTGGGAATACCCTCAGCAGACAAGCAGCAACAATCCCAGAAGGTAGGCACCGCCACTTTCTCAGGATAATTAGGTGGAAACAATATGTAAGTAGAAAGGGAAACAAAGGTTCCCTTTGTTTTCAGATCAACTTGAGTGGCAATCAGAGAAACCTGTACTTCAGGCTGGTGGGGAAGTGTCACCATTCTCACTTTTCCTGTTCTGATAACTATACTGGACTGCTTGTAGAACTAAATACAGTATTGGGGAGGACCTGCTACTCACTTCTGTTGAAACTTCAGATTAGACCTTCCCTGTGCGGTGAAAAGGATTTTCCTTTTATCATGTGAGAATAGGATGTGTGGTCACACAGATACCACAAAGACTTTAATTAAATGTCATGTTTGCAGTATGCCTTTAAATAATAAAACAAAAAGTGAACCACATAGATCATTCCTGTGGCCTTTTCTAATTATTTGGCTTCCAGCTATGATGAAGAGGCACACCTCAGAATACTTTGATTCTGTTTGCTGACAGTTCCCAGTAGAGTGATCTTAGATGAATTTTGAAAGTTCACTGTTCAAAGTAAATTTATTATCTAAGTACATATATGTCACAATATACCACCCGGAGATTCATTTTCTTGTAGGCATTCACAATAAATACAAAACAACACAACAGAATCAGTGATAATCTGCACATGACAAAGATAGACCCATGTGCAGAAGACAACAAACTGTACAAATACATTTAAAAAATCAAAAATAAATATGCAATAAATATTAAGAACATGGGTTGTAAAGTAATTAAAAGTGATTCTATAGGTTGTGGAATCTGCTCAGTTTAAGGGTGAGTGAAGTTATCTCCTCTGGTTCAAGACGGTTAAGGGATAATTACTTCCTGTATAATTAAGTTATGTCTAAACACCGAGCAATAAAGGTCTGATCCAAAACAGTCATTACCCAAAATGTTCACTCAATTTCAATTGCACAAGGTGCTGCCTCAACAGCTGCAGTTTTTGTTTTCATTTAATGATTAGAGTTAACCTTAGAACTACTCTCAGAAACACAGATATATATTTAGTACTTTGATTAATTCATGCTGCCCCATTTCCAATCAACAATTGCCCAGATGTCTAAACACCTCTCTGTCCCTTTGTTAGGGAGAGAGAGTCTGTTGTATGTCGAATTGTTGGGCAAATGAATAGTTTTTGTTGTACTGCAGATAATGGTCTTTCTCAGGAGCTTTGATATTGCTTACTTGGTGGGTGGAGGGTGCTGATTTTTTTGCTGAAGTAAGTGGGGACAGGGAGGGTCATTGCTTTGCTGCAGCTTGTGTGTGGGAGGGGGATCAGGGTGGGGGCTTTGGGATCTAACGTTTTTACTGTCACTCATTTTTTTGGGGCATGTCAAGTTGTATATTGTATACATTTCTCTGATATTAAATGGAACCATTGAAACTATTCTACTGAGTTGAGAACTTTATATATTTTTTGATCCAAATATTACTACACATCTTTAATACTTACACGTCTTGCAACAGCCATTTTCAGTTGTATTAATTGTGCCCTGTAACATGAAGCAAATTGCAAAGTGTCAGATGTTACCCGATTATAATGTTATGTATAATTTACAAAAAATAACAACTGGATTTATCTAGCCCAGAGGTCGGCAACCTGCGGCTCCAGAGCCACATGCGGCTCTTTGATCTCTGTGATGCGGCTCCCCGTGGTTTGTTAGCTTTTGAAATGTAATTCGAAATTTGAAGATTATGGTGATCTTGTACAATATGAAAACTTTGCGGCACATCCGAACCGGCTCACAATTAGCTACCGTTCCGACTAAGGGAGATAGCCTACGGGGGTTTGTGAGTACGTGTCTTTTGGAGCATCCGCGCCCACGGGGACGGGTTGAGGGAGGCTTTAAAGCAAGGCTGTTTAGTTCGAATAAAGTTACCTTTGACTGCAGTGTCTTTATTTTAGCGCTGCGTGTAGCACACCGCTACAACGTGTTTTTTATCGCTATTAATATACATCACAACTGCCAATGCGCGCCAGTGCGCGCTTTCTTTTAATTCTTCGATCCAAGGTAGGCTACCTACGGAGTAACCTTCAACCCAACGTCTTTTTTTCGGAGTTCAAAATGTTTTTGTTGCATGCAGAAATGTAATTTCGTTTTCTCTGCAGGAGTTCATCAATTTCATAAATGCAACACATTATAGTTTGTTTATACATAGCATAAAGGCAAAAAAAAACCCGTTGTATGCAGTGTTATTTCATTTTGTGGCTCCCAGTGTTTTCTTTTCTGTGGGAAATGGGTCCATATTGGCTCTTTCAGTGGTAAACGTTGCCGACCCCTGATCTAGCCAGTAGCAAGCTGGAGGTGGATTCTCACTCATTCTCCAAATAAACATGTATTGACTGTGTAGTGGTTGAGTAGTATACACTTTCATATAATTGGTTTTAACTTCCAAGCCTCCTTCATTGTCTGCAGACATGAGTACAAGCAATGCTACAGACTCATACAATATGAAGTGCATCAGTGTCAGTTTGCAGTAGTGGGAATTTTTTAATGCTAACTGAACAAACTTGTTGTGTGCTAATACTGGCAGTTCAGCAGAGTGATTATAATTGAATATACAGTATCTTGCTCCATTTCAAAGTACATTTTGTAAATATTATAATACAAATTCATAGTTCTATTAATTAACTGAAACATATGTATACTTACTGGTTTGCAGTTTTCTGGATCAAAATCAGGGCAAACTGCCTTGGAACTGGTTGAAATTAAACTCTCATTAATTTTCACACATTCATAAGTTATGCACTTGTCATAAGGTGAAGGCCATTCTTTGCCAGGCTATAATAGAAAAAGAAGATTATATTTCAGAAGGCATCTGCAGTTTAAAAAATATATATATTTTTATATAACATTTTCAAGATTCAAGATGATTCAATGTCATTTCCAATACAGTACATAAGCATAAAGGAGAATGAAAACATTTTTACTGCAAATCTGATGTGGCACAAAAAACATAATAAGATAAAGAACACAATAAATATGAATATATAAGATTAGCTTATCTACAGTACATGTATTGATTGCTTGTATGTCCATAAAGTGACACTGGGCACAGGAGTGTCTGTGTGTAAAATGACTATGACAGTAAATAATAAAGCAGTGGTGGTTGCGGCTGTTGAGGGGGTAGGCTGACAGCTGGAGGTGTTGATCAGCCTTACTGCTTGGGGAAAATAACCATTTTTGAGACTGGTGGTCCTGGCATGGATGCTACAGAGCCTCCTCCCTAATGGGACTGGGACAAACAGTTCATGAGAAGAATGGGTGGGATCCTTCATAATGTTACTTTTTAGGCACCTTTCTCTATATATATCCTTGATGTTCCATGATAAAATGTAGGCATCAAGTTAACCTTTGTGTAATATAGTATTCCATCCATTAAAGTTTTTATTTGAAGATCTACTCTTCCTCAAAAACGTATGTGCAATATTTGCCTAGATTCTGTACATTAATTTCCCAGCAAGCTAGACTACATTTTAGTTATTTAGAACACAGAACATAGAAATCTACTGCACATTACAAGCCCTTCAACCCACAATGTTGTGCAGACCGTGTAACCTACTCTAGAGACTGCCTAGAATTTCCCTAGCACATAACTCTCTATTTTCTAAGCACCATGTACCTCTCTAAGAGGCTCTTAAAAGACCCTACTGTATCCACTTCTACCACCACCACCAGCTGTGCATTCCACACTCCCTCCACTCTGTTTGTGAAAAACTTACCCCTGATATCTCCTCAGTACCTATTTTCAAACACCTTAAAACTATGCCCCTTCATGTTAGCTATTTCAGTCCTGGGAAAAAGCCTCTGACTATCCACACGATCCATGCCTCTCATCATCTTATACACCTTTATCAGGTCACCTCGCATCCTATTTGTTTCTATCAATGTTCTTTTACATTTTAAGCAGCTGGTGCTAAAAAAAATCAACTTATTTTGAAAAACAGACACATTTTGAGGTAAAGCTAAGTATTTTTAGAAATTAGGGAAATTATAATACACAAAATAAATCTGTTTTGAACTTTAAATTCTTACAGGGCTTAAAAACAGGACATGCTGGGAACACTCTGCAGGTTAGGCAGCATCTGTACAATAAGAAGCAGTAATTGAACTTTTGACCTGAACATTGTCTGTTTCTCTTTCTGTTTGCTGAAGACTTTAGCCTTTTCTACTTTGATGTCAAATTTCCAGCATTTAGCTTTGTACAGAATGATATGGAATTGATGCCTGAATTGGCTGCAATGTCCAGAGATCACTTTCACTATGTAAGTTGACAGAAAGGGATGAAGGAAATCTTCACCCAGAGCAAGTGCATCTTACAGAGGATTAGTGGCTGAGTATATGGGTTTGACAGATTTTTAGATGCTCAAGAAATTATAAAAAGATGGTTAGTGCATCAGGTAGATCAGCCATGGTGTTATTGAATTTTAGGGCAGGGTTATTCCTGTTATTCATTATATTCTTGGCAGGTAATTCAGCTCCTTGAGTGCCTTTCTATGAGCTCACAAGTAATCTGTGTTACTCTATCTACTCCAAGTAAGTAAAAATAAGCTAGATTAGAAACAAAACCAGTGTGGATGACTTTGAGTTATGATCAAGCTGTTTTCACACTTTTGTTTAATGTGCTATAAAATTTAGAGTCTAAGGAATGAGAAGATAGCAAGGTCAAGATACAGGACAAGATAGCTGTGAGCTGTGGTCTCCATTGAGGTCATGACTCAGATTTAGATATATTTTAGGTTCTTAGGGACAGTTTTGGGGCAGAAAGGGGAATTAAAGGTCAGGTTAGGGTGTAGGGACAGGTATGTGGGGGAGTTAAAGGTCATCTGTATTCTAGGCCTCCACTCCATGTTGGAAGGCTAGAGTTGTAAAGGTTGGACAGATGTTGGGCGAACAGAGCTGGTGGCTGCCAGGTCAGTAAGTTTCAGAACTGGAGTTGTGTGTGGACAGGAGGCATGAGGGCCTTTGCTGGTTAGGTACAGTTGATAAGACCAAAGTTCAAGACCTAGAGATCAGGGGTCCTAGTCATCAGAGTGTCTAGAGTTTAAAGCCTGGAGTTTGGAGTTCCAACCAGGGACTTTGTTCATTGTCATTGGCAAGACTGAGGGCCAATACCAAAGATCGAAGTGCAGAGGTCAAGGCTCGATGGCCAAAGCCCTGAGTTTGTGAGTCTGTGAATCCAGTGGTGAACTCAGAGACCCAATGTCTATTAGTTTGTACGTCCAAAAGAGGCTGGAGCCTTGGGGATGGCCTGTCCTGGGTTTAGAGGACTGTCTGTGTGGGTGGCTGTGAGGGAGGAACAGGGCTTGTTTTGCTGTCATTGTTTGTTTGCTGCTGCTCTGATGTTGTTTTTGTTTGTGATGTTCTGTTGAGCATTGTGGACATGCTATGTTTGCTCTAGAATGTTTAGTAACACTTGCAGGCTTCCCCCAGCATGTCCTTATGTTGTGTTGGTTATTAACGCAAATGATACATTTCACTGTATGTTTCAATTTACATGTGATAAGTAAGTGAATCTGAATCTGAATAGAGAAATAAAATCAAGTAGAAGTTGAATGTTATAAACAGCTAATGTGTGCAATAAAATGAGCATGTCTGTAGCTCATGTTGTAGACTTGGACTGTTGTAAAGGGTGAAAGGCTCAACGGTAGGCATGTGAAACAAACTTTAAAGATGCATGCTTGCAGCATCTTCACTTGTGGACAATGTAGGCTGGAGTTCATTCAGGATCTCACACTGTCACTGGGATGTTCTCTCCATCAGCTAACATCATTGATGCTATTATTGGAAGGAGGTGTTGAAATGCCTTTTCTATTGCTGCCTATAACTATGAATTAAAGAGAAGGAAGATTGAGCAATATTTCTCAGACTGAACTGGGCTCTGTCCATGTACAGAAACTGTAGACAATGGTTGTGTGGACTGCAGTAGTGTCACATGTGTTATATTAGGGAGGGGAATATGTATGTATGGCATCCATTAGTCTTGCAAGACCATGGATCTGCGCCTGGAAAGTCTTCTCCGGGGAGCAGGCCTGTGCATGGTTTTATGGAAGACCGGCTATTGCCCATGCTGCAAGTCTCCCTCTCCCGCCACTGATGTTGTCCAAGGGAAAGGCAAAGGCTGATACAGCTTGACACCGGTGTCATCGCAGGAGTTGCCAGAACAAGGTTGAAGACAATGTCAGACTGCCTTAGGGACTCCAGCTCCAGATTTGTCTTCAGGGTTTACTTCCGATGCCTTTCCTATGAGTGGGTATGGTCACAAGGCAGTGCAGGTTTGAAATCAGAGTTCTCCTCTCTTAGATGGACTGCCTTCCCAGGCTGACAAACTCCATCTACCCAGATATACCTGGGGAATATGAATTTGCACTAAAAGTCCTAATGATGAAGTCTCTTGGTTTATACTGAGTTAACACAACATGAGGGGATAATTCACACAGTACCTTGACGTTATTGAACTTCTAGCACCACTACCTGTGTGCCCTAACCCTCCGTAGAAACTGTTAGTTCTCTGTCTCCCACCTTTCGTACCACAGCTGTGGTCACAAATGGAAAACCACAGGCTGGCTCCCTCCTGTGAAGTGGAGTTCCTAAATGCTAACCAGATCAGAATGTGGCAGTTCACAGCAGAACTGCTTCTGTGTGATCCAGCTTAACTTTACAGTAGTCAGCATTAATAAACTTGTGTAGCCTGCTGATGTGATTTGCACATGTGCAGTTGTAGCTGCATTCAAAACTTGGCAAGTGAACTCTGTCTGCTGCTTACTTATTAAGTGAAGAGAGAAATGAAGAAGCATAAACAGTTAAGGAATAAAATAAAATTACCATGCTTTGATTCCTAGGAATAAAAAAACAATCAATTAAGAAATAAAGTTTGGAAGTTGAAGTTTAGGTAAATGTCAACAATTTTAATTCCAACATAGTTTGAAGGTTTTAACTAGGTGAGAAAGTGGCCATTTTCCCTATTATATCTTGTGAAATCTTGGAATTTTAACAAGAAATATTTTATTAACAATGCCACAGTTATTTATTTTAATATAATCTGATTATACAAACCGGCAGAAGTTGGACAGGTTGATCTCCAGCGTGTATCACACATTGCGTCTGGACGCATTTACCACAGCATTCACCAGGCACCTCGAGGTACTCAGAACCCTGTTGCAAAGTGCATTCATTAGTTCCCTGATAAATATTTGTTGGATCTCAGCAATAAATTAATAATGCTTGACATTTCAAATTATAACATTTCAATATTTAAAGAGTAAACACGAGGAAATCTGTAGATGCTGGAAATTCAAGCAACACACAGAAAATGCTGGTGGAACACAGCAAGCCAAGCAGCATCTATAAGGAGAAGCACTGTCGATGTTTCGGGCCAAGGACGAAGGGTCTTGGCCCGAAACATCGACAGTGCTTCTCCTTATAGATGCTGCCTGGCCTGCTGTGTTCCACCAGCATTTTGTGTGTGTTATTTCAATATTTAATTATTTTTGGTTTCCTTTTTTATTTTGATACTGTTCTGTCCAGTGGGCCACAGATGACTTTAATTGTTCCGAGATTTGCATCTTGTTTTTCGTAATAGCTAGCAGGGGCTTCTTAACCAGGAACTGAGGTCAACATGATGGCTGGAGTTACACAGACAGTGTCACTAAATGGTCTCCAACTTTCAAGTGCAATTTACTGCAAAATATTATCAGAAATGAAACATGAAAATTATTACTTGTGCACAGCCCTTGTTGCATTCTTTATTCCGACAAAACATGGTATTCAGCTGAGTAGCTGGATCCGTCTCATTGGTGCAAGTACATGTTTGGCATTCACTGAGAGGAATAATTGCACCAGGCTGCATGAAGAGAAGAAAATTAGTTAATTTGATTCACTGTTTAAAATGAATTAATCATAGGAAAAAAAAGATGCATTTAAAACAATCAACTTACGTAGTACATTGACCCTTTAATTACACAAACATGCAGTGGCTCTACAAAAGAAGCAGAAATGAGGATCATAAAATTAATAATATTGAAATAAAATATCTAGTTCACCCAAATACGGAAGCATGAAAACTTAGACCCTTTACATCCCACCTCATCCATGTCAACCAAAATGCCTACCTACACTAATGCCAATTGCCTGTATTTATTCCGTATTGTCTACCCCTGTCCTGTCCAATAAATGTCTAAGTAACTTTGAAACATTTATGTTTTTATCTGCATCCAGTGCACCCGTAGTCAGCTTGTTCCAGACATTCAGTACCCACTGAGTGGAAAAACTTACCCCACCTTTCCATTTCTCCCCTCTCGTCTTAAACCTGAGTCCTCTAGAATAAAACTTGGATGATTGTTTTATTTCATAAGCCCCTATAAGGTCACCCCTCTGTCTCCTACATCCCTTAACTACAGCCCTCCATTCCAGAAAACATTGTGGTGAATCTCATTTGCACTCTTCCTTTTGCTACCACAGCCACACAGTAGTGTGGCAATCAGTGTCATGACTATTCTATACAGAATAAGTACGTATCAATATTGAGTACATCTTCATTCCTAATTTGTTAATTTCACAGAGCAGTTACATCCTGTGTTCATATCCACAGAATAAGAGTGGCACAGTGATTCGATGGTTAGCACCGTGGTCTAACAGCTTCAGTGACCTGCATTCAATTGCGACCAAGGGTGCTGTCTAGAGTTTTCAAGTCTCCCTGTGACTGTTAGGTTTGACTTGGGACTTTTTCTCATGTCCCAGGACTTCCTAATTGGTAGAGTATTGGAACTGCAGAAAAAATCATTGCAGACACTATCTTTTCCAAAAGCTCCTTGCTGGAAAGTGCAATAGAGCTATTAAAACAAATAACTTCACACCATCTTAAAAGTTTCTTCCATAGACAATTAATCTGATCAACCATTCTTGTTAACCCCGATGTAGAAATCTTTAAACCAAATTTTACAATGCTGTTTACATTAAAAATATGTGATGCTATTTATTAATGTATTTTTGCACATTTTATTCTGTATCTATACTTTAACCTCCAACTTTATTTTTACGTAATTCTTTATTCTTATAAATGTTGAACATTGTTTATTTTGCTGTATGTTGCTGTGTGGAGATGTAGAGAGGCTTAACCCGGAAGCAGAGCAGCAGAGGTGATTTAGCAGTAAATAATACTTTAATAATAAACTGCTGACCGTGAGGACCACAAACTGAGAGAGAACAGATAGCAGAAACAAGCAAGGTAACTGAGCAACTGCTTGAGGCTGGCTGGTTTGATGAGTGAACAAGGGCTGCTGGGTGTAAATAGGCTTCAGGTGATGAGTTGGACATAAACGGCAGGTGATTCCTGTTAGCTGGATGAAGACTGAGAAGTGCCTACCATCAAATTCTCATTTGTTTACTCTTTCATTCCAGGGAACATTCTAATGAACCTCCTCTGGACCCTCTCCAATGCCTGCGCATAAGGCACTTAAATTTACTCACAATACTCCAAGTGCAGTCTGACCAATGCCTTATAAAGCCTCAGCATTATATTCTAGTCCTCTTGATAGGGTTGATGACATTGCATTTACCTTCCTCACCATCCTCTCAACCTGCAAGTTAACCTTAACATTTAACATAAAGAATAACTTTCACAGTAGATTTGTTAGTATCAAACAGTTCATGCTGCCTGGTCTGCTGAGTTCCTCATGCATCTTGTGTGTGTTGCTTTGGGTTTGTACTATCTACAGATGTTCTAAAGTTTATGACCTGGATTTACTGGACAATTAAGTTTCATAAAACTTGCTCAAATCTTGGAAATTACCCAGAGCTTACTGTAAATTAATTACACATGAGTAGTTGGTTGAATTGAAATTAAAACTGTACTGATGCTTGGACTCATCCGAGAGTTATTTTCATTCAAGGAGACAATTTCCAGAAATTGTGCTGAATTGGTTGCATTTCTGGGATCTTTTTGCCAATTTGAGGACACAGAATTGCTCAGAGGTAGGGTACATAATGCATAAGATAGCACTGCAAGCTCAAAAGAGGTTGATTGGAAGTTCTTCCTCATTTTGTACTTATTATTTCAATTTTAAACAATGGGTATGAGTTATTATGCTTGCTGCTAATGAAAACACACACTACTTCATTAACTTACCACATGAATGAACTGGGCAACACTTCCCTTCTGCAGTCTTTGATGATGCCTTAAATCCAAGTTCACACTGAATATCTGATGGAGGACAAAGGTTGCTGTTGCACCCTGGACAAATCACAAGGCAAGTATGAAATTAAACTGTTGTAAGCTAATTTCAAGTTATTTCTACAGTGATCTGCTTGAATAAATCCATTGGCCCAGGTTTTGTGGGATATGTTGGCATTTACTAGTGTTGAGGCTATCATTGCCTTCTGCAGCAATGTGTAAGAGTTCCTTTGTGAACTCAAAGATGTGAGTGATCTGGGAATGTGAACATCCACTCATTTTCCATCATGTCTGCACAGCACGGGGCAGAAAGCGTGGCCCCATTCATTTCAGTGATAGGGAATGGTTGCTTAGTTGGAGCAAATACTGACTGAGGTTATCTTTCATATAATTTGAGCATATTTTAATTGATCCTGATTTTAATTGATTTTGATTTTAATTTTATATACTTTATAAATGATCAAGTTTGAGAAGCTTGTAATAAGTTACTTTCAATGTTTGTTTCTCTTTGTTTTAATATCTAATGATCCAGAATCATTCAGTTTCTAATTAACTGTCTTTTAACAATTCCAATGAAGCCAAGTTTTCTTTGCTTTGTTCTCAAATCATAGTTTGTTCTGGCTCTCACACCATGAAAGACTGGGTAGTTTGCACAGTCAGCTCATCACTAACCACAAATTCTGCATGAGTGTTATGACTCCTGATCCAGCAGAGTACTTTGTGAAAAGCAGTCAGCTGCGGAATAAGATCATGCAAAAACAGAAATACTATAGATTAACAAAAAAGTGAGGTACTGTCCGAAGATTCAATGTCCATTTAGGAATCGGATGGCAGAGGGAAAGAAGCTGTTCCTGAATTGCTAAATGTGTGCCTTTGGGCTTCTGTATCTCCTACCCACTGGTAACAGTGAGAAAAGGACATGCCCTGGGTGCTTGAGGTCCTTAATAATGGATGCTGCCTTTCTCAGACACCGCTCTCTGAAGATGTCCTGGGTACTTTGTAGGCTGGTACCCAAGATAGAGCTGACTGGATTTACAACCTTCTGCAGCTTCTTTCGGTCCTGTGCGGTAGCCCCTCCATACCAGACAGTGATGCTTTCCACCGTATAAATATAGAAGTTTTTGAGTGTATTTGTTGACATGCCAAACCTCTTCAAACTGCTAATAAAGTATAGCCACTGTCTTGCCTTCTTTATAGCAACATCAATATGTTGGGACCAGGTTAAATCCTCAGAGGTCTTGACACCCAGAAACTTGAAGCTGCTTACTCTCTCCACTTCTGATACCTCTGAGGATTGGTATGTGTTCCTACGTCTTACCCTTCCTGAAGGCCACAATCAGGTCTTTTGTCTTACTGACATTGAGTGACAGGTTGTTGCTGTGGCACCACTCCACTAATTGGTATATCTCACTCCTGTACACTCCCTCTCATCAGCACCTAAGATTCTACCACCAATGGTTGTATCATCAGCAAATTTATAGGTGGTATTTGAGCTATGCCTAGCCACACAATCATGTGTATATGGAGAGTAGAGCAGTTGGCTAAGCACACATCCCTGAGTGTGCCAGTGTTGATCATCAGCGAGGAGGATATGCTATCACCAATCTGCACAGACTATGGTCTTCCGGTTAGGAAGTGGAGTATCCAATTGCAGAGGGAGATACAGAGGCCCAGGTTCTGCAACTTCTCAATCAGGGTTGTGGGAATGATAATATTAAAAGCTCAGCTATAGTTGATGAACAGCATCCTGGCATAGGTGTTTGTGTTGTCCAGGTGGTTTAAAGCCGTGTGGAGAGCCATTGAGATTGTGTCTGCCGTTGACCTATTGTGGCGACAGGCAAATTGCAATGGGTCCAGGTCCTTGCTGAGGCAGGAGTTCAGTCTAGTCATGACCAACCTCTCAAAGCATTCCATCACTGTCGATGCGAGTGCTACCGGGCGATAGTCATTAAAGCTGCCCACATTATTCTTCTGAGGCACTGGTATAATTGTTGCCTTTTTGATGCAAGTGGAAACTTCCATTTGTAGCAGTGAGAGGTTGAAAATGTATAGTTTGCACTGTGACCAATATTGACTGGTGGGGAGTGGACAAATGAACTGATTTAATCTAGATGAGGTTATCCTTGGGTGTTGTTAGAATTGGTGTAGGGAAAAATACCCATCTCACTCCTGATAAGTGGTGGAAATGCATTTGGACGTCAAGCAGACATGAGCAGATACAGGCCATTTGGTCCTTTGAGCCTCAACCTCCACTCCTGACTGACCAGCCCCGTCCTATAACAATCTGGTGAAAGTTCTAAATATATAATTTCATGAGTCCTAAACCAGAAATGTTTCAATTACTGCAAAGCAAACAAAAACTATTAGGCGATAGAATTCTGGGGAAAAAACCAAAAGGTATTGTAACTACTACTGGCTTACGCTTAAAGTGTACCGGTAAATCATTCTCTGCTGGGTCAAGTATTTTCATATCAAAAGATACATATGTTACTGTGTTCTCATTCAAATCATCTCATTGCAGGCACAGCCCAAAATACAAAACAATGAGCTTCCAGGTGGTAAAGTAACAGCAAACTTACTGCACACAGGTTTAGGGCAACAATTATCATCGGTGATTGTTACATTGACACTGACAAATCCTTCTCCATCACAGGTTATTGCTGGGAAGTCAGGACAGCTGTAAGGATGACAGATGACATGTTGTGTGATCTTGTCACAGATGCAGTCCTGGCAGTTGAACTTAAATGTTTCATCAAACTAGAGAAGAAAAATAAGTTAACAGTGATTAGTTGTCAGATTCAATACATTATGATTTTTATGCATTTCAAACAAGATGACCATGTTGTGTTAAACGTTTATGCCATTTGTGTTGCAGGAAACATCAACTGATTCATATGACATGATCAATGTAGAGATGACTCCATGGAGGGAAGCAGGTGGGCATTTCTGAACAGTGGTAGAGATTGGCTGGCCTCCTAATTCTTACGTAAGGATATCAACCTTGCCTACTTGCTTTCACACCAGCTACCTACTGTTATTCTTATTTTTGATGTATCTTTCATGCAAGGGGTCAGTTTCTATTCAAAAAGCTTTTTCAGAATGATTATGGGTGGTGAATGTACATAGTGAAGTCAGAGCAACTAGTTTGTGTACAAGTCTGTTACCATTCCCAACAATGATTAATATAAAGAAATCCTGAACTTCCATAAACTTTCATACTTAGAATTTCTCAGAGAAAATTTAAACATGCATAATAGTTTTTCTGCTTCCTCTTCCATAACCATCTCCAAAATGACCATATGCAAAATTGTAATTCAGCTATGCAAAGCTGTTTATATTCTCCAGTATATCCTCCTTCCTTAGTTTTTTGTGCATTATTTTTATTTTTATTTAATGAGCTTATTTTCAGGTACCAAGGTCAGTGCTGTTTTGTGGCATAAGAAATAAACAGGATTGAGAAAGGCATTTAATACACTTGTCTTCATAATCAGAGCATTGAGTTCAGTGTTTGGGATGTCATGTTTCAGCTGTGCAAGCTGTTGGTGAGACCACACGGAGTATTGTCTGCATTCTGGTCACTCGGCTGCAGGAAGGATGTCATTAATTTTATTTATTTTATTTTGAGATAGAGAATGGAATAGACCCTGCTGGCTCTTCAAGCCATACCACCCAGCAATCCCCCAATTTAACTCTAGCTTAATCATGGGACAATTTACTATGACCAATTAACCTACCAACTGTTATGTCTTTAGACTGTGGAAGGAAATCGGAGCTCCTGGAGGAAACCCATACAGTTACAGGGAGAATGTATAAACTCCTTACAGGCAATGGAAGCTGGGAACAGTGAGGAAAATATTCGCAAGGATACCCTGGAGGGCCGAGTTAAAAGAAGAGGCCTGAGAGGCTGAATTCCTTTTTCCCTAGAATGTAGGAGGATAAGTGGTGACCTTTTAGAGCTGGGACTCTCAACCTGTTTTATGCCATGGACCATTAAGCAAGGGGTCCATGGACCTCTGGTTTGGAACCCCTGTTTTAGAGGTTTATAAAGAGTACAGCCTTTTTCCTAGGCTAGGGGAATCTTAAATTAGAGGCCAAATATTTAGGGTGAGAGTCAAAAGATTTAAAGGGGACCTGAGAGACAAGTTTTACATATAGTGGGTATTGGTTACATGGAACAAGCTGCCAGAGGAAGTGATTGAGGCAGGTGCAATTATAACACTTAAAGGATACTTAGACTGGTACATGGATAGGAAAGGTTTAGAGAGATAGCAAACAAGCATGGACAAATAGGATAAGCTCAACTACATATCCTGGATACACAATAGGGATGAGTTATGTTAAAGAGCCTATTTCTCTGCTATATGACATGCAATATGTAACTACATTACTTTAACAAATTTTCTCTCACTCTCAACCTTGTACATAATGTATATCTATACTGATAAAGCAGAAGCATCACATGGAAAAAAGTGAAAAACAATTTGCACACAATAGGATTAAATGATCAAATAAGCATGAAGCCTGCAAGTGTCTCTGAAATTTCCTTCATCAAAGGGTGATGTAAGCGGATTCTCTAAGGCAGAGATTAATGGATAGATTGTTAATTAGAACCAAATGTGCCGTGGAAGGTTACTATTATGGGTACACTCATTGAATGGCAGAACAGGCACAAGTGCCTGGTCTGCTCCCGTTCCTCATATGTTTGTTTTGTTGAGGGATAAGATGTCTCATAAAGATGGTCATAGAGGCAGAGAGATTGAAACAGACATTTTGCCCATTGAGACTATAACCATATAACAATCACAGCACGGAAACAGGCCATCTCGGCCCTCCTAGTCCATGCCGAACTCTTAATCTCACCTAGTCCCACCTACCCGCACTCAGCCCATAACCCTCCACTCCTTTCCTGTCCATATATCTATCCAATTTTACCTTAAATGACACAACTGAATTGGCCTCTACTACTTCTACAGGAAGCTCATTCCACACAGCTATCACTCTCTGAGTAAAGAAATACCCCCTCATGTTTCCCTTAAACTTCTGCCCCCTAACTCTCAAATCAAGTCCTCTCGTTTGAATCTCCCCTACTCTCAATGGAAACAGCCTATTCACGTCAACTCTATCTATCCCTCTCAAAATTTTAAATACCTCAATCAAATCCCCCCTCAACCTTCTACGCTCCAATGAATAGAGACCTAACTTGTTCAACCTTTCTCTGTAACTTAAGTGCTGAAACCCAGGTAACATCCTAGTAAATCGTCTCTGCATTCTCTCTAATTTATTGATATCTTTCCTATAATTCGGTGACCAGAACTGTACACAATATTCCAAATTTGGCCTTACCAATGCCTTGTACAATTTTAACATTACATCCCAACTTCTGTACTCAATGCTTTGATTTATAAAGGCCAGCGTTCCAAAAGCCTTCTTCACCACCCTATCTACATGAGACTCCACCTTCTGGGAACTATGCACTGTTATTCCTAGATCTCTCTGTTCCTCTGCATTCCTCAATGCCCTACCATTTACCCTGTATGTTCTATTTGGATTATTCCTGCCAAAATGTAGAACCTCACACTTCTCAGCATTAAACTCCATCTGCCAACGTTCAGCCCATTCTTCTAACCGGCATAAATCTCCCTGCAAACTTTGAAAACCCACCTCATTATCCACAACACCTCCTACCTTAGTATCATCAGCATACTTACTAATCCAATTTACCACCCCATCATCCAGATCATTTATGTATATTACAAAAAACATTGGGCCCAAAACAGATCCCTGAGGCACCCTGCTAGTCACCGGCCTCCATCCCGATAAACAATTATCCGCCACTACTCTCTGGCATCTTCCATCTAGCCACTGTTGAATCCATTTTATTACTCCAGCATTAATACCTAACGACTGAACCTTCTTAACTAACCTTCCATGTGGAACTTTGTCAAAGGCTTTGCTGAAGTCCATATAGACTACATCCACTGCCTTACCCTCGTCAACATTCCTCGTAACTTCTTCAAAAAAAATTCAATAAGGTTTGTCAAACATGACCTTCCACGCACAAATCCATGCTGGCTACTCCTAATCAGATCCCGTCTCTCCAGATAATTATTAATACTATCTCTAAGAATACTTTCCATTAATTTACCCACCACTGATGTCAAACTGACAGGTCTATAATTGCTAGGCTCACTTCTAGAACCCTTTTTAAACAATGGAACCACATGAGCAATACGCCAATCCTCCGGCACAATCCTCATTTCTAATGACATCTTAAAGATCTCCGTCAGAGCTCCTGCTATTTCTACACAAACTTCCCTCAAGGTCCTGGGGAATATTCTGTCAGGACCCGGAGATTTATCCACTTTTAAATGTCTTAAAAGCGCCAGTACTTCCACCTCTTTAATTGTCATAGGTTCCATAACTTCCTTACTTGTTTCCCACACCTTACACAATTCAATATCCTTCTCCTTAGTGAATACCGAAGAGAAGAAATCATTCAAAATCTCTCCCATCTCCCTCGACTCCACACATAGCTGACCACTCTGATTCTCTAAGGGGCCAATTTTATCCCTCACTATCCTCTTGCTTTTAATATAACTGTAGAAACCTTTTGGATTTACTTTCACCTTATTTGCCAAACCAACCTCGTATCTTCTTTTAGCTTTTCTAATCTCTTTCTTAAGATTCCTTTTACATCCTTTCTATTCCTCGAGCAATTCCTTTACTCCATGCTGCCTATATCTATTGTAGACATCCCTCTTTTTCCGAACCAAATTTCTAATATCCCTTGAAAACCATGGTGCTTTCAAACCTTTAACCTTTCCTTTCAACCTAACAGGAACATAAAGATTCTGTACCCTCATAATTTCACCCTTAAATGACCTCCATTTCTCTATTACATCCTTCCCATAAAACAACATGACCCAATCCACTCTCTCTAAATCCCTTTGCATCTCCTCAAAGTTAGCCTTTCTCCAATCAAAAATCTCAACTCTAGGTCCTGTCCTGTCCTTCTCCATAATTATATTGAAGCTAATGCTATTGTGATCACTGGACCCGAAGTGCTCCCCAACACATAAATCTGTCAGCTGATCTATCACATTCCCTAACAGGAGATCCAACACTGCCCCATCTCTAGTCGGTACTTCTATGTATTGTTGCAAAAAACTATCCTGCACACATTTCACAAACTCTAAACCATCCAGCCCTTTTACAGAATGAGCTTCCCAGTCTACGTGTGGAAAATTAAAATCTCCCACAATCACCACCTTGTGTTTACTACAAATATCTGCTATCTCCTTACACTTTTGCTCTTCCAACTCACGCTCCCCATTAGGTGGCCTATAATACACTCCTATCAGTGTTACTACACCTTTCCCATTCCTCAATTCAACCCAAATAGCTTCCCTAGAGGAGCTCTCTAATCTATCCTTCCAAAGCACCGCCATAAGATTTTCTCGGACAAGCAATGCAACACCTCCTCCTCTGGCCCCTCCTACTCTATCACACCTGAAGCAAATAAATCCAGGAATATTTAGTTGCCAATCACACCCTTCCTGCAACCATATTTCACTAATAGCCACAACATCATAATTCCAGGTATCAATCCACGCTTTAAGCTCATCCACCTTTCTTACAATGCTCCTAGCATTAAAATAGATACATTTAAGATACCCTGCACCTTCTCCTTTCTTTTCATCCCTAACAATGCATTCAAATTTATTATCCTTTTCTTTCTTCTCCCCTACATCTTCGGGCTGAGCGCATCCCTTCTCCATCACCTGCCTTTCCTCCCTCACACACTGTCTACTTACTTGCTCTACTGGTGAACTAACCTCCTCTCCCATAGTTTCCTCAAATTGATTCCCGCCCCCCCCCCCATCTTACTAGTTTAAAGTCTGCCCTGTAGCCCTAGCAAACCTCCCCGCTAGGATATTGGTCCCCCCAGGATTGAAGTGTAACCCGTCCTTCTTGAACAGGCCACGCCTGCCCCAGAAGAGGTCCCAATGATCCAGAAACTTGAATCCCTGCCCCCTGCTCCAATCCCACAGCCACGCATTCATCCTCCACCTAATTCCATTCCTACTCTCACTGTCGCGTGACACAGGCAGTAATCCCGAGATTACTACCTTTGCGGTCCTTCTTCTTAACTGCCTTCCTAACTCCCTATACTCTCGTTTCAGGACCTCTTCCCCTTTCCTACCTATGTCATTGGTACCTACATGTACCATGACCTCTGGCTCCTCACCCTCCCACTTCAGGATACCTTGGACGCGATCAGAAACGTCCCGAACCCTGGCACCAGGGAGGCAAATTACCATCCGGGACTCCCGATCACCTGCACAGAACTGCCTGTCTGAACCCCTGACTATCGAGTTCCCTATTACTATGGTCCTCTTTCTTCTATCCCTACCCTTCTGAGCTACAGGGCCGTCCTCTGTGCCGGAGGCCCGGCCACTGTCACTTCCACCAGATAGGCTGTCCCCCCCAACAGTACTCAAACATGAGTACTTATTGTCAAGGGGTACAGCCACCGGGGTACTCTCTAGCACCTGCCTCTTCCCCTTCCTGACCGTGACCCACCTATCTGCCTCCCGTGGCCCCGGAGTGACCACCTGCCTGTAACTCCTCTCTATCACCTCCTCACTCTCCCTGACCAGGCGAAGGTCATTGAGCTGCAGCTCCAGTTCCCTAACTTGGTCCCTCAGGAGCTGCAGTTTGGCGCACCTGGCGCAGATGTGGACGTCCGGGAGGCTCGGAGACTCCAGGACCTCCCACATCCGACACCGAGAACAACAAGCTGCCCTCACACTCATACTTCCCGAATAACTGAAGATAACAAGAACCAAAAGCCCACTGTGCCCTCTTCCGCCTCTTTTTATATCTTCCCTCCTTCCCAGGCCTCCTTCACGTGCCTGCGCAGTCCCACCTCTCAGAACTCCGATCTGAGACGCAATTGGACAATTTGAAAATGGCCGCCGCCGCACTTCCTCTCAAAGCCTCGCTGTCCTCTTTCAAAAGAGGACTACTATGCCAACTATCAATCCACCAGTCATATATTTATCCCATTTTTCTTCTCTTCCCCCATTCCCATCAACTTCCTCCAGATCCTATCACTCACCAACACACTCAAGACAATTTACAGCGCCCAATTAATCCACCGATCTGTTAATCTTTAGGATATGGGAGGAAACCAGAGCACAGCACTCAAGGAAAATCAAAGCAACACATACGAAATGCTGAAGGAACTCAGCAGGCCAGGAAACACCTATGGAAAAGAGTATAGTCGAGGTTTCGGGCCGAGACACTTCGGCAGGATTGGGTTAGAAAAAAGGTGAGGAATTAGAGTTAGAAAGTGGTGGGAAGGGAGGAATAAACACAAAGTGAGAGGGAAAACAGGAAGGGAGATGGGTGAAGTAAAGAGCTGGGAAGTTGATTAGTGAAAGAAATACGGGGCTGGAGAAGGAGGAATCTGGTAGGAGAGGACAGAAGGAGGTGATATGTGGTAAGGAGATAAGGTGAATGAGGGAAATGGGAATGAGGGATGTTGAAGGAGGAAGGGCCATTATTGGAAGTTCAAGAAATCGACGTTTATGCCATCAAGTTGGAGGCAACCCAGGCAGAATACAAGTTGTTGCTCCTGCAGCCTGAGTGTGGCCTCAGCTAAATTGGCGGATGGAGTGTAGGTATCAAAACACAAAAATACAACTGCAGATGCTGTAGGTCAAAGAATATGTACACAACACTGGAAGAACTCAGCAGGTCAGGCAGCATCCGTGAGAAAAAAGCAGCCAACATTTTGGGCCGAGACCCTTCATCAGGAATGGGAAATGGTATTCTATGGAGTGTAGGTATACAGTGAAACGGTCTTTCAATCTATGTTGGGTCTTACTGAGAGACAGGCCACACCGGCAGCACCGCGTACAGTAGATACAGACTCGTAGGTGAAATATCACCTCACTTGGAAGGACTGTTTGAGGCCCTGAATGGTAGTGAGGGAGGAGGTGTAGGAGGTTCTGCTTGCAAGGATAAGTGCTAGGAGGGGGATCAGTGGGGAGGGACAAATGGACAAGGACTTGAGTAGGGAGCGGTGGAAAGCAAAAAGTGGGGGGGGGGAGAAGATGTGCTTAGTAGTGGGATCCCTTCGCAGATGGCGAAGGTTACTGCAAATTATTTACTGGACATGGAGGCTGGTGGAGTGGTAGGTGAGGACAAGAGGAACGTTATTCCTGGTGGGGTGGTGGGTGGATGGGGTGAGGGCAGCATTGATGGTAGAGGAAGAGAAGCCCCTTTTATTGAAGATCTTTTTTTCTCCAGTCCTGACGAAGAGTTTTGGCCCAAAATGTTGACTAAACTCTTTTCCATAGATGCTGCCTGCCCTGCTGAGTTCCTCCAACATTGTGTGTGTTTCTTGGATTTCCAGCATCAGCAGATTTTCTCTTGTTTGTCAGAGGAAATCCACCCAGCCACAAGGACTGTGTGCAGCTTCGCACAGACAGTGCCAGAGCTTAGGATGTTGTCTGGTGACAGGAGGAAACTGTTACTCACAGGTCAGAGCGCTTTGGAAAGCACAATGGATCTTTTATATCCATTGGAAAGAGGTGATATATCTTCATTGTAGTTACCTGTCTGAAGTTAGCATCTTTGAGAGTACAGCGGTCTCTCAGTACCACAGTGACTATGGTAGAAAGCTTACCTCTGAGTCAACAACAGTGATCCTTTAACATGTATCTTTGCAACATTGCTATGTGTGGATTAGTAAAGTGTCAGTTGTCTCCCTCATGCACTGAGTAAATTTGGTAATCAAATGTTTTAATGAGAGTATAAATTTATTAAATGCAGTATTATTATGTGTGTGCATAAGAAAGAACTTCATTTCCCAGTGTGCAGTGTAGGCAGTTCAGCTGGAACCAGAAGTGACTTTGGTGAACTGGAAATGCAAGCTGAAGTGCTGAGCGAGAAGCCGTGACTATAGTGTCCTGTGAGTAGATATGTGTTACCTTTGTTATGATCCCAGCCCCCTCCTTTGTGAGAATCGCAAGAGCACCCGTCAAAAGGGGGGGGGTCTCAGTAGACCCAGTCGGAGAGAGAGAGAGAGACGTGCCAAATTGCAGGTACCACCAGGGATACAGAATTAAGACAACAGCGACTATTGTCTCATGGAGACCACGTGAAAAGCCCTCGGGCAAGGTGGGCTGGTGGAGAGAGAGATTGCATCATCCCAACCTGATTGACACCTGCGACCCCGTGAGGAAGTATAAAGGAGAGTCTCAGGGGGACAGCCCCTCAGACGCACCCAGAAGACACGAGAGAATGATCCCGCAGCAGCGGGAAGCCTTCCTGAAGGAAGCCACGTGCATTAGATTCCGGGATTGGAATTTGTGGCTGGAATCACAGAAAACCGCTTTTAACTAACATCGGGGAGAGGAAACCAACGCTCCCCCGATTTCACGGAAGATTCATCAAGACTCGGCAAGTTCTTTCTCTTCTCCCCCCCCAATCTCTCTCTCTCGGTCGCCCCACGCAAAACCCAGCGATTTTTCAAAGGGCTGAGACCTGCAGATTTTCAGAGTGACTTTTATATTTCCAACGGACAATCTATTAACCCCTAGACACCAGCAGAGCTCACTTCTTAATGATGATTATTACTATACCCGCGCTTTAGATTGAACGTTGACGATGTGCACTATCTGAATGTATGTATTAACCCTACTTTTGTGTCCCTTTATAAATAAAAACGTTTGAAAATAGTGACAACAGACTTCAACAGACCTCTCTATCTTTGCTGGTAAGTTATCCAGTTACGGGATACATAACAATTGGGTTTCTCGTCCGGGATTTGACACCAAATTGGGAGGCCAGTGAATCGGGCTTGTAAATCAAAAAAAACTTGAATCTGGTTACGCGGGTAGCCAGACGGGAAACCAGCAAAGATGGACGTGGGGGAATTTATGGAAAACCCGACGGTGTTAGAGGTGGCCACCAAATCAGACTTGTTAAATTTGGCGAAGGGGTTGAACTTCACAGAAGTGAGGTCATCCATGAAAAAGCGGGAGGTACGAAGGGCCATAACCCAGTATTACATTGGGAAGAAGGTGTTTGAAGCTGAGGTATTGGGAGATATCCCTGAAGAGATACCATCAAGTGGGACGGTTCAGTTAGAGGTGGAGAAATTGAAGTTGGAACATGAAATTAAGTTAAAAGAGCTGGAAGCGGCTGAGAGAGAGAGAGAGAGAGGGAAAGGCAGGCAGCATGAAATTAACCTAAAGAAGCTAGAAGCAGAAGAGGAAGAGAGGGAGCGGGCCGAGAAAGAGAGGGAACGGGCCGAGAAAGAGAAGGAACGGGCTGAGAAAGAAACAGAGGCAACATTACCAGGAAATTGAGAAGATGAAGAACGAACGAAGAGATCAAGGGTTAGACCAAGCAGAGCGGTTTAATGTTAGTAGGGAGTTGAGATTGGTGCCCCCGTTCGAGGAGACAGATGTCGCTAGCTATTTCTTGCTTTTTGAAATGGTGGCAGTAAATCAGAAGTGGCCAAAAGAGCAGTGGGTGGCGTTGTTACAAAGTGTGTTAAAGGGGAAGGCCCAACGAGCATATGCGGCCTTGTCCCTGGAGGAGGGAGTAGCGGAGAATTATGATGAGGTAAAAAAGGTAATTCTCCGGACTTACGAATTGGTATCTGAGGCCTATAGACAAAAGTTTAGAAATTTAAGGAAAGGGTGGAATCAAATGTATACCGAGTTAGCCCATGTGAAGGGGGTGCTCTTGGACTGTTGGTGCACCGCGGAAAGAGTGGGCGAGGATTATGGGTGTCTCAGGGAGTTGTTTTTGATTAAGGAATTTAAAAGTTGTGTTCCGGAGGAGATCCGGGTGTATTTGAATGAGAAGCCGGATAAGTCCATTTCAGAATTTGCCAGGTTGGCGGACGAATATGCCCTAACCCACAAGACAAAGACTCCCTCGAATAAAGGTCCCCAGAGAGACCGTGGGAACGATCGAGAAAGTCCGACGAGTGAGGCAGAGGTCCCACCGGGAGCTAGAGGTAAGGTTGAGGGGGAAAAGCAAGACGGCCAGAGGGCTCCGGGTTTGACCTGTTTTAATTGTGGAAAGGAGGGGCACATTGCATCTCGATGCTTTGCTCCGAGGAAGGAGATAGGAAGAGGGAAATCCACAGTCCCTATCGGGTGTGCCGTGGTAATCAGCAAATCGACCAGAGAGCCGAGGGTAGACAGAGTACTAGAGGGCTCTCAGAGTTGTCTGTCACACGGAACCGTGTCTGTGACGGAGGGAGACACACCAGTTTCCGTACGAATCTGGAGGGATACGGGCTCTGAATTATCCCTGGTTAGCCGTAAGGTACTAGAATTTGGTCGGGAAACGGGCATGGTAAAGGTGGAAGGAATAAATAAACAGATAGAAATGGTGCCCTTATATAAGGTCATTCTGGATTGTGAGCTGGTGTATGGATCAGTTGAAATAGGGGTGCCCTCAGAATTCCCGAGAGCTGACGTGGACATGCTGCTGGGAAACGACTTAGCAGGGGGTAAGGTTTGGTCAGCCATGCTGCCGACCTGGCGACCGGCGAGTACGGTGGCCCCGTCCCTAGCGCCCAAGGACCATCTCACCGGTGCGGTCACTCGCAGCCTGTCGAGAGAGAGAGCTGTGAACGAGAGCAGTTTAAATCTGGCCAGTTTTGATTTGGCCGAGACGTCTTTGCCGACCCTGTGCCATGAGGGTTTCGAGGGTGATAAGACGAAGAGTAGTAAAGTGAAAGAGGGTAAGGGAGAGGAGATAGATCTGCCTTTAGCGAAGAGAAAGGTCCTAAAGGTAGGAGATAAAGATGAGAAACAGATAAAGCTGTTGAAAGGTCCAGAGTTGGACATGGATGATCTGTCTGGTTTGGCAGAATTGTTTGAAGAACTTGAGAGTTCTAAAGGTGTTACCGATAACGAGAGGAGGGCAGTCCTAGATGGAAAGGATACCCTTGCCTCGAAGGAGTCTGCTGAAAAGGCCGAGGAGGTTGTTTCAGCTCGCAGGGTTGCGCCTTCCCCGGGTGGGATCTGCCCAGAGAGTAACTGGGAGGATTGGGGGAGGTTAGAATTTGAAAAAGGTACGGGTGTTGAAAGCCTGGAAGAGGCCAATGTCCCGTTTGAGTGTGTCCGAGATGGGGTTGCCCGAGGGGCTGAACCTAGTAACGGAGCTCAGAAGTCTGAGGTATCTGACCCAGTGGAACGGGGCGGCCGTCCTTGTGGGTCAGATGGACTCGGTTCAGTGGGAAAAGGGTTAACCTTGGTAACCGGGGAAAGTGTGAGCTCCCCGGCGTCTGTACTCGAAGGAGTGTTCAAAGTTAATGCAGAATTTAAGAATGGGGGGGTGAGGATTGTTGGCGAAGGAAACGAAAAGCCTGTAGTTTCCAGATCGAAGGAAGAAATCTTAAACCTGGCAGATCGCTCACAGAGTGAGCCGGGGAATAGCGGGGCCCCCCCACTCTATTGTTATGCCAGGATGGGATGTGAAAAGGCTGCCTTCGACAGGCTACTTGAGCGGAGAGTTCGAATCAAACACCAATAGCCTGAAGGGGACTGATAAAAGGGCCAGCCACCTGGGTAAAATCGAAGAATTGGGTGAAAGGGGTCTAAGTTTGGGGCATGGTGTTGCAAAAATAACCCTGATGAACGAGGCTGGTGGGAGTTCACCACGAAAAATTATTCAAGTTCCCCACGGGGGGGGGGGGGGCTTGCCGAAAAAGAGGTGATGGTTACTGGAGATGCCATTGTTAGACTGCCAGGCAGGTTGAACGGGTTTACTCCAAAGCCTGTGAGTAATAAAGACAGCCCTTTGGTGACCTGCTGGTTAAGTTAAACGACTGAAACGATTAGTATTCGCGTAAACTTTTGTAAATGCACCTAAGCTAAGGTCACACCTCCTTGGAAAAAAAATAAATAGGTGGTTATTGAATTGAAGTCTGATGTACAGTTCGCAATGTTAAGATATTAAAGAAGGGGACACTGTAATCGTTAACTATTTAGATACTGACTTGAATGTATAACGGTAGTATTTTGTGAAAAGAAGAACTTGTGTATTGTGTTAGATTCAAAACTCCTGCAAGACTGTGGACCACTCCGTTTTAACCGCTGGTAAAAACGTTTTTTAAGAGGGGAGGTGTTATGATCCCAGCCCTCTCCTTTGTGAGAATCGCAAGAGCACCCGTCGAAAGGGGGGGGAGGTCAGTAGACCCAGTCGGAGAGAGAGAGAGAGAGAGGTGCCAAATTGCAGGTACCACCAGGGATACAGAATAAAGACAACAGCGACTATTGTCTCATGGAGACCACGTGAAAAGCCCTCGGGCAAGGTGCGCTGGTGGAGAGAGAGATTGCATCATCCCAACCTGATTGACACCTGCGACCCCGTGAGGAAGTATAAAGGAGAGTCTCAGGGGGACAGCCCCTCAGACGCACCCAGAAGACATGAGAGAGTGATCCCGCAGCAGCGAGAAGCCATTCTGAAGGAAGCCACGTGCGTTAGATTCCGGGATTGGAATTTGTGGCTGGAATCACAGAAAACCGCTTTTAACTAACATCGGGGAGAGGAAACCAACGCTCCTCCGATTTCACGGAAGATTCATCAAGACTCGGCAAGTTCTTTCTCTTCTCCCCCCAATCTCTCTCTCTCTGTCGCCCTACGCAAAACCCAGCGATTTTTCAAAGGGCTGAGGCCTGCAGACTTTCAGAGTGACTTTTATATTTCCAACGGACAATCTATTAACCCCTAGACACCAGAAGAGCTCGCTTCTTAATGATGATTATTACTATACCCGCGCTTTAGATTGAATGTTGACGATATGCACTATCTGAATGTATGTATTAACCCTACTTTTGTGTCCCTTTATAAATAAAAACGTTTGAAAATAGTGACAACAGACTTCAACAGACCTCTCTATCTTTGCTGGTAAGTTATCCAGTTACGGGATACGTAACACCTTAAACCCACACAAACTTTGTCTTCATTGAAGAACAAACAGAACATGGTGTCAGAAGTTGGCATGAGATCTAAATATGAGGTGAAACTGAATATCACGAGCAACTAAGAAAGAGATGCTAGGTTCCACTGGAGAGAAGCTGCCAGCAAGAGAGCACGTTGTCTCAAAGTTCATCAAGAGACTGAGGTGAGAGAAGCCTGAAAAATTCCCTCAATGGATAAGCTAAGTCCTCCCGCACCTATGCAGTTTACTGCCATCCTAAATGATAACTGGAAACAGCAAATATATGTTTAGTGGCCAGTAGAGCTGGAGGTGCAGAGGAAAGATTAAAAACGTCTATTTTTCTGCATGTAATTGACAAAGTTTTTTTGTATATCTACACTAGCTTTCAATTTGATGAGACAGCCTTGATATTGGACACTGATGACAAAATTTGAGGAGTATTTTGTCCCAAGTTAAAATGTCAGATTTGAAAGATATAAATCTTTTTCCTGTGACCAGAAACAAGGTGTTAGTGTTGACCAATACTTAGCTGAGCTTTACACACTGAGTAAGTCCTATGAGTTCGGAGATTTGAGAGACTCACTAGCCAGAGGCAAAATAGTTTGTGGAATCCCAGATAATGGGCTCAAAAAAAGTTTAATCCAAGAAAAAGATTTAACATTAGAAAACTCTGTGGTGAAAACCACACAAGCACAAGCTAAGGAGCTGCACAGAGCAGAAACTACAGCACATGCTGTGAAATCAGAGGGGCAGAGCACATGGTGTTTCCAAAGCAACAGCAAAGCAAAGCGGCAGACTCAAAGAGCAAATGCAGTAAATGTGGAGGTAATCACATTCCAAAGACGTGCCCTGCTTATGTATATAAGTGTGGAAAGAAGATTCATTTTGCAAAGTACTGCAAAGCTGAGGCTCCCAAGAGGAAGGTGCACAGTGTTGATGTGGAAATTGAGGAAGTTTTTGTAGATTCTAGACAGAATAGATTGTTCCAGTGACTATGAATGAGACAATAATTCCATTTCAAGCTTGACATTAAATCCCAGGTGAATCTGTTGTCCATGGATGATTACAAGGCTCTCAAAGTAAAGAGCAAGATTTATTCAGTTAAATTAAAAATGACTGGCTATACTGGAGAGAACATTCCAGTAAAAGGGGGCTGCACAAGGCACAGCACCTATAGGCTCAGTTACTGATCATTGAAAAGCAAGTACAGCCAATAATAGGTCTCAGTGCATGTGATAAGCTCAGCCTATTCAACTGTGGCTTCACAGACCAAAGATGATCACACCTCACTCACTATGCAGATATCTTTGAGGGGCTCAGATGCTAACCTGATGTAAATCAAGAAACTTGTAACAGCATTCATGAAAGATCTGGAGAGATTACGCAAGAACAGGACAAGACCTCCATCTTCCATGGACATCTGTACCAGCTACACCAACATGACAGAATGCCAGTGGTGAACAGAGTGATCATGATGATGAAGTAATTAATCTTGCTTCCACATCATGCAGTTTTGGTTCATAATCTGTCTCCCTTCGACTTCCGCGTTAAAGACTGGAAATAAAAAATATCTCCACAATCCTCTCTGAAGTTGAAGAGGAAGATGGGTATAGATAGAATGCATGCAAGCAGGCTTTTTCCACTGAGGCTAGGGGAGAAAAAAACCAGAGGTCATGTGTTAAGGGTGAAGGGGGGTAAGTTTAAAGGGAACATTAGGGGGTCTTCTTCACACAGAGTGGTGGGAGTGTGGAATGAGCTGCCAGATGAAGTGGTGAATGCGGGCTCAGTTTTGACATTTAAAGAAAAACTTGGACAGGTATATGGATGAGAGGGGTTTGGAGGGATATGGCCCAGGTGCAGGTCAGTGGGACTAGGCAGAAAAATGTTTTGGCACAGCCAAGAAGGGCCAAAAGGCCTGTTTCTGTGCTGTAATGTTCTATGGTTCTAAGAATAAAAAGGAAAGTTGGAAGACCACACAGACGCAAAGGTCAGAACAATAGCATCAGCTCAACACAAACCAACAGGAGGAGTTGTTATCTTTGATACACAGAAGGAGCTCTGTCAATTGAGACAGAATCAGTTGGAACATGGATGTAGTCCAGGGCTCCATTATGAGGCATGTGGAGTGAATTATGGTCATAAGGGAAGAACAAGAACTGAGATGAACAGATAGGATCTTGGCTGAGGGATATGAAAGAAATGAACACAGAGTTCTCAAAAGGACACTGGTATTAATGCAGCAAGTGAAAACAAGACATCTGTGGAAACAGATAGCACTCCAATCAGGATCATTAAACCACCACAGAGTTGGATTGAGAGTGGCTAGGTGAAAACAGGACTCATTTGCTCATTACAATTGAAGTTAATGTAAATATCTTCATTAGAAAGCATTATTGTTTTTTACAAGTTGAGGGCACAGTATTGTGTTTGTTAACTTTAAAGAGGTAAGATGTGTACATAGTAAAGTACGTCATTTCCCAGTGTGCAAAAGTGAACTGGGAGTGCACTGTAAAGTGTGCAACTAAAAGCCATGATTGTAGTGTCCTGTGAATAAATGTGTGTTAATTATGGCGTCAAAATGGTTGTTGTGATGTACTTTCAGTTTCCACCACTGGCTAGCAGTCTTGCGAAAAGGAGAGCTGAATATGTAAGTCTCTCTCTCTCCAACAGCAAGCCTTATGCAGTCCCTCCTCACTGGTGACACATGGAAACTGAAATCTTTTCCAGACTCAGGCTGAACTAGAGGATGTGGAGGAGGTCTGGACCCTGCACACGTAGCACACAAGCCCACTGGCACGTGGACCTGGCCTGGTGCTCATGAACCAGATCCATAGCTATGGGTAAATAGCCCCACTGCCTTGTGGGCAGCCTCAGGAGAGACAAGGTCTATGGGAGCAGGTCTGGAGTGGAGCCCCTAAGGCAACTGGACAACATTGAACATCCTTCTGCAGCTCCTGCAGCCAAGCTGGTGCCAAATGTATTGCTTCATAAGCTTTCCTTTGGATTACACTGATGAAGCCGAGGGGAGGATCTTGACGACTGGGCATCTCAGGATCTCCATACCTTCCGCCCAGGTTTGTGATGACAATCATTGTCACCCATTGTCCTTCGGGACAGACAGATCCCAACCACCCAGCTTAAACCCACACAAAGTTTGTATTTGTTAAAGAACAAACATAACAAATACATACCTCTTTGGGTAACCCATCAGGTCCGAGGCATCCTGTAAAAGCAAACATACGGTCTCTTACATAAATTTGAAAAGATTCCTTAAATTGAAAGATTTTGATTTTGGGAGTAGAAAAAATAATAAGCTAAATATTCAAAGAAATTAAAAAGTTACAATATTTACCACATTTATCAACACAAAGGTTGGAGTCAGGGCTGAATAGGATAGTACCCGGTGAGCAAAAACATCCTTCTGATAAGTTAAGACCAGTCCAATCTGAATAGCTTAAAAGCATACACATATGTATATTAATACCAAACAGTAATCCCATCTGTTGAGTATAAATACTTTAAATATATTAAAACTACTTAATTACACATACACACAACACATAAAAGGTTGAAGAGTCTCAGCCTGAAATGTCAACTGTACTCTTTTCCATAGATGCTGCCTGCCCTGCTGAGTTCCTCCAACATTGTGTGTGTTTCTTGGATTTCCAGCATCAGCAGATTTTCTCTTGTTTGTCAGAGGAAATCCACCCAGCCACAAGGACTGTGTGCAGCTTTGCACAGACAGTGCCAGAGCTTAGGATGTTGTCTGGTGACAGGAGGAAACTGTCACTGTATTGCTCACAGGTCAGAGCACCCTGTGTGTTGCTTGGATTTCCAACATCTGCAGATTTTCTCTTGTTTGTAATTACCAATACATTTAGTTTTGAGAACAGTATGATCATAACTTACCTTGAACTGCAAGTATGTTCCTTTTCAAAGATCCCACATGCTTTGTAAATCTTGTTTGAAGGACAATCAAAAGCTATATTCAAAAAAAAAATTCTTGTCAGACTATTAGAAAAATTAGTAGAAGTTAAAAGATTAAAACAATGAAACAGAATATATGTTTTTGAAATTAAAACCAAGCCATTTTTTTCTTTTTATGAAATCACAGGCTAATTTAACCAGAATTTGGCATATTGTAACAAGACAGATGTTTAACCAGCCACTTTGCCTGTGGATCTCTCATTGAACAGAACTACCAGGTAATCTGCATGCAAACATAGTTGCTCTGCTGAAGTGAATGAACCCAAGAGATCAGGAGACAATTCTAGGTTAATTAGTACTTCTCTCCAGAAGAGTCTTGAAGCTGCTTTGGTTCTAGAAGTATTGATATTAAAGTATGCAGAGGTATCAAGTGGCAGGTAGTGTTGAAAAAGCATGGAGTATGCAGAAAGATTTAGGCAGACTAGGAGAATGGACATGAAGTGGCAAATGTCATACAATGTAGAGAAGTGTATAGTCATGTATTTTGGATGAAGGAATAAAGGCTTAGACTATTTTCTAAATGGGAGCAAATTCAAAAATCAGAGGTGCAAAGAGACTTGGGGACCCTCATGCAGGATTCCCTGAAGGTTAAATTGCAAATCCCAGTGGTAAGGAAGGCAAATACAATGCTAACATTCATTTCATGAGGACTAAAATATAACCATATAACAATCACAGCACGGAAACAGGCCATCTTGGCCCTCCTAGTCCATGCCGAACCCTTAATCTCACCTAGTTCCACCTACCCACACTCAGCCCATAACCCTCCACTCCTTTCCTGTCCATAGACCAATCCAATTTTACCTTAAATGACACAACTGAACTGGCCTCTACTACTTCTACAGGAAGCTCATTCCAAGCAAGGATGTAATGCTGAGGCTTTATAAGGCACTTGAAGTATTGTGAGCAGTTTTGCGTTCCTTATCTTAACCCTTACATACTGTTCATATTCAATACCTTCACAGTATGGTCCGGGTCAATTTTGACTTGGCACAAGAATCCCTTTATAACAAGTGTCTATACCAAATTTTGAACCACAGATCTATTTAGAATGTATAAGTAGCCTATCTGACATTAATAAATGTGTGATTATTCCTTAATTAATGTTTCAGAGATCTAGAACCATAGAACATCACACCACAGAAACAGGCCTTTTGGCCCTTCTTGGCTGTGCCGAAACATTTTTCTGCCTAGTCCCACTGTTTTTTCTCCCCTAGCCTCAGTGGAAAAAGCCTCCTTGCATTCACTCTATCTATACCCATCACAATTTTATACACCTCTATCAAATCACCCCTCATTCTCCTACGCTCCAGGGAATAAAGTCCTAACCTGTTCAACCTTTCTCTGTAACTCAGTTCCTCAAGTCCCGACAACATCCTTATAAACCTTCTCTGCACTCTTTCAACCTTATTAATAACCTTCCTGTAATTATGTGACCAAAACTGTACACAATACTCCAAATTCGGTCTCACCAATGTCTTATACAACCTCACCATTACATTCCAACACTTATACTCAATACTTTGATTTATAAAGGCCAATGTACCAAAAGCTCTCTTTATGACTTGTGATGCCACTTTTAGGGAATTATGTATCTGTACTCCCAGATCCCTCTGTTCTACTGCACTACTCAGTGTCCTACCTTGTATGTTCTACCTTGGTTTGACCTTCCGAAGTGCAATACCTCACACATGTCCGCATTAAACTCTATCTGCCATTTTTCAGCCCATTCCTCCAACTGGTCCAAATCCCTTTGCAAGCTTTGAAAACCTTCCTCACTGTCCACTACACCTCCAATCTTTGTATCATAAGCAAATTTGCTGATCCAATTTGCCACATTATTATCCAGATCATTGATATAAGTGACAAATAGCAATGGACCCAGCACTGAACCCTGTGGCACACCACTAGTCACAGGCCTCCACTCAGAGTAGCAATCCTCTACTACCACTCTCTGGCTTCTTCCATTGAGCCAATGTCTAATCCAATTTGCTACCACACCATGTATACCTCGCGACTGAATCTTCCTAACTAAACTCCATTTCAATAGATACGGGTCAAATTTGTCCCAGAACAGCCTCAATGTACAAAAAGTTGTAGCACCTGTACAAAAGTATAAAATTTTTAAATATTTTCATTTTTGCGCATTTTGGGTCACCTTATTTCAGTCATCAAATTTCAGTTAAAAATGGCATTTAGGGTGTTTTTACTGCTGTTAAATATCAAAATGGGTCAAATTTGACACGAACAGTATGTAAAGGTTAAAAATGATGTGCTGGCATTGGAAAGGGTCCAAAGAGTTCATGAGAGCAATCCTGGAAATGAAGGATTGACTAATGAAGAGTGCTTGATGGTTTTGGACCTGTGCTCACTACAGTTTGGAAGAATACAGGGGCATCATATTAAAACCTAAACAAAGGCCTAGACTGAGTGGTCATGGAGAGGATTTTTCGTATAATGGGAGAGTCCAGGACCAAAGGGCACAGCCTCAGAGTACAAGAATGTTGCTTTAGAATGGAAATGAGGAGGAATTTCTTTAACCAGAGAGTGGTGAATATGTGGAATTCATTGCGATAGTCAGTTATGGAATCTAGATCATTGGCTATATTTAAAACGGATATTGATAAGTTCTCAATTAGTAAGGGCATCAAAGATTATGGGGAGAAGACAGGAGAGTGAGGCTGAAAGGTGTAATAACTTAGTCAATGGTGGAATGGTGGAGCAGACGCAATAGGATGAATGGGCTAATTCTGCTCCTATGTCTTATAGTTTCAGTTTTGTATCATCACAGGTGTCGAAATAAAGTAAGTAACTTTTTGTCTGAGTGCATTCAGGCAGACCTTGACTTCAATAGTACATTGAGGTAGTAAAAATAAAATAAAACTAAATGCATAAATACAGTGTTGTAGATACAAGGGAAGCCCAGAACAAGTAAACTCATGAAGTGCAAGTCTTTAACAAGGCAATTTGAGAGATCAGCACTGAATGATGGAGTGAGAAGGATCCTTAATTGTGTGTTGTTTTTCCAAGGCAGGGAAGCAGCATCTTACAGGACAACATCCTGCATTGTTAACAATTGCTTTCCAACCATAGATGTTGCACAACCTTTTGAGTTTCCCCAGCAGATTGTTTGTTGATACAAATTTCATGATCGACTGTTTCTTGTGACCCTAATTATCCAAATAGCATTTATTAGCCCTTGGCCAGTAGCCTTCCACACTTCAGTAACCCAAATGCTTGCATAAATATTTCCTAAATGTGCTGCCATCTGGATTGTAACCACACTGTTGGAGAAAAAAAGTCATCCTCAAGTCTCCTTTAGACCTCTTCCTAATCCCACCTCCTCTTGGTTTAGCTATCTCTGCTCTACGGAAAAGTTTCCCAGTATCTACCAGTGTTGCCCCTCAAGATTTTATAAATCTCACTCAAGTTTTCTCAGGTTCTTCTGCTCCAAGGATAACTAACCCAGCTTATCCGGTCTCTAAAAACTCACAAACGTAGTTCTTCTTTTAATCTTGATTGTTGGAAACAAGTAAATTTACAAAATAGTAAAATTATTTCAATTGCTAAAGTGTTTGAGAACTCATCTTTTGCTATGATTGGCTCCCCAACTTCTTTCTATATGAGATCTTACCTTAAGACCATAAGACAAAGGAGCAGAAATTGGCCACTTGGCCCATCGAATCTGCTCTGCCATTTTATCATGAGCTGATCCGTCCTCCCATTTAGACCCACTCCCCAGCATTCTCACCATAACCTTTGATGCCCTGGCTACTTAGATACCTATCAATCTCTGCCTTAAGTACACCCAGTGACTTGGCCTCCACTGCCGCCTGTGGCAAATTCCACAGATTCACCACCCTCTGGCTGAAAAAATTCCTTCGCATCTCTGTTCTGAATGGGCGCCCTTCAATCCTTAAGTCATGCCCTCTCGTACTAGACCCCCCCCCCACCATGGGAAACAACTTTCCCACATCCATTCTGTCCATTCCTTTCAAAATTCAAAATGTTTCTATGAGGTCACCCCTCATTCTTCTAAACTCCAAGGATTACAGTCCAAGAGCAGTCAAACATTCCTCGTATGTTAACCATCTCATTCCTGGAATCATTCTAGTGAATCTTCTCTGAACCCTCTCCAATGTCAGCACATTCTTTCTTAAATAAGGAGCCCAAAACTAAAAGCTAAAAGAAGATAAGAGGTTGCTTTGGCAAGTAAGGTGAAAATAAATCCAAAGGGTTTCTACAGTTATGTTAATAGCAAAAGGATAATGAGGGATAAAATTGGTCCCTTAGAGGATCAGAGTGGACGGCTACGTGCAGAGCCAAAAGAGATGGGGGAGATTTTGAACAATTTATTTTCTTCGGTATTCACTAAGTAGAAGGATATTGAATTGTGTAAGGTAAGGGAAACAAGTAGGGTAGTTATGGAAACTATGATGATTAAAGAAGAGGAATACAGGTGCTTTTAAAGAATATAAAAGTGGATAAGTCTCCAGGACCTGACAAGATATTCCCTAGGATCTTGAGGGAAGTTGGTGTAGAAATAGCAGGGGCTCTGACAGAAATATTTCAAATGTCATTAGAAACGGGGATGATGCCAGAGGATTGGTGTATTGCTCATGTGGTTCCATTGTTTAAAAAGGGTTCTAAGAGCAATTATCGGCCTATAAGTTTGACGTCAGTGGTGGGTAAATTAATGGAAAGTATTCTTAGAGATGGTATATATAATTATCTGGATAGACAGGGTCTGATTAGAAACAGTCAACTTGGATTTGTGCATGGAAGGTCATGTTTGACAAATCTTATTGAATTTTTTTTGAAGAGGTTACTAGGAAAGTTGACGAGAGTAAAGCAGTGGATGTTGTCTATATGGACTTCAGTAAGGCCTTTGACAAGGTTCCACGCGGAAGTTTAGTTAGGAAGATTCAATTGTTAGGTATTGCCAGAGAGTAGTGGTGGATAACTGATTGTCAGGTTGGAGGCCAGTGACTAGTGGTGTGCCTCAGGGATCTGTACTGGGTCCAATGTTGTTTGTCATATACATTAATGATCTGGATGAGGGGGTGGCAAATTGGATTAGTCAGTATGCAAATGATACTAAGATAGGTGGCGTTGTGGATAATGAAGTAGGTTTTCAAAGCTTGCAGAGAGATTTAGGCCAGTTAGAAGAGTGGGTTGAAAGATGGCAGATGGATTTTAATTCTGATAAGTGTGAGGTGCTACATTTTGGTAGGACTAATCAAAATAGGACATACATGGTAAATGGTAGGGCATTGAGGAATGCAGTAGTACAGAGTGGTCTAGGAAGAATTTTGGATAGTTCCCTAAAGATGGAATCACATGTGGATAGCGTGGTGAAGAAAGCTTTTGGTATGCTGGCCTTTATAAATCAGAGCATTGAGTACAGGAGTTGGGATGTAATGTTAAAATTGTACAAGGCATTGGTGAGGCCAATTTTGGAGTATTGTGTACAGTTCTGGTCACCAAATTATAGGAAAGATATCAACAAAATAGAGAGCGTACAGAGGAGATTTATTAGAATGTTACCTGGGTTTCAGCACCCAAGTTACAGAGAAACATTAAATAAGTTAGGTCTTTATTCTTTGGAGCATAGGCAGTTGAGGGGGGACTTGATAGAGGTATTTAATATTATGAGGGGGGTAGATAGTGTTGGCATGGATAGGCTTTTTCCATTGAGAGTAGTGGAGATTCAAAGAGGAGAACGTGAGTTGAGAGTTAGGGGGCAAAAGTTTAGGGGTAACACAAAGGGGAACTGCTTTACTCAGAGAGTGGTAGCTGTGTGGAACGAACTTCCAGTAGAAGTGGTAGAGGTAGGTTCGATATTGTCATTTTAAAAAAGAATTGGATAGGTATGTGGACAGGAAAGGAATGGAGGGTTATGGGCTGAGTGCAGGTTGGTGGGACTAGGTGAGAGTAAGTGTTCAGCACAGACTAGAAGTGGCGAGATGGCCTGCTTCTGTGCTGTAATTGTTATATGGTTATATAGTTAAAACTGCACTCAGTACTCCAAGTGAGGTCTTACCAGTGCCTTATAGAGCCTCAACATCACATTCCTGCTCCTATACTCTATTCCTCTAGAAATGAATGCCAACATTGCATTCGCCGCCTTCACCACCGACTCAACCTGGAGGTTAACCTTAAGGGTATCCTGCACGAGGACTCCCAAGTCCCGTTGCATCTCAGAACTTTGAATTCTCTCCCCATTTAAATAATAGTCATTTATTTCCTCTACCAAAGTGCATGACCGTACACTTTCCAACATTGTAATGCATTTGCCACTCTTTGCCCATTCCCCCAATCTATCCAAATCTCTCTGCAGACTCTCTGTTTCCTCTGTTTTCCTCCACTTACCTTTGTATCATCAGCAAAATTAGCCACAAAGCCATCTATTCCATAATCCAAATCATTGATATACAACGTAAAAAGAAGTGGCCCCAACATGGACCCCTGTGGAACACCACTGATAACCAGCAGCCAACCAGAATGGGATTCCTTTATTCCCACTCTCTGTTTCCTGCCAATCAGCCAACGCTCTATCCACATATGTAACTTTCCCATAATTCCATGTGCTTTTATCTTGTTTAGCAGCCTCAAGTGCGGCACCTTGTCAAAGGCCTTCTGAAAATCCAAATACACACATCTACTGCATCTCCCTTGTCTAGCCTACTTGTAATTTCCTCAGAATTTTCCTTTAAGGAAACTTTGCTGAGTTCTGCCTATCTTGTCATATGCCTCCAGGTACTCCTTAACCTCATCCTTGACAATCAAATCCAACAACTTCCCAACCACCGATGTCAAGCTAGCAGGTCTACAATTTCCTTTTTGTTTCCTTGCCCCCTTCTTAAATAGCGGAGTGACATTTGCAATCTTCCAGTCCTCCGGAACCATGCCAGAAATCTATTGACTTTTGAAAGATCATTGCTCATGCCTCCGCAATCTCCATAGCTACTTCCTTCAGAACACGAGGGTGCAGTCCATCTGGTCCGGGAGATTTATCTACCCTTATCAGCTTCCTGAGTACTTTCTCTGTCATAACTGTGACTGCACACACTTCTCTCCCTGACATCCTAGAGTGTCCGGTATACTGCTGATGCTGATTTCTCCAACATCTTTTTCTATCGGTCCTATCTTTTTCTATCGGTCCTATATCTACTCTCACCTGTCTTTTACTCTTTGTATACTTGAAAAAGCTTTTAGTATCCTCTTTGATATTATTTGCTAGCTTCCTTTCATAGTTCATCTTTTCCCTCTTAATGGCCTTCTTAGTTTCCTTTAGTAAGCTTTTAAAAACTTCCCAATCCTCTGTCTTCCCACTAATTTTTGCTTCCTTGTTATGCCCTCTCCTTTGCTTTTACTTTGACTTTGACTTCTCTTGTCAGCCATGGTTGCATCCTTTTTCCATTTGAAAATTTCTTCTTTTTCGGACTATATCTGTCTCGTATCTTCCTCACTTCTCGAATAAACTCCAGCCACTGCTGCTCTGCCATCCTTCCCGCTAGTGTCCCTTTTCCAGTCAACTTTGGCCAGTTCCTCTCTCATGCCACTGTAATTTCCTTTACTCCACTGACAATACCGAAACATCGGATTTCAGCTTCTCTTTCTCAAATTTCACAGTGGACTCAGTCATGTTATGATCACTCTCTCCTAAGGGTTCCTTCACCTCAATCTCTCTAATCACCTCTGGTTCATTACACAAAACCCAATCCAGTACAACCAATCCTCTAGTGGGCTCAACAACAAGCTGTTCTAAAAAGCCATCTCATAGACATTCTACAAATTCTCTCTGTTGAGATCCAATGCCGACCTGATTTTCCCAATCCACTCGCATGTTAAAATCCCCCACAATTATCATAACACTGCCCTTCTGGCAAGCCTTTTCTATTTCCTGTTGTAATTTGTAGTCCACATCACTGCAGCTGTTAGGAGGCCTGTATATAACTGCCATCAGGGTCCTTTTACCCTTTTGGGTCAGGGTCCTTTTACCCCTGAGGGTCAGGGTCCTTTATGGGTTGAAAGCTCAACCCATAAAGATTCTGCACCTTTCAATCCTATGTCACCTCTTTCTAATGATTTAATATCATTTCTTACCAATAAAGCCACGCCACCCCCTCTGCCTACCTGCCTATCCTTCCGATACACTGTGTATCCTTGGACGTTCAGCTCCCAGAAACATGCATCCTTTAGCCACATCCCAGTGATGGCCACAATATCATACCTGCCAACCTGTAGCTGTATGACAAGATCATCCAACATATTCCTTATGCTGCGTGCATTTAAGTATAACACCTTAAGTCCAGTATTTGTTTCTTTGTGCTTTGATTGCTCTGCAACTTTATTGCACTGCAAGTCAACCCAATGGCTGCAAATTTGCCCCATCACCTGCCTGTCTTCTCTGATATCTTGACTGTTCACTATCTTAAATTTATTTCTGTTTTCTCCCCCCCCCCGTTCTATCATTCCAGTTCCCAGCCCCCTGCCAAATTAGTTTAAACCCTTCCTAACTGCTCCCATGATGCTTGTCAATAATCACCAGAGATCACTGATGTTAGATATGTTGTTGGTATTGGAAATGGCTAGGTTCAAATGTTTATAAATTTAACAATGAATATAAGGTAATCACCTGGTAGGTGATCCAAAGAGGCTTTTTTATCCAGTGTGTGAGAATTCACTGTTACAAAGGACAGTTGAGGTAGACAGCACTAATGCATTAACTGGGAATTTTGATAAACAGAGAAAGAAGCAGGAGGAGATAATGATAGGACTTGATGAAGGTGTGACTGAAATATCAATACTAATTTGGACCTTTCGACCTATTGGCTCTGCCTGATGTACGGAGAATACTTACGACATTCTCCATGTGTGTAATTTCTCCAGTCGATGCAAATACCGTGAGCCATACATGTAGTTGCATAAGTCTGCAAACTTGCACACACTACCGAGGTACTTGTTGTCAGGCACTCATCATGCACGCATGCCTGGTAGTAGGAGTCTGGTAGAACAAAGGCATGGCATTTTTCAAATAGCCTAGAAATAATGAAAATTATGAATGTTTGAAAAAAATAATTAAAAACTATTATTCTTGGTATGAAAACAGTAATAGGTAAAGAGTAAAGTTTCACCTACACTGTCCTCTATAATTCATAGGTCATAGAGCATGGATTTCCATTTGTCCCAAACAAAATCCTGCTCTAACTTCCACTGAACAAATATGTTATTCCCGGTGCTTCCACATTTCTTCTGAGAAAGCCCACTTCCTAATTTGTGCATCATATTCTAGCTTTGTAGATGATTGCATCTGGTCAAGTGCTGAACTGAACTCATTAAAGAGCTGACAGCCTCACCTTCAGCCTCCATTCTCAACCTCTGACCTGGAAGGGCTGAATTGCCTACTGCTCATTCTGTTTCGTATACTTTTATGTTCTTAGAGTCAAGACAAGTTGTTTGGTTACCTTGTAGATATTCCCACTATTATGATTTTTTAAATTCTTTATTTTTCACACCTGCTTCTGAGGCCGAGAGAGTGGGATTGTCGCTGTGCAAAGCTTTTCCACTTTAATATCTTTCACGCACTGGTTACATTGTGTAACAAGGTCAGCTGGCGGTGCAGTGAGATCAGTGTTGGGCTCAAGAACGGAGGTTCCGGAGTTCGATCTGGTGACAGGCCACCCCCGAGTGTGCTCTCCAACTGTGCTGAGTTGATGTCGGGTTTGCAACTCGGCCTCTTAAAAAAAAACACTGCCACCCTGCACGATGTAGTCTTCCTTGGACCCCGAGAGAGACAACTATATATATTATACACACATAATAAGACACCCACTTCATCTAATTTTTCCCTGTCCCGTCTCAAAGAATTACCTCTTCAAACATGGATTATCGTAATCATCTATACAGTTGCATTAACAAGTTTTGACAATTTATTTAATTCCCTGACCAACCAAAAACTCAGAGCTGATGTAACCTGAAATATTGACAATCGAATAGTTTCTTACTTGCTTGTAATGAGCTTGCAAAGAGAGTTGGATTTGCAAGGTTGTTGAGTTGCTTGAGGAAGGATTGTCACTTGAGGTGGTGCTGTGGTCAGTGGTGTGGATGGTCCATTACAGCCCGGCTTACTGGGATCTTTGTTTTGCCAGTAATCAACCATTTCAGAACAGGAGGATACTACCTGTCCACTGGGCAGCATACAGTCATCATTCTGAATATTATTACACGTTCCTAAGAAAACAGATGTTCAGCAAACATTATTTTATCAATATTATCACATACATCTTACACAAAATATGTAAACAGTGTATTACAACTAACATATGCTCCATGGCTTTAAAGGTCTTTATATATTTTAATTCCAGTATGGCTGCTCTGATTGAAAATATAAGAATGTATCTTTGTATCCAGTCATATATCTCATATATCTCATCAATCTCATGACTATTTGAGACTTGTTACTACACAGTTGAATGTGTTCACAGCCTATTCTAGTAACTTTCTGTGAATGTATGAACATTATTTACTTCATCCATTGAAAAGACCTACATAGGGCTACTTGAGTTTCTTTTTAGTGATACAAGTAAGGGAAGTTCTGTAGGATCTATGCTGTTGCAGCAAGGGGTGACTGTTCAGAGAGGATTGCTGGATGAAACCAGTGGTCAGCAGCATCTGCGAAGGAAGTGGACAGTGACATTTCAGGTCAAGAACCTTTATCTGGGTTGAAAGACCAGGGGTAATTTCCAGTATAACAAGCTGAGCAAGTGGGTTAAGGCAGGAGCTGGAAAAAATAGATGTATCTAGCTCATGTTTCATCCCTTCCCCTCACCACTTTATACCAACTGCCTCCACTCTATCTTTGAGACCAGATGAAGGGTCTCAATTCACAATGTTGACTGTCCATTTCCCACCATAGATGCTCCCTGACTTGCTGAGTTCCTCCAGCAGTTCATTTTTGTTTGTACCAAATAATAGCATCTGCAGTCTCTGGTGTTTATAATTTAGTATGAATAAAAAAGATTCTGTAGTTGCCAGAAATCTAAAGCAACACACACAAAATGCTGGAGGAACTCAGCAGGTCATGCACCACCTCAGAGGAACTCAGAATGAAGGGGGATCTCAATGAATCCTTTCGAATTCTGAAAGGCCTCGATAGAGTGGATGTGGGGAGGATGTTTTCTATGTGGGGGAGCAAGACCAGAGGACACAGCCTCAGAATAGAGTGGCATCCTTTCAGAATAGAGGATGCACTTCTTTAGCTAGGGGATGGTGAATCTGCAGAATTTGTTTCCACAGTCAGCTGTGGAGGCCAAGTCATTGGATATATTTAAGGCAGGTGTTAATAGTTGCTTAATTAGGAAGAGGATGAAGGGACACGGGGAAAAGGCAGGAGTTTGGAGCTGAGAGGGAAAATGGATCAGCCATGACAAAATGGTAGAGCAGATTTGATAAGACAAATGGCTTAATTCTGCTGCTATATCTTATGGTCTTATCTATGGAAATGTATAAACAGTCAACATTTTGGACTGAGACCCTTCTTCAGGTCTGGAAAGGAAGGGGGAAGAGGCCAGTAAGAAGGTGAGGAAGGGAAAGAGTACAAGCTCGATGGTGAATAGGTGAAGCCAGGTGGATGGGGAAGGGGGATGAAAGAAAAAGCTGTGAGATGATAGGTGGAAAAAGTAAACAGCTAGAGAAGAAGGATATGAGAGTGAACCAATGGAGAAAGGGAAGGAAGAGGGGCACCAGGGGTCCATGATAGGTGAGTGAAGAAAAGAGAAAAAGTAAGGGGGCAGAGTGGGGAATTGAAGAAAAGGGAAGGGGAGAAGTTGATGTTCATGCCATCCAGTTGGAGACTACCTAGGTGGAATATGAGGTGTTGCTTCTTCAGCCTGAAAGTGGCCGCATCATAGCAGTAGAGGAGGGAATGAACTGACATGCCAGCATAAGAATGGGGACGAGAATTAAAATTGTTGGTCGTTACAAAATCCTACTTTTTGTGGATGGAGCGAAGGTGTAAAGTGTTCCCTCATCTGGAGAGATTGTTTGGGGTCCTGAATGGAGGCGAGGGAGGAGGTGAATGAGTAGGCGTAGCACTTATTCTGCTTGGACAGTGATGAGTGGGGAGGAAAGAATGGATAAGGGAATCACAGCTCATAGTGGAAAGTGCAGAGTGTGGAAAGAGGTGTATTTGATGGTAGGGTCCCATTGAAGGTGGCAGTAATTTCAGACAATGACATACTGGTTGTGGAGGCTCACGGGGTGGTAGGTGAACAGATCCTCGTGGAACACCACTGGTCATCAGTCTCCAAGCAGAATACCTCCCCCCCCCCCACTACCACCCTCTGCTTTCTATGAGCAAACTAATTCTGTATCCATACAGTCAAGCTTCCCTGAATCCCATGCCTCTTGATTTTTTGAATTAGCCTGCCACTGGGAACCTTATCAAATGCCTGCCTCAAGTTGATATACAGCACATCCACACTTCTACCTTCATCATTGTGCTTTGTTATATCCTTGAAGTATTCAATCAGGCTCATGAGACAAGACCTGCCCCTCACAAAGCCGTGCTGTCTCTTATCAGACTATGCTTCTCCAAATGCCAGTAAATTTTTTTTCTAAGAATCTACTCCAATAATTTTCCCAGCATTTAAGTAAGACTCACGGCTCTTATCCCCTATTCCATTTCTTGAACAAAGGAGTAAAATTTGCCACCCTCTTTTCATCTAGTACTGCTCCTGTGACCAGTGTGTCACAAAGATCATCGTTGAAAAACACAGCAGTCTCTCCCATCACACCCCCTAAAAACCTAGTGTATATCCTGTCTGGCTTCAGGGTCCTATTTATTCTAATGTTTCACAAAAATTCCAGCACATGCTCTTTCTTAACATTGACATGTTCAAGCATATCAGCCTGTTTACAGTGACCTCACATGTGCCAATGTCCCTCTCACTGATGAATGCTGAAGTAAGCAATTTACTAATGACCTCCTGTAGCTCCTCTGACTCCAGACTCCTCTATCTCTGAGTGGTCCAATCCTCAATCTGGCCATCCTCTTGTTCTTCACATATCTGTAGAACATTTTGGGCTTTTCCTTATCCTACCCAACAAAAACTTCACATACCTGCTTCTATTTCTCCAACGTCCATTCTCCTGCTCCTTCCTGGCCATCTTGTAACTCTTTAGAGCTCTGTCTGATCCTTGCTTTCTAAATGTTAAGTAAGCTTCTTTCTGCCTCTTGACTAGATGTTCCACATTGCTTGTCAACCATGGTTCCTACCCCTTATCATTCTTTTCTCACTTCAATGGGGAAAAAACAACACCCAGAACCTCCTGCAAGTTCTCTCTAAACAACTTCAACATTTCTGTTGTGCATTTTCCTGAGTAAATCTGTTCCCAGTTTATGCTCCCCAATTCCTGTCTAAAAGCATCATAATTCCTCTTCTTCCAATTAAATACTTTCCCTTAACTTTTAAAAGTTATTACTATACCTGGCACAACGTCATCATCTGGCAGCTAATTTCATTCACTCACCATTCTCTGCACGAAGAAGTCACCGCTCAGATTCCTTTTAAATTTTTCCTCTCTCATCTTAAACCTATATCCTCTAGTTTTCAGTTTCCCTTCCCTATAAATAAAAGACTATATGCATTTATCCTATCTGTACCTATCATGATTTTATACATCTCTATAAGATCACCCACTATTCTTCATTCCAAGAAATAAAGTCCTTTCCTAACCAGTTGCCCTGTAACTCAGGTCCTCAAGTCCCATCAGCTTCCTTATAAATCTTCTCTGCATTCTTTTCCATTTATGATGGCCACCAAAACTGAGTGCGTTACTCACTAATGCCTTGTCTAATTGCAAAAATAAGTATAATAGAAACAGACTCTTCAGACTCTTCACAACAAATGTTATGTACCCATGTACATTAATCTCATTTGCCAACACTATATCCTTCATGAGTTAGCAATTCAAGTATTTATTCCTCAAAATTCTTGTGAAATGCCTGCTTCCATTTAGAAGGGAATGTATTTAGATTCAGTTATGTATTCAACTACTGGTGTTGCACATCATTCATCTGATTCAAGGGAAGATAATTTACTTATTTGTGAGTTTTTGTCAATATCAGTCTTTAGCAATGCAAGAGGTAATCGATATTAGCCATATTAGTTTTCTTTTCTTTCTAATTATGAGGAAGATAAACACCTCACATGGCATATTCAACTTGAAAGAATAGTTTTTTTCTATTGTATTAGTATACTGGAATACCATGGATAGATTTGAACACAATTAAGTCTGCAGATGCTAGAAATCCAACCAAAACACACAAAATGCTGGAGGAACTCAGCAGACCAGGCAGCATCTATGGAAAAGAGTAAACAGTCGACTTTTTGGGCTGGAAGGGTCTCGGGTCTTGGTCCAAAACATCGACTGTTGACTCTTTGCCATAGATATTCTGTGGACAAATCTGTTGAGTGAGTCTGCTAAATGTTCCCTGATTAATTCCTGAGCAGTGGGTAGGTCACGTGAGGAGATATTAGGCAGATTAGACCTGTACTTTTGTTCAAAAAAGTAAGCTTTGGTCTCATTAAAACTTGCTAAAGTGATGTTGGGTACAGGATAGACAAAGTACGAAGGTTTCCACTGCTGGGAGTCCAAAGCTAGGGCTCACAGTCTCAGAATAACAGAATTAAGCATTTAATACATTGATGGGAGGGGCACTCTTTACCCAGAAGGTAGGGAATCTAGATGTCTCAGTAGCTGAAATTACTAAAAGACAGAGCTCAATAGATTCTTAGAATGAAGGGATAATTGTGTGGTTGAGGTAAAATATCAGCTGTAAATAATTTCTATTTCTTAAATTCTTATTCTAAATGCTTTACTTAAAGAGTCTGTGAAACAATCTTCATCCTTACCACAATGCCCCTGTGTTTTATTTCCAAATAGTTCACTTGGAAGTTTAATTGCAAAAGCTAAACCACTGGAGGTGATGAGAGCTTTTATTTTGGGAATATGAACCATTATGTTAATGCCCGACCTGAAGATCCTCACGTTATCTCTTAAGTACGGAAGTGACACAATACTTCCATTAATCGTTACCTGCATAACAAAGCAAAGTTTCAGAAATTTCAGAAGAATCAGAACAGTTAAAAAAAATCTAGTGCTTTCCTTGCATATATGATGAATAAACTCTTCTTGGGCTTCCAGCCGGGCACAGGTATCAATTTTAACCAACATTTTGATGACAAACTCTGCCATCTTCATTAGGGATGATGCCTAGGCATGTCTAGTCCAGTGGTATTTATACCCCTGTCATCTATCCCTCCAGATTGGTTAGTCCTCATCCAATTAGGTTTCTGCTGCCCACTTTGTTTGCAATCTAATTCCAGTTCTTACTTAGATCAAGACCTTATCTTTGTTCAATTTCTTTTCCTCTAGTTTCACTTCAATGGTTTACTTCATCCTTGGTCCTAAAAGCCATTGGCACAGTACAGTAGTTTTGCCACTACTTTGGTTAACCGTGCAAAAACTATTTTGGACCCGGACAGTTTCCACAAGGAAATAAGATGATTATGTGCAACATTCCTACAGAATGGCTACAGGGTGAAGGAAATCAATTGTGCTTTTAAAAGGGACAACAGAAAAACCAGGAAACCTAACGGCAAGGAGGAATCCATCACTACCACCTGTCTTTCCCATATTTCCACAGTTTCTGGAATGATCGCCAGGATCCTGAAGAAATACTGGATTAATGCCATTCACAACCCGTAAGGAAGCTCAAATCACAGCTTATGCAGGTCAGAGATGACCTGGGACTCAGGATGGCTGGTGTTTACAGGATTCCTTGTGAATGCGGAGCAGCGTGTACCAGCCAGATGGGGCACACAGTGGAAACCTGCATCAAGGAGCACAGGAGATGTATCCGTTTGGGTTACTCAGAGAAATTGGCGGTAGCGGAACATTGTATTCGCAATAGCCCTAGGATTAACTTCAGCACAAAACTACTGTGCTGCGCCAATGGCTTTTGGGACCATCTGGTGAAGGAAACCATTGAAATAAAACTAGAAAAAAGAATTAAAACAAACATGAAGGTCTCACTCTAAGTAAGAACTGGAATTCAATTGTAGACAAGATGGTACAGTGGAAACCTGATTGGATGAGTACTAACCAATCAGGAGAGATGGACAATGGGGGTATATACCACCTGACTAGACATGCTGAGGCATCATCCCTGATAAAGATGGCAAAGATTGTCATTGAAACATCAGTTAAAATTGAAATCTGTACCCAGCTGGAAGCCTGAGGAGAGTTTATAAGCAGAACAATTATCTCTTAGAGTCATAAATTGATACCTTGAACCTCTGCCTGCATGGTAACTCTTGTATCACTCGGACCTTCTTCTCCTTATTAAAGTTTTCTAACAGTCTCAACAAAAGCCTTAACCTTCACAGCCATTAGAAGAAAGTCCCAGCTTCTCTCATGCCCGTTTAATGCAAGTGGTTTACTTATTGGCTCAGTGTAATAATTCTCTTTTTGTTTCACCTATAAGATTAAATTTAAATATGTGTTGCCAGTTAATCTAAGCCTTTTAACTACTATGGGTCAGGGGTTTAACTTTACAGGCCAATAAACATTTTTTCAGATATTTAATAGATGTGACTTATTCTGACCCCACTCCATTCCACTTTATGATGGCATTATATATCAGCATGCACAAGGCACTGCTTCCGATCAGTATTTGGGATTGCGATCCCAGTTTTATGCAATTTAATAGATGCAGTTAGATTGCAATTGTGATGTACATCAGAGTCAGTGGTTTATCAAGTTCAGTCCTTTTGAAATTATTCTGCAAATCTGAGATTAGAAAGCCCAGGCAAACTTCTTCCTTCAAGAAGTTTCTCTTCACAGCTCTTTCTGTTCCTGGTCTATACCACATAGCTTACAATACCACGGACCTTAGTTTTTCAAATAGGTTTATTACATAATGCTTATCAAAAGCCTGTTAAATATCCATTTTCACAGCAACAGCACTATTCTCCATCACTTTAACTAAATTAAGGACTATTTGCCTTTAACTATAGCATGTGATTTTTATGCTTTTTTTTCAAATACCATTTTATTTTGTACAGATTAATTGAAAAATACATCAATAACCATTGAAGTTATCCTGCTGGCTACTAGTTATATTCCTTTTTCCTTTTTTATATAGTTTCACATTTGCAAAATTAATCTTTTTAAGGAAGATCAGATGTCTTCATAATTTCCATTCTTACCAACTTCAGCAGCCAAGAATGAATCTTGTCTACTTGACTGATCGACTGATACAGCAATACTGCTAGTTTTTTTAAGTGTCTTCATTTTATCCATTATCCGTTTTTTCTACCTGTAGTTTTTTAAATGAATGTATGGCTATTTCTGCTTTGCAAGTGAAAACATTATGCACTTAGTTTTGCCACCATGCTCTTGATATTCAGACCCTGATTAGTCCTGTTTTTCCATTAATACTTAAAATTAACTTTTTTAAATTTGGAATATTTGCTTGTGCTCCCATTCATATTGCCATTAATACAATATCTGATACTCAACTATATCTCTGCATTATATCAGCCAACCTTGCTCAACACAGGAAAATCAAAATAATGATAGTTACCAGATTTTGAATTCCATTTGTATTGATATTCGTGACCTGTATGTTAAGATTTTCAAATTTCACAGTAATACCACGCTGACAGGTAAGACTGTCTTGAGTGTCACAGTAGTAATTGTCAATGTAAACACCAAAATTTTGAAGGGATGGACTTGTTTCTTCCACAAGAACATAGCTGCAGCTTCCCTCATAACTGTAATACTGACCATCAAATGTAACAACATGTGAGCCTCCCCATCCATTACAATAACCTGTGTGGGGATAAAATGTAATATGAATTAAATCTCAGTAATAATACATCAATAACTTACTTCAAGAATATGTCAGCTCCTCTTTTGATAAATTTCATAGTGCGGTAAAACAAAGGGATCTGGGAATACAGATCTATAATTCATTGCAAGTGGCGTCTCAGGTTTGAATTGAATTGAATTTACTTTATTACTTACATCCTTTTATACGAGGAGTAAAACTCTTTACGTTACATCTCTGTCTAAATGTGCAATGTGTAATTTATAGTAATTTGTGATGAATAGTATGTACAACAGGACAGTCAATATAACATAGAAATACAATTGCATCGGTGTGAATTAATCAGTCTGATGGCCTGGTGGAAGAAGCTGTCCCGGGGCCTGTTGGTTCTGGCTAGGGTGGTAAAGAAATCTTTCAGGCTTTCATAGAGTAAAGTATTGTGTACAGGAGTTGGGATGTTATGTTGAAGTTGAAGAAGACATTGGTGAGGCTTTGTTGGAAGTATTGTAAGCAGTTTTTGTCAGCTACCTACAGGAAAGATGTAAATAAAATTGAAAGAATGCAGAGAAAATTTACAAAAATGTTGCTGGGACTGATTTATAAGGAAAGATTGGATAGGTTAGAACTTTATTCCCTAGGACATAGAAGATTTTTGGTGAGATTTGATAGAGGTATACATTATGAGGGGCATAGATGGGGTAAATGCAAGCTAGCTTTTTCTACTGAGATTGGGTGAGACAATTAAGGGTGAAAGGTGAAATGATTAAGGGAAACATGAGGGGAAGCTTCTTCACTCAGAGGGTAGTGACTAATGCAACTGCAATTGGCTCAAGGGATTAGAAGAGCCCTAGCAGTTTATCTCACTTTGTTTATTACACTCTTCATTGCCAGCCAAATTACACACTGAAACAAAGAGGGTTCAACTCTAGTAATCATGAACTCTGCACAGTAATGAATAGTAGGTCAACTAAAGTTACAGTTTCGGTGGAAACCCTGCTTCCATATGCAATTATTGCTTGTAAGGATTTCACTGCATGATCTATCAAAGTCCTCACAAAGGGAGTATTCTCTGCACTATTTCCAGTCTAATACTGTCTTTCCATTAGCAGTTCAATTAACACTGAACACAATACTCCAAGTGCAGTCTCACCAGTGTTTTCTACATAACAACATAACATAACAACTCTACTTCTCATGCCATCACTGCCCCATGTAGGTAATGCCACCATCACCGTCCCGTGTAGGTAACACTACCATCACCATCTTGAATCAATGAAGGATGCTCGATAGTTGTGACAGGACTTGAATACTATCTTATAAACTTAAATCAAGTGACATAAACAACAAAAGGGCTTTGCTTCCAGATGAGTGCAATACCTTCTATGCTTACTTTGACCATCAAAACATGGAGAAACCATCACAAACTCCCACAGCCTGAAATCCTGTGATTTCAGTCTCTGAAGCCAACATGTGAGCAGCCTTCAAGAGTGTGAATCCACAAGAAGCATCTGGCCCATACGAGGTCCTGGCCAAGTACTAAATTCTTGTGCTGATCAACTTGCTGGAGTGTTCACTGATAACTTTAACCTCTCACTTCAGCTTCAAGCAGGCTTCAGTTATACTGGTGCCTAAGAAGACAATGGTAACCCGCCTCAACGACCTGTTGTCCGGTAGCACCATTTACATCCACAGTGATGAAGTGTTTCGAAAGGTTGGTGATGAAACATATCAACTCCTGCTTGAGAGGTGACTTGAAACTGCTCCAATTTGCCTATGAACACATTGGCTCTTTATTCAACCCTGGAACATCTGGACAGCAAAGATGCATATGTCAGGATGTCCTTCAGTGACTACAGTTCGACATTCAATGCCATCATCTCCTCAAAACTAATCAATAAGAACCAATTCCTTGGCCTCAATATTTCCTTGTCCAACTAGATCCTCTATTTCCTCACCTGCAGACCCAAGTCAATTCAGATTGGCAACAACGTCTCTTCCACAATCTCCATCAGCACAGGTGCAACACAAAGATGTGTGCTTAGCCCCTGCTCTACTCACTTTACACTTATGATTGGGTGGCTAAGCACAGCTCCAATGCCATGTTCAAGTTTGCTGATGACACCACTGTCATAGGCCAAATCAAAGGTGATGAATCAGAATATAGGAAGAAGATTGAAAATATGGCTGAATGGTGCCATAACAACCACCTCTTACGGAATGTTGGCAAGAGCAACGAGGTGATTATTGACTTCAGGACATGGAAACAGAAGCTTCATGAGCCAGTCCTCATCAGAAGGTCAGAGGTAGAGAGGATCAGCAACTTTAAGTTCCTCGGTGCTATTATTTCAGAGGACCTGTTCTGGGCCTAGCACAATTACAAAGAAAACATAGCAGTGCCTCTACTTCCTTGGAAGTTTGCAAAGATTCAGCATGACATCTGAAATATTGATAGACTTCTATAGATGTGTAGTGTGGAGAGTATATTAACTGGTTGCATCAGGGCCTGGAATGGAAACACCAATGTCATTGAATGGAAAATCCTACAAAAAGTGGTGGATACAGCCCAGTCCATCATGGGTAAAGCCTCCTCACTATTGAGCACATCTACACGGAGCATTATTACAGGAAAGCAGTATCCATCATCAGGGATCCCACCAGCCACCACGTGCTCTCTTCTGATTGCTGCCTTCATGAACAAGGTATAGGAGCTTCAGGTTCAGGAGCAGTTACTACCCCTCAGCTATCTGGCTGTTGAACGAAAGGGGATAACGTCACTCAGGTTCACTTGCCCTGCCATTAAAATATTCCTACAGTCTATGATTCACTTTCAAGGACTCTTCAGACAGACAGACATACTTTATTGATCCCAAGGGAAATTGGGTTTTGTTACAGTCGCACCAACCAAGAATACTGAAGAAAGATAGCAATATAAAACCATAAATAATTAAATAATAATAGGTAAATTATGCCAAGTGGAAATAAGTCCAGGCCCAGCCTATTGGCTCAGGGTGTCTGACACTCCAAGGGAGGAGTTGTAAAGTTTGATGGCCACCGGCAGGAATGACTTCCTATGACGCTCAGTGTTGCATCTCATGATCTCAATGTTTATTGCTTATTTATTTAATATTATTATTTCTTACTTTTTGTATTTGTACAGTTTTTGTCTTTTGCACATTGGTTGAACGCTCAAGTTGATGAGGTCTTTCATTGATTCTATTATGCATTTGTTGAGTATGCCCACAAAAAAATGAATCTTGGGGTTGTACATGGTGTACTTTGATAATAAATTCATTTTGAACTTAAGTTGATTACGAGAAACCTGATTCTAATTCTGAAATTCTGCTACTCTTGGGAAATGGAGATGGGTCAAAGTAAGAAATAAATAAATTTGCTGTGCTTCCTTGAAATGTGAGCTGAGTCCTGTCCGACTACACAAGTGGCAACCAGCACAATTCAAGCCACATCACAGGAACCTGAACAACTTATGGTCACTCTGTAGGGCCACCAGCTGCCTCCTTCAGTGCAAGGAGAGACAAAGGCAGATGAAATAGATGCAGCAGAGCAGTCTCTTCAGCCTTTCAGATCCATGCTAACTCTTTTGTCCCTCTGTACTGACGTCACTTGTTCACACTGTTTATGGATCTTTTCATGCTTTGCCTATTTAAGGCTAATGCTTCTTGAATGTAATCATTGTATCTGACTCCACCAATTCCTGTTTGAGTAATGTTGGTGGGGAAGTGGGGTCAACCAACCTGGGGCCTCTGGCACAGAGTCTGGCCCTTTGGCTCAGAGGAAAGGAAGAGGATGGCTGCAGTGATAGGGGACGGTAGTTAGGGGGTCAGACAGGCGAAGCTGTGGACACAGGAAAGAAATACGGATAGTAATTTGCCTCCCAGGTGCCAGGGTCCAGGAGATTTCTGATTGCGTCCATGATATCCTGAAGTGGGAAGGAGAGCAACCAGAGGTCGTGGTACAAATTGATACCAATGACATAGGTAGGAAAAGGGAGGAGGTCCTGAAAGCAAACTACAGGGAAGACTAAGGAAGTTGAGAAACAGGACCACAAAGATAGTAATCTCGGGATCTCTGTCTGTGTCATGTGACGGTGAGTATAGGAATAGAGTGAGGTGGAGGATAAATGTGTGGCTGAGGGATTGGAGCAGGGGGCAGGGATTCAGATTTCTGGATCATGGGGACCTCTTTTGGGGCAGGTGTGACCTGTACAAAAAGGATGGGATGCACTTGAATCCCAGGGGGACCAATATTCTGATGGGGAAGTTTGCTAATGCTATTGGGGAGAGTTTAAACTAGAACACCTGGGGGTGGGAACCAAACTGAAGAGACGGAGGAAGAAGCGGTTGGCTCACAAATAGAGAAGGCTTCGAGACAGTGCAAGAGGAAAGATAGGCAGGTGATAGAGAAAGGATGCACTCAGACTGATGGTTTGAGATGTGTCTATTTTAATGTAAGTATTATGAACGAAGTGGATGAGCTTAGAGCATGGATCAGTACTTGGAGCTATGATGTTGTGGTGATTACAGAGACTTGGATGGTGCAGGGGCAGGAATGGCTACTTCAAGTGCCAGGCTTTGGATGTTTCAGAAAGGACAGGTTGGGAGGCAAAAGAGGTGGAGGTGTGGCACTGTTGATCAGATATGGCGTCACAGCTGCAGAAAAGGAGGAGGTCTTGGAAGGATTGTCTATGGAGTCTCTGTGGGTGAACATTAGGAACAGGAAGGAGTCAATAACTCTGCTGGGTGTTTTTTATAGACCACCCAATAGTAACAGGGACGTTGAGGACCAGGTAGGGAGACAGATTCTGTAAAGGTGTAATAATAACAGGGTTGTCATGGTGGGATTTTTATTTCCCAAATATTGATTGGAATCTCCCGAGAGCGAGGGGTTTAGATGGGGTGGTGTTTGTTAGGTGTGTTCAGGAAGGTTTCTTGACACAATACATAGATAAGCCTACAAGAGGAGAGGCTGTACTTGATCTGGTGTTGGGAAATGAACTTGGTTAGGTGTCAGATCTCTCAGCGGGAGAGCATTTTGGAGATAGTGATCACAATTCTATCTCCTTTACCATAGCATTGGAGAAGGATAGGAACAGACAAGTGAGGAAAGCCTTCAAATGGAGTAAGGGTAAATCAGGCTATCAGGCAGGAACTTGGAAGAATACATTGGGAACAGATGTTCTCAGGGAAATGTACGGAAAAAATGTGGCAAATGTTCAGGGGATATTTGTGTGGAGTTCTGCATAGGTACGTTCCAATGTGAGAGGGAAAGGATGGTGGGCTACAGGAACCATGGTGTACGAAGACAGTTGTAAGTCTAGTCAAGAACAAAAGGAAAAGCTTACAAAAAGTTAAAAAACGCTAGGTAATGATAGCAATCTAGAAGATTATAAGGCTAATATGAAAGAGCTTAAGAATGAAATTAGGAGAGCCAGAAGGGGCCATGAGAAGGCCTTGGCGGATAGGATTAAGGAAAACCCCAAGGCATTCTGTAAGTATGTGAAGAGCAAGAGGATAAGACCATGTGAGATTAGGACCAATCAAATCTGACAGTCGAAAAATGTGTATGGAACCAGAGGAGATAGCAGCGGTACTTAATGAATACTTTGCTTCAGTATTCACTACGGAAAAGGATCTTGGCGATTGTAGCAATGACTTACAGCAGACTGAAAAGCTTTAGCATGTAGATATTAAGAAAGAGGATGTGCTGGAGCATTTGGAAAGCATCAAGTTGGAAAAGTCAACGGGACTGGACAAGATGTATCCCGGGCTACTGTGGGAGGTGAGGGAGGAGATTGCTGAGCCTCTGGCGATGATCTTTGCATCATCAGTGGGGATGGCAGATGTTCCGGAGGATTGGAGGGTTGTGGTTGTTATTCCCTTATTCAAGAAAGGGAGTAGAAATAGCCCAGGAAATTATAGACCAGTGAGTCTTACTTCAGTGGTTGGTAAGTTGATGGAGAAGATCCTGAGAGGTAGGATTTATGAACATTTGGAGAGGCATAATATAACTAGGAATAGTCAGCATGTCTTTGTCAAAGGCAATTTGTACCTTACGAGCCTGATTGAATTTTTTGAGGATGTACCTAAACGCATTGATGAAGGTAGAGAAATAGGCGTAGTGTTTATGGATTTCAGCAAGGTATTTGATAAGGTACCCCATGCAAGGCTTATTGAGAAAGTAAGGAGGTATGGGATCCAAGGGGACCTTGCTTTGTGAATCCAGAATTGGCTTGCTCACAAAAGGCAAAGAGTGGTTGTAGATGGGTCATATTCTGCATGGAGGCTGGTGACCAGTGGTGTGCCTCAGGGATCTGTTCTGGGACCCCTACTCTTCATGATTTTTATAAGTGACCTGGGTGAGGAAGGGGAGGGATGGGTTAGTTAATTTGCTGATGACACAAAGGTTGGGGTGTTCTGGATAGTGTGGAGGGCTGTCAGAGTTTATAGTGGGACATTGATAGGATGTAAAACTGGGCTGAGAAGTGGTAGATGGTGTTCAACACAGATAAGTGTGAAGTGGTTCATTTTGGTAGGTCAAATATGGCAGAATATAGTATTAATGGTAAGACTCTTGGCAGCGTGGAGGATCAAAGGGTTCTTATGGTCCGAGTTCATAGGACACTCAAAGCTGCTGCACAGGTTGACTCTGGTTAAGAAGACTTGAGGTGCATTGGCCTTCATCAATCATGGGTTTGTGTTTAGAAACCAAGAGGTAATGTTGCAGCTATATTGGACCCTGGTCAGACCCCACTTAGAGTACTGTGCTCAGTTCTGGTTGTCTCACTACATAGAAAGGGTGCAGGGGGGATTTACAAGGATGTTCCTTGGATTGGGGAGCATGCCTTATGAGAATACGTTGAGTGAACTCAGCCTTTTCTCCTTGGAGCGACAGATGAGAAGTGACCTGATAGAGGTGTATAAGATGATGAGAGGCATTGATCGTGTGGATAGTCATTGGCTTTTTCCCAGGGCTGAAATGGCTAGCATGAAAGGGCATAGGTGCTTGGAAGTAGGTATAGAGGAGATGTCAGGTTTTCAGTTTTTTATGCAGAGAGTGGTGAGTGTGTTAAATGGGCTGCTGGTGGCGGTGGTGGAGGCAGAAATGATAGGGTCTTTTAAGAGACTCCTGGATGGATACATGGAGCTGAGAAAAATAGAGGGCTATGGGTAAGCCTAGGTAGTTCTAAGGTAAGGACATGTTCAGCAAAGCTTTGTGGGCCGAAGGCCTGACTTGTGCTGTAGGTTTTCTATGTTTCTACATTTCTAATCCCTCCACCATTGAATTCAGATATGAAGCACCCTCTGTGTAAAATAATTTACCCTCACTTGCCCTCCTTCCTTTCACCTTCAACCTATCATGGGGAGAAAAGTTGTTGAATGTCTACTGTGCCTATGCCTCTCTTAATCTTATGTACTGCTATCAGATCATCACTCACCCTTCAATCCAGGAGTAATCCACCCTTCAATCCATACCCCACTCCCTGGCTAATCTCTCCCCATAACTAAAGAGATCTAGTCCTGGTAAATCTTCTTTGGCCTTTCTCCAACACAACTACTTGGCTCCTGGAATGTGGCAACGACAATTGGACACAATGCACCAAGTGTGGTCTAATCAGCATTTTGGAATATTGTAACATTCCAATGTTTATATTCAGTGACCTAACCTGTACAGGGAAACATATCATATGCCTTCTTCATTATCCTCTAAACCGATATTACCATTTTCAAGAACTTTATTTTGATTATCAGTAATCAATGCCTCAGGCGTGTTCTACTCTTCACTAAGCTCATGGCTGATCTACCGCAATAGCACTTTCCTGCACAACTTACTTTCCCTTTAGTTACCTCTATATCTCAGACTTATATGGAACAATCTTAACTGAAAATGAACAATAAGCTACAAAAGCTCTCAGGTAGAGAATTCCAGATTCACTATTCTTTGGATAAAGAACTTTGCTTTGATCTCTGACCTGAATGGTCAATCCCTACACCTGAACTGTGATTCCTATTCTAAAAACAGTATTCCTTGAATGAAGAACTTTCTATTCATCTCTGGTCTGAATAGCCAATTCCTACACTTGAGTTGTGATTCCTATTCTAAGCATCCCAGCCCTTTACCTACTCTATTTACCTACTGAATCATCACCTCTTTACCTACTCTATTTAGTTTCTGCCATCATCCTTCTTTAATGATTACTTTGTCCAGTATTCAGCAGTGAAAGTAATCCTGATGTCCGTGAAGACAGTATACTAGAACATATCAAAGTTCGAAAAGAGAATGTGCTGAACCTGGGATCAGACAGGGATATCCCTACAGGGAGTGAGGGAAGAGAATGCTGTACCATTTTCAAAGAACTTTACCTCTCTACTAACCACAGAAATAGCACCAAATGTGGTAAATATTAATCCTTTGTTCATGAAAGGGAGTAATGATAACTCTTGTGAATTATAGACCAGTGAGTCCTACTTCAATGGTGGGAAAATTACTGGAGAAGTTTCTTAGGGAAGGATTTATGACCATTTGGAGAGGCATAGTCTGATTAGGTATAGTCAGTGTGGCTTTGTGAGTGGTAGGACATGCCTCACGAGCCTAGTTGAATTCTTTGAAGATGTGATAAAGTTCATTGATGAAGATTGAGCAGTTGGTTTGGTGTATATGACTTCTAGTAAGCATTTGATAAGATTCCCCATGATAGGCTCATTCAGAAGATCAGGAGGCATGGGATCCAGAGAAGCTTGGCCTTATTAGTTCATTAAGGACATTTCAGAACCTCGTAGAGGCACGTGGACGATAAAAAAAAAATGATGGGCTACATTAGAGGGAAGGGTTAGATTCATTTTAGTGGAGGTTATAGGGCAACAGTCTTCTATCTGATTTGTTTAACAATCTGACAAAGCAATCCAATGAAGGCAATTGTCATAAACAGTGGATGTGGTATGTATGGATTTTAGTAAGGTGGTCAATAAGGTTCCCGTGATAGATTCATTCAGAAAGTTAACATTATGGGCTGAAAGGGATTATACTGTTGTAATATTCAACTGGGAAATCAGCCTGGCCAAGAATTTTCAGGTCATTTTGTATAAGGGTAACCCTGGACTTTAGGTCAATGAGTGAAACCATGTAAAGGCGAACTACAACAATATTAGGAAGAAGCTGGAGAGTGCAGATTGAGAGAGGCTGTATTTTGTAAGCCCATATCTGTCATCTGGGAGTCTGACAGCTTGTCTGAATTCAGCATCAATATGTTCTCGTGAGGTAGAAAGAAAAAGATGGTAAGGTTTGGGAAGCTTGAATAATGAGAGATGTAAATTTAGTTAAAATGAAAAAGGCTGAAAACTTCGGGTCTAGAAGTTGATTAAATTCCTGAGGAATAGAAATGAAGCAGGAACAAAGAAACAGGGTGTCTGGAGGGCTAAAAGAAGCCATGAAATGTTCTGTCTTGAAGGAGTAAAGAGAATCCCAAGACATTTAAAACATATATTAAAACAGGAGGGTAACTAGGGAGAGTATAGGAAAGTTCAAGGACAAAGGAGGGAATATGCCTGGAACTAAAGGAAGTGGCTGAGGGATTAAAGGTGTACTAGGCATTGACATTCACCAAGGGCATGAAGAATGACATGCTGATATTCTAAGGCATATTGAGATCAAGAAGGAGAAGGTGTTGGTTCTCTTGAAGTGTATTAAGATGGATAAGGTCCCATATCTACAGTATCATAAGTTATTGAGAGAGGAGAGAAAGGAGATTGTTGTGGTCTTGACAGAAATCTCTGTAACTTTGAGCACAGGGAGATTTCAGAGGACTGGAAATCAGCCAGTGATGTTCCTCTGTTCTAGGAAATTATAGCCGGAAGTCTTGTACCAATGGTAAGGAAATTATTGGAGAAGATACTTAGGGATATGATCTATTCACATTTGGTGAAACAAAAACCTATTAGGGATAGCCAGACCAACTTTATGCAGGGGAGGTTAATGATAAAGGACAAGCTATGGAAATATATAGAATAAGAGGTGTAGATGTAGTGTCTTTTTCCCAAAGTGAAAATGTCAAATAGAGGGCATAGATTTAATGTAAGAGGTAGAGTTTAATAGGGGATTTAGAAAGAAAGTATTTTTTATAGAGAAAGTGGTAGGTGGCTAGAAATCACTGCCATGGAAGATAATGGAAGCAGGTGGGAAAGTAATGCTTAAGAGACATTTTACATGCACATGAGCATTCAGAGAATAAAACTTAAAGACCACATGTTGGCAGATGTGTCATTCAAATTGGCATCAGGAGGGCCTTAAAGCTTTCAATTTCTTTCAGGACAACAGACCCAGCAAGTTCCCTTTCACCACCACTCTCCTCCTTCTGGTGGAACTACTGCTCACTGTCAATAATTTCTCCTTCAGCTCCTCTACTTCCTTCGAACCAAAGGTGTAGCCATGGGCACAAGCGTTGGTCCCAGCTAAGCCTGCCTTTTCATTGGCTACATGAAACAGTCCATGTTCCAAGCCCATATCAGCATCACTCCCCAAATTATTTTAGGCTACATAGGCGACTGAATTGGTGATGCTTCCTGTACCCATGCTGAGTTTGTTGACTCTATCAACTTTGCCTCCAACTTCCATCCTGCCCTCAAATTTACTTGGTCCATTTCTGATACCTCCCTCCCCTTGCTTGATCTTTCTGTCTCTAACTCTGGAGACAGTCTATCCACTGATACCTTTTCTAAACCCACTGACTCTCACAGCTATCTAGACTGTACCTCTTCCCACCCTGTCACTTGTAAAAATGCCATCTCTTTCTCTCAGTTCTTTCATCAGCAGGACATATGCTCTCAGGATTAGGCTTTTTATTCCAGAAGTACTGAGATAACCTCCTTCTGAGATGTCATCCTGTGTAGTAATGGGGGATAAATAATTGGCAGAAAAACTTAATATATACTTTGCATCTGTCTTCACTGTGGAAGACACTAGTAGTGTCCCAGAGGTCCATGAGTGTCAGGGAGTAGCAGTGAGTGTCATTGCAACTACAAAGGAAAAAGTGCCAGGCAAACTCAAAGGTCTGAATGTGGATAAGTCACCTGGACCAGATGGACTACATCCCAGAGTCCTGAGAGAGGTTGCTGAAGAGATATCAAATGCATTGGTCATGATCTTACAAGAATCACTTGATTCTGGCATCATAGAACATAGAACATAGAATAGTACAGCACATTACAGGCCCTTCGGCCCACAATGTTGTGCTGACCCTCAAACCCTGCCTCCCATATAACCCCCCCACCTTAAATTCCTCCATATACCTGTCTAGTAGTCTCTTAAACTTCACTAGTGTATCTGCTTCCACCACTGACTCAGGCAGTGCACTCCACGCACCAACCACTCTCTGAGTGAAAAACCTCCCTCTAATATCCCCCTTGAACTTCCCTCCCCTTACCTTAAAGCCATGTCCTCTTGTACTGAGCAGTGGTGCCCTGGGGACGAAGCACTGGCTATCCACTCTATCTATTCCTCTTAGTATCTTGTACACCTCTATCATGTCTCCTCTCATCCTCCTTCTCTCCAAAGAGTAAAGCCCTAACTCCCTTAATCTCTGATCATAATCCATACTCTCTAAACCAAGCAGCATCCTGGTAAGTCTCCTCTGTACCCTTTCCAATGCTTCCACATCCTTCCTATAGTGAGGCGGCCAGAACTGGACACAGTACTCCAAGTGTAGCTAGAGTTTTATAGAGCTGCATCATTACATTGCGTCTCTTAAACTCTATCCCTTGACTTATGAAAGCTAACACTCCATAAGCTTTCTTAACTACCCTATCTACCTGTGAGGCAACTTTCAGAAAGAGGTTTCAGAAAGAAACTTTCCAGGAAGACTGGAAGATTGCAAGTGTCACTCCACTCTTTAAGAAGGAAGGAAGCAAAAGGAATGAAATGATAGGCCAGTTAGCCAAACCTCAGTGGTTGGGAAAGTGTTGGAGTCTATTATTAAGGATGTTTCAGGGTACTTAGAGACTAATGATAAAATAAGTCAAAGTCCGCATGGTTTCTGTAAAGGGAAATCTTGCTTAACAAATATGTTAAGAGTTTGAGGAAGTAACAAGCAGGGTGGACAAAGGAGAGGCAATGGATGTCATTTACTTGGATTTTCACATATTGATAAGGTGCCGCATATGAGATTGCTGAACAAGAAAAAATCCTATGGCTGTATGGGAAAGATACTGGCATGGACAGTGATACTGATACCAGTGACAGTGATACCATGGATACTGGTGGCAGGAAGCAGTGAGTGGAAATAAAGACGGCCTTTTCTGGTTGGTTGCCAGTGACTAGTGGTGTTCCTCAGGGGCCAGTATTGAAATTGCTACTTTTTGCATTGTTTGTCAACTATTTTGATAATAGAATTGATGACTTTGTGGCAAAGTTTGCAGATGATACGAAGGTAGGTGGAGAGGTAGATAGTGCTGAGGAAGCAATACATTTGCAGCAGGACTTAAGACAGATCAGAAAAATTAAGAAAAGTCAGAAAAAATGGCAAAAAAGTAGCAGATGGGAAATGCACAATTATGCATTTTGGTAAAAGAAACAATAGTGCAGACTATTATCTAAATGGGGAGAAGTTTCAAACATCAGAGGTGCAGAGGGACTTAGGTGATCTCGTGCAAGACTCCCAGAAGGTTAATTTACAGTTTTACTCTGTGGTAAAGAAGGCAAATGTAACACTGGCATTTATTTCAAGGGGAATAGAATATAGAAGCAGGGAGATAATGCTGAGGCTTTATAAGACACGAGTCAGACTGCACGGTGTATTGTCAACAGTTTTGGGCTCCATATCTCAGAAGGGATTTCTTGTCATTGGAGAGGGTCTAGAGGAGTCTCATGAGGCTGATTCTGGAAGTGAAGGGGTTATCATATGAGGAGCATTTGGCATGCAGGGTGATCTCATTGAAACCTACCAAATGTTGAAAGGACTGGATAAGTTGGATGTGAAGAGGATGTTTATTGTGGTGGGGGTATCCAGAACTAGAGGGCACAGCCTCAAAATTAAGGGGCTCCCTTTTAGAACAGAGGTAAGGAGGAATTTTTTTAGCCAGAGAGTAGTGAATCTGTGGAATGCTCTGCCAGAGATTGCAGTGGAGGCCAAGTCTGTGGGTATATTTAAGGTGGAAGTTGATCATTTCCTGATCAGTTAGGGCATCGAAGGATATGACGAGAAGGCAGGTGTGTGGGATTGAGTGGGATCCAACATCAGCCATGATGGAATGTTGGAGAAGACTCGATGGGCTGAATGGCCTAATTCTGCTCATATGTCTTATGGTCTTCTTCAAAGAAAGGGGCTTTCCTTCTGCTACCATCAACATCACTTCCACCACGCACATCTGCCCTCACCACATCCTCTTGCTGTCAACCCAGAGACAGGTTTCCTCGTCCTCACCTACCAATCCACTAGCCTTGTGTCCAGCACATAATACTCTGTATCTTCCGCCATCTCCAATGGGATTCCACTACCAAGCACATCTTTCCCTCCCCTCACTTTTCACAGGGATTGGAACGACTCAGAGTCACAGGGATATGACTCTCTTGTCCATTAGTCCCTCCCCATTGATTTCCCTCCTGGTACTTGCCCTTGCAAGTGGGACCAGTGCCACACCTGCCCCTGCACCACCTTCCTCACTACCATTCAGGGCCCCAAACAGTCGACACTTTACTTTTGGGGGCCATCTACTGTATCCAGTGCTCCTGGTGTGGCCTCATGTATATTGGTGAGATCCGATGGAGATTGGCAGACTGCTTCACTGAGCACTTTTGCTATGTCCGCCACCAAAAGCGGGATCTCCCAGTGGCCACCCATTTCAATTTTACTTCCCATTCCCAATCTGACATGTCAGTCCATGGTCTCCACTACTGCCGTGATGAGGAGCAACACCTTATATTCCATCTGGGTAGCATCCAACCTGATGGCATGAATATCGACTCTTGAACCTCCAGTAATTTCCACCCCTTCCCAGATCCCCCCTTCCTTCACCATTCCCCATTCCTGCCTCCCTCCATCACCTTATCCCCTTACCAGCCCATTATCTCCCTCTGGTGCTCCTCCCCCTTCCCTTTCTTCCATGGTCATGTGTCCCCTCTGTCAGACTCCCCTCCCCCCTCTCCAGCCCTGTATCTCTTCACCAATCAATTTCTCAGCTCTTTACTTTATCCTCTCCACCTCTCCCAGATTCACCTGTCACCTACCACCTTGTGCTTCTTCTTCCACTCCCCCCACCTTCTTACTCTGCCTTCTCCTCTTCCTTTCCAGTCCTGACGAAGGGTCTTGGCCTGAATCTTTGACTTTTCCAAAGATGCTGCCTGGCCTGATGAATTCCTCCAGCATTTTGTCTATGTTGAGTTCAAATTGGCATCCTGGTCAACACAGATGTGACGGTGAGGGCCTGTTCCTGAGCTATACTGTTTTAACTTTGAGTATCTACAAGTGGCTAAAGTAGCTGCTCCTGCCCTTTATATTAATTAACATCAACATATAAGATACACTCAGTTCTGATTTGAAAGTACTTACAGTCACATTCGTAATGGTAGCAACAATGATATTCATCATAAACTTTGACAGGTAGATGACCATTGGCGCATTCAATAGGTTCAACAGTAGGACACACCACAGGTCTTAAGGAAATTATATCTTTATCTATACATCTTGCTGTCATGCAATCACAGTTCAACCAGGTCTCATTGTACTGGAAAGAGAAGAATCATTTCAGAAATTTTTCAAAACAGAAATCACAATAATACTTATCGCTAGTAAACTTCTCTTTATTATGAATTCTCCCTTTTTCCCGCTGAGCATCATTATTTCTTTAGGACTGCTAATTAGAAGATGTCCTAGAATGCAGAGGGGTGGATAAATCTTCAGGGCCCGATAGGATCTACGGCAGTTTGCTATTGGAAAATTGCTTAGGCTCTAAATGAGATTTTTCTATCTTTCTCAGCTACAAGTGCAGCACTGGAAGACTGTTCTTCCTTATTAAGAAGAACAGCAGTGAGTGCTGAATATTGAAAATTTGTGACTAGTGTATCGTAGGGATCAGCGGTGGGACCCTTGTCGTTTGCAATGTACTTTAATGATGGATGTGAATATAGGAAGTGTGATTAGTAATTTTGAAGATGACACAAAAATGGCAGTGCTGTGGATAGTCAGGAAAGTTGTCTGAGGCTATAACTCGATAAAGATCAGTTAGAAAGTTGGATGGATTGTTGACAGGTGCAAGACAAGCCCAACAATTGCAGCAAAATGATATACAGAGCAAAGCCATATACAGGAAGAGGTAGGATGCCATGAGACTAGGGGTCCAAGTTCATTGCTTCCTGAAAATGGCAATATAGGTAGATTGGAAGGTAAAGAAGATGTAAGGCATGTTTGTCATCATAAGGTTGGAGCATGGAACATAGAAATTAGTATATTAATTTGCAAGTTTAGACCTAGAGAGGTTCAGCCAAATTTGAAGTATTGACTGCACTAAAAGAAGGATGTGATTGAGCTGGATAAACTGTAGAGGAGATTTACCAAGAAAGAGCATGTGAACAGGCCCTTCAGCTTAATTCATCCATGCCAAGAAGTTAACTAACTGAGTTAGTCCTTTTTGCCTGTATTTGGTCTTAACTCTAGACTGTTGAAATGTCTTTTAAATCTATAGTTGTACCTGTCTGTGTCACTTCCTCTGGCAATTTGTTCTATATCCTCAGGGTGAAAAAGTTGATCCTGAGGTCCACTATAAATCTTTTCCCTTTCACTTTAAAATGTGTCCTCTGGTTTTGGATTCTCCTATGCTAGGGAAAAGTCTGTGACTTTTTACATTATCTTTGCACCTCGTGATTTTATAAACCTGTAATAGGTCATCTCATAGCCTTCTACCTCTAGTAAAGAAATCCCTAGCCTATCTAGTCTCTCATTGTTACTCAAACTCTGCAGTCCCAGGAAAGAATGTTGCCCGGATTGGAAGACTTGCATTATAGAGATTTGAGTGAGCTGAATTTGTTTTTCCTGAAGCGGAGGAAGCTGATGGATGTCCTGATAATATTCATTCATGAGAAATATAAATAGGATAGGTTTTGCTTATCTATACCCCAAGGTAGGGGCATCAAAAGCAAAAGGATTTTGTTTTAAAGTGAGAAGAAGAAATTTTAAAGGGAAATGGAGAATGGTTGATATTTGAAATATGCTACCAGAGGAGTTAATGGAATCAGATACAATTACTATGCCTAAAAGGTATGTGGACGCTGCTTAACTAGACAAAGCATAGAAGGATGTGGTCCTAATGTGGTTAAATGGGATTATATAGTGAAATTATTAGACAGGACACCAATAGAGTTCATTGGGAACACCTTCTTTTGGGCAATTCTATATCTGATATGTGGAGGAATGTTTGAAGAACTGCACAATATGAAGGACAAGCATGTTCCAGTAAGAAGGGGGGATGAGGATGGCAAGGTAAGGGAGCCTTGGATGTTGGGAGAGGTTATGAATTTAGGCAAAAAGATAAAGGAAATATATATAACATTTAGGAAGCTAAAATTAATCTGAAGATTATAAAGAAGCTAGAAAAAAGCTTAAGAGGGCAACTGGGTGAGTCAGGAGGGGCAATGAAGTGACCTTAGCAAGTAGAATTAAAGAGAATCTCAAGGCATTCAATACATACATCATGAACAAGAGAATAACTAGGGATGAGGGTCGACAACTCAAAAATAAAGGACGGAACAAGTGGTTGGAGGCAGACGATGTGAGTGAATGAGCACTTTGTAATGGTATTCATGAAAAGAAAGAATGTAGAAGGTGAGATCAGTGTGGAGCATGCTAACATGCTAGGTCATATTGAGATAAACAAAAAGGTGCTGTTGGGTCTCTTGAATATGGTTAAGGTGGACAAATCCCATAGCCTGATATTGTGTATCCTGGTTATTCAGTGAGATAAAAGTTGAGATTACTGGAGCCTTAACTAAGACCTTTGACCACACCTCCAGCCACAGGCAAGACCTGGAGTGACTAAAGTGTAGCTAATGTTGATCCTTTCTTCATGAAGGAAGACAGGGATAATACTGGAAAATATAGATCAGTGAATCTCAAGTTAGTGGTAGGTAAAATATTGGAGAAGTTTCTTGGTGACAGGATTTGTAGGCAATTGAAAAAAAGATCTGATTATGGGTGGTCTTTGTGCAGGGCAGGCAATATTTTCATAAACTAATTGAGTTTTTTAAAGAAGTGGCAAAGTTGATTGCTGAACGTAGAATAATGGATACCTGGATCTTAGTAACGCATTCTTGTCTTAGTCAAAGCAATGAGCTGGAGTCAGAAAAATATATTGCAGCTTTGCACAATTCTCGTGGAGCCTCATCTAGAGTATTTATGTGCCACTCTGCTTTCCCCATTACATTAGGTCTTTGGAGAGGGTACAGAAGTGGTTTACCAGGATGTTCCCTGGATTAGAGAGCATGGACTATGAGGAGAGGTCTGGACAAACCAGTGTTATTTTCTCTGAAGTGGTGGAGGCTGAAGGGAGACCTGAGAAGTTTATAAAATGATGTGCAGCATAGATAGAGTAGGAGCATGTATGTCTTTCCCAGCATTGAAACATTTTAATACATTTAATTTGTGAAGGGGAATATTCAAAGAGGAGGTGTGGAGCAAGTTCTTTTTTACAGAGGGAATGCCGGGGTGGTGATGATCAGCCTGTTTCTCTGCTGTGCTGTTCAATATTCTATGCTCCAATGTAGATGGTAAATAGTTGTATGGCACAGACACAAGCTCTTTTACATACAGGTTCAAAGAGCTCTTGTCTGCCCTACAACATAAGATCGTAAGGCCATAAGACATAGGAGCAGAATTAGGTAATTTGGCCCATCAAATCTATTATGCCATTCAGACATGGTTGATCCTTTTTTCTCTTCCTCAGCCCCACTCTCCAGCCTTCTTCTCATAACCATTGATGCCACATCCAATCAAGAACCCATCAATCTCTGCCTTAAATACACCCAGCAACCTGGCCGCCACAGCTGCCAGTGGTAACAAATTCACAAATTCACCCCCCTCTGGCTAAAGAAATTTCTCCGTATCACTGCTTCAAGTGGATTCTCCTCTATCCTAAGGCTGTGCCCTTGTCCTACCATGGGAAACATACCTTCCACATTTACTCTGTCTAGGCCTTTCAACATTCAAAAGGTTTCAATGAGATCCCCCCCTCCCTCATCTTTCTAAATTCCAGAAAATACGAGCCCAGAGCTATCAAATGTTCCTCATATGTTAACACTTTCATTCCTGGAATCATTCTTGTGAATCTCCACTGAACCCACTCCAATACCAGCACATCTTTTCTTAGATGAGGAGCCCAAACTGTTCACAATACTCGAGGTGAGGCCTCACCAGTGCCTTAAAAGCCTCAGCATCTCATCCCTACTCTTGTATTCTAGACCTCTTGAAATGAATGCTAACATTGCATTTGCATTCCTCACCACCAACTCAACCTGCAAGTTAACCTTTAGGATGTTCTACACAAGGACTCCCAGATTTGCAGCTCAGAATTTTGGATTTTCTTCCCGTTTAGAAAATAGTCAGTGAATTTATTTCTACTACCTAACTGCATGACCATGCATTTTCTAACATTGTATTTCATTTGCCACTTTTTTGCCCATTCTCCTAATCTGTCTAAGTCCTTCTGCAGCCTACCCGTTTCCTGAACACCACCCACCCCCGCACCAATTTTCGTATCATTCGCAAACTTGGTAACAAAGTCAGCTATTCAATTAACTAAATCATTGATATATCGCACAAAAACAAATAGTCACTGGCAGCCAACCAGGAAAGGATCCTTTTATTCCCACACATTACCTCCTATCAATCATCCAATGCTCTAATCATGGTCTAAACATGACTCTAAAATATAATATCAGTGCCAAATATTCTGGTAGAGAGGGATTTTTCACTGCAAATGTCTTCTAATTATCAACGCCACTTTACTCAGGATATTCCTTAAGGCATTGAAAGGAAAAGTGCTCAGACATTCTTTTTCAAATTAGGTTTTAATACTCCAATAATATTCCAACAATTAGCCCACTCAGAAGAATTAATAACTCCACTATAAATGTAGGGTATCCAGAGATACTCCGATTTATTGTTTTGGAAGTAACCCACCCAACTTTGTGACAGATCAGCTATGTTAAATACTTTATTGAATAACTGCTTTGATGTTACAGAGTGCAAAATACGTAACAACAAAATTAACAGTAGTATGGCATTGACAGAATATATCTAGATAGCAAGTATGCAAAATATAAAGAATTGGATTTCCATTCAGCTGTGTCAACTAAGTTTTCATAAATCTGTAATAGACTTTTCCCCAAAAATGTGAATTTTTAATCTAATGTGCACTTACATCTCTTGGAGGATTTAAGTCTGGGCACCCTACAGGTTTTGTGGTCCGTTCAGTTGGCTTTGTTGGATGGCTGATACTGCTTGTAGGTACACTTGTGAAAGGAGGCATTGTGCTTCCACAAGGCCGGATATGTTTTTCAATGTTACAGGTTTCATTACATATTGCATAAATGCAAAATCCAGCATTATCTGTGTAGTTATATATAATTGCACCTAAAATGTAAACAATAGATGAATGACTTCAAAAATTACAATTGATACTGAAGACTGAAGAGAGGAAACAAGTTAGAAAACAAAATATACTGCTTTTTAGTTACCCACTGAATATTATATAGAGCAAAATAATTACTTAAATGTTGGTATATAATATAAAGTTAGAGCACAAATTGATATATCATAAATATACAAAAATAAACAAAACAGTTAATCTAAAACAAGGATTATTTTAACTTTTATAAGAGGACACCTAAACATAAATGAAAATGAGCTTCGTAATGGTTAGAGGGTTTATTATATGATAATGGTGGCTTGGAATATCATTAAACTTCTGCTTGCACATTTTATGACATTTTATGTGATATTTTATGACATTTGGAAATATCCAAAGTTTTCGAGCAGTTCACTGACTTCTACAGGTTGCACTGGAAAGTGTAACTGAAGTTGCAATATACTGTACTTACAATAGCAGGGCAGACAACTGACACCCCCACCCTGACAAGCGATCTACCTCCACCAACACAAAATACATTGGCAAATCTGGTTTCTTGGAAAGGCATTCAGAAAAAAAGATGATGAAAATTTTTTAAAAGATTTTTAAATACATGACCTCATGAAATAAAAGCAGGTAGTTTACCTTGGGGATACACTGTTCCATTCACAGCACAGAAACACTTGGTGTTGGCAGATGAAAAACTGATAGTTGGAGCAAGGGTAGAATACTCCGTGGAACCAGTAAATGGAGATGAAACAGTTGAAGGCATCTTGATCGTCGTTCCAGACAGGGTAGTTGTTGATCCAGGAGATGAGAGTCGAACGGTGACAGCAGTGGTCATGCTCCAGGCGGTGGGTGACAAGGTAGACTGATTACTAGTGACTTTGCCAGAAGTTGAAGTCATTGTGACTGATTCTGTGATGCCACTGTGAGTGGTGGCTACTGTACTACTTGTGAATGCAGGTGTGGTAGTGTTGTTCAGTCCTGTTGAAGGTGAAATGGTGGTAGTTGATGTTGAGGGAGAAAGTTGTGTTGTGGTAGTGACAGAAGACGAGGGTAGAGAAAATGCTGATGATGTAGGTAGTGAAGAAGAAAGTGTGGTTCTGGAATTGGTTGAAAGTGAGGAAAGGAATATGGAAGGTAAAGTTGAGAAAGTTATGGAAGTTGATGACGTGGAAGGTGTGGTTGCAGTTACAGAAGGATTTGCAGTTGAAGTATAAGGAAATGTACCTGCTGATCTTGTAGAAAATTGTGTGCTGCTGAGAGAAACAGAGGGCATTGCTGTTTCAGTACTCGCTGTTGGTTCAGTTGTGCAGACTGTAGTACTTGGAGGTTCAGTAATCAATCGAGTGGAACTTACAGATTCTGTACTTGTAGCATTGACTGGAGTTGTGGAAATCATGGGTGTGGCTACGGGTGTAGAAGTAGCTGTCCTAATTGTTGTAGAAACCACAATGTGTGCAGTTGTTGATTCAGTTGTGATGACAGGGGATACTGTGCTGGATGGTTCTATTGTTGTTGTAGGAGTCAAAGTGCTTGTGGATGTGGTGGAGTGTGAAGGTTTAATTCCTGTTGTTGTGCCCTCTGAGGGAGTGGACAAGTGCAATGTGGTGCTACCAGTATTTGGTGGTGCTGAGGTGGTGGATTTGGTTGTTACACTTTGGGATGTTTCGGACAGTGTGCTTGTGGAGAAGTCTGGTATGTGTGTAACTCCGGTAGATGTGGTTGTGGCTGTAGTTTCTGGTAGATCAGTTGTACAGACTGTTGTGATTTCAGTTGTGGGTCTTGATGGTGTTGCAGTTCCATCACCTGGTGTTGTGGATATCATGGGTGTGGCTGTGGGTGTAGATGTAGCTGCTGTACTTGTTGTGGAAACCATAGAGTGTGCAGTCGTTGATTCAGTTGTGGTGACAGAGGATGCTGTGCTGGATTGTTCTATTGTTGTTGTAGGAGTCGATGTGCTTGTGGATGTGGTGGAGTGTGAAGGTTTAATTCCTGTTGTTGTGCCCTCTGAGGGAGTGGACAAGTGCAATGTTGTGCTACCAGTATTTGGTGGTGCTGAGGTGGTGGATTTGGTTGTTACACTTTGGGATGGTGTGCTTGTGGGCTCTACTGGCGTGTGTGTAACTGTTGTAGACTTTGTGGTTGTTGAAATTCCTGCAGTTTCTGTTACTTCAGTTGTGCATGTTGTACTTGTTTCAGGAGTGGTGGATGGTGGTGTCAGTGAGATGGGTGTTGTCGGTGTACTACTTTTGCCTGTGGGTGTAGATGTACCAGTTGTAGTAGTTGTGGAAACCACGGTACGTGCAGTTGTTGATTCAGTGGAGGTAGCAGGAGGCGTTGTGGTTGATGGTACCCCTGGTGGTTTTGTTTGACTTGTGGAAGTGGTAAATTGGGGAGAAGATGTTTCTCTAGTTGTACTTCCGGCTGGAGAGGATGTGTGGACTATTGTGGTCACAGACTGCGTTGGCAGAGTGGCTGTTGAAAGAGTAGTTAATGTTTCGGACGGTGTGCTTGTGGAGAAGTCTGGTATGTGCGTAACTCCGGTAGATGTGGTTGTGGCTGTAGTTTCTGTAGTTTCTGGTGGTTCGGTTGTACAGGTTGTTGTGATTTCAGTTGTGGGTCTCGATGGTGTTGTAGTTCCACCGCCTGGTGTTGTGGATATCATGGGTGTGGCTGTGGGTGTAGATGTAGCTGCTGTACTTGTTGTGGAAACCACAGAGTGTGCAGTCGTTGATTCAGTTGTGGTGACAGAGGATGCTGTGCTGGATTGTTCTATTGTTGTTGTAGGAGTCGATGTGCTTGTGGATGTGGTGGAGTGTGAAGGTTTAATTCCTGTTGTTGTGCCCTCTGAGGGAGTGGACAAGTGCAATGTTGTGCTACCAGTATTTGGTGGTGCTGAGGTGGTGGATTTGGTTGTTACACTTTGGGATGGTGTGCTTGTGGGCTCTACTGGCGTGTGTGTAACTGTTGTAGACTTTGTGGTTGTTGAAATTCCTGCAGTTTCTGTTACTTCAGTTGTGCATGTTGTACTTGTTTCAGGAGTGGTGGATGGTGGTGTCAGTGAGATGGGTGTTGTCGGTGTACTACTTTTGCCTGTGGGTGTAGATGTACCAGTTGTAGTAGTTGTGGAAACCACGGTACGTGCAGTTGTTGATTCAGTGGAGGTAGCAGGAGGCGTTGTGGTTGATGGTACCCCTGGTGGTTTTGTTTGACTTGTGGAAGTGGTAAATTGGGGAGAAGACGTTTCTCTAGTTGTACTTCCGGCTGGAGAGGATGTGTGGACTATTGTGGTCACAGTCTGCGTTGGCAGAGTGGCTGTTGAAAGAGTAGTTAATGTTTCGGACGGTGTGCTTGTGGAGAAGTCTGGTATGTGCGTAACTCCGGTAGATGTGGTTGTGGCTGTAGTTTCTGTAGTTTCTGGTGGTTCGGTTGTACAGGTTGTTGTGATTTCAGTTGTGGGTCTCGATGGTGTTGTAGTTCCACCGCCTGGTGTTGTGGATATCATGGGTGTGGCTGTGGGTGTAGATGTAGCTGCTGTACTTGTTGTGGAAACCACAGAGTGTGCAGTCGTTGATTCAGTTGTGGTGACAGAGGATGCTGTGCTGGATTGTTCTATTGTTGTTGTAGGAGTCAATGTGCTTGTGGATGTGGTGGAGTGTGAAGATTTAATTCCTGTTGTTGTGCCCTCTGAGGGAGTGGACAAGTGCAATGTTGTGCTACCAGTATTTGGTGGTGCTGAGGTGGTGGATTTGGTTGTTACACTTTGGGATGGTGTGCTTGTGGGCTCTACTGGCGTGTGTGTAACTGTTATAGACTTTGTGGTTGTTGAAATTCCTGTAGTTTCTGTTACTTCAGTTGTGCATGTTGTACTTGTTTCAGGCGTGGTGGATGGTGGTGTCAGTGAGATGGGTGTTGTCGGTGTACTACTTTTGCCTGTGGGTGTAGATGTACCAGTTGTAGTAGTTGTGGAAACCACGGTACGTGCAGTTGTTGATTCAGTGGAGGTAGCAGGAGGCGTTGTGGTTGATGGTACCCCTGGTGGTTTTGTTTGACTTGTGGAAGTGGTAAATTGGGGAGAAGACGTTTCTCTAGTTGTACTTCCGGCTGGAGAGGATGTGTGGACTATTGTGGTCACAGTCTGCGTTGGCAGAGTGGCTGTTGAAAGAGTAGTTAATGTTTCGGACGGTGTGCTTGTGGAGAAGTCTGGTATGTGCGTAACTCCGGTAGATGTGGTTGTGGCTGTAGTTTCTGGTGGTTCGGTTGTACAGGTTGTTGTGATTTCAGTTGTGGGTCTCGATGGTGTTGTAGTTCCACCGCCTGGTGTTGTGGATATCATGGGTGTGGCTGTGGGTGTAGATGTAGCTGCTGTACTTGTTGTGGAAACCACAGAGTGTGCAGTCGTTGATTCAGTTGTGGTGACAGAGGATGCTGTGCTGGATTGTTCTATTGTTGTTGTAGGAGTCAATGTGCTTGTGGATGTGGTGGAGTGTGAAGATTTAATTCCTGTTGTTGTGCCCTCTGAGGGAGTGGACAAGTGCAATGTTGTGCTACCAGTATTTGGTGGTGCTGAGGTGGTGGATTTGGTTGTTACACTTTGGGATGGTGTGCTTGTGGGCTCTACTGGCGTGTGTGTAACTGTTATAGACTTTGTGGTTGTTGAAATTCCTGTAGTTTCTGTTACTTCAGTTGTGCATGTTGTACTTGTTTCAGGCGTGGTGGATGGTGGTGTCAGTGAGATGGGTGTTGTCGGTGTACTACTTTTGCCTGTGGGTGTAGATGTACCAGTTGTAGTAGTTGTGGAAACCACGGTACGTGCAGTTGTTGATTCAGTGGAGGTAGCAGGAGGCATTGCGGTTGATGGTACCCCTGGTGGTTTTGTTTGACTTGTAGAAGTGGTAATTTGGGGAGAAGACGTTTCTCTAGTTGTACTTCTGGCTGGAGTGGATGTGTGGACTATTGTGGTCACAGTCTGCGTTGGCAGAGTGGCTGTTGAAAGAGTAGTTAATGTTTCGGACGGTGTGCTTGTGGAGAAGTCTGGTATGTGCGTAACTCCGGTAGATGTGGTTGTGGCTGTAGTTTCTGTAGTTTCTGGTGGTTCGGTTGTACAGGTTGTTGTGATTTCAGTTGTGGGTCTCGATGGTGTTGTAGTTCCACCGCCTGGTGTTGTGGATATCGTGGGTGTGGCTGTGGGTGTAGATGTAGCTGCTGTACTTGTTGTGGAAACCACAGAGTGTGCAGTCGTTGATTCAGTTGTGGTGACAGAGGATGCTGTGCTGGATTGTTCTATTGTTGTTGTAGGAGTCGATGTGCTTGTGGATGTGGTGGAGTGTGAAGGTTTAATTCCTGTTGTTGTGCCCTCTGAGGGAGTGGACAAGTGCAATGTTGTGCTACTAGTATTTGGTGGTGCTGAGGTGGTGGATTTGGTTGTTACACTTTGGGATGGTGTGCTTGTGGGCTCTACTGGCGTGTGTGTAACTGTTGTAGACTTTGTGGTTGTTGAAATTCCTGTAGTTTCTGTTACTTCAGTTGTGCATGTTGTACTTGTTTCAGGCGTGGTGGATGGTGGTGTCAGTGAGATGGGTGTTGTCGGTGTACTACTTTTGCCTGTGGGTGTAGATGTACCAGTGGTAGTAGTTGTGGAAACCACGGTACGTGCAGTTGTTGATTCAGTGGAGGTAGCAGGAGGCGTTGCGGTTGATGGTACCCCTGGTGGTTTTGTTTGACTTGTGGAAGTGGTAATTTGGGGAGAAGACGTTTCTCTAGTTGTACTTCCGGCTGGAGAGGATGTGTGGACTATTGTGGTCACAGTCTGCGTTGGCAGAGTGGCTGTTGAAAGAGTAGTTAATGTTTCGGACGGTGTGCTTGTGGAGAAGTCTGGTATGTGTGTAACTCCGGTAGATGTGGTTGTGGCTGTAGTTTCTGTAGTTTCTGGTGGTTCGGTTGTACAGGTTGTTGTGATTTCAGTTGTGGGTCTCGATGGTGTTGTAGTTCCACCGCTTGGTGTTGTGGATATCATGGGTGTGGCTGTGGGTGTAGATGTAGCTGCTGTACTTGTTGTGGAAACCACAGAGTGTGCAGTCGTTGATTCAGTTGTGGTGACAGAGGATGCTGTGCTGGATTGTTCTATTGTTGTTGTAGGAGTCAATGTGCTTGTGGATGTGGTGGAGTGTGAAGATTTAATTCCTGTTGTTGTGCCCTCTGAGGGAGTGGACAAGTGCAATGTTGTGCTACCAGTATTTGGTGGTGCTGAGGTGGTGGATTTGGTTGTTACACTTTGGGATGGTGTGCTTGTGGGCTCTACTGGCGTGTGTGTAACTGTTGTAGACTTTGTGGTTGTTGAAATTCCTGTAGTTTCTGTTACTTCAGTTGTGCATGTTGTACTTGTTTCAGGCGTGGTGGATGGTGGTGTCAGTGAGATGGGTGTTGTCGGTGTACTACTTTTGCCTGTGGGTGTAGATGTACCAGTTGTAGTAGTTGTGGAAACCACGGTACGTGCAGTTGTTGATTCAGTGGAGGTAGCAGGAGGCATTGCGGTTGATGGTACCCCTGGTGGTTTTGTTTGACTTGTAGAAGTGGTAATTTGGGGAGAAGACGTTTCTCTAGTTGTACTTCTGGCTGGAGTGGATGTGTGGACTATTGTGGTCACAGTCTGCGTTGGCAGAGTGGCTGTTGAAAGAGTAGTTAATGTTTCGGACGGTGTGCTTGTGGAGAAGTCTGGTATGTGCGTAACTCCGGTAGATGTGGTTGTGGCTGTAGTTTCTGTAGTTTCTGGTGGTTCGGTTGTACAGGTTGTTGTGATTTCAGTTGTGGGTCTCGATGGTGTTGTAGTTCCACCGCCTGGTGTTGTGGATATCGTGGGTGTGGCTGTGGGTGTAGATGTAGCTGCTGTACTTGTTGTGGAAACCACAGAGTGTGCAGTCGTTGATTCAGTTGTGGTGACAGAGGATGCTGTGCTGGATTGTTCTATTGTTGTTGTAGGAGTCGATGTGCTTGTGGATGTGGTGGAGTGTGAAGGTTTAATTCCTGTTGTTGTGCCCTCTGAGGGAGTGGACAAGTGCAATGTTGTGCTACCAGTATTTGGTGGTGCTGTGGTGGTGGATTTGGTTGTTACACTTTGGGATGGTGTGCTTGTGGGCTCTACTGGCGTGTGTGTAACTGTTGTAGACTTTGTGGTTGTTGAAATTCCTGTAGTTTCTGTTACTTCAGTTGTGCATGTTGTACTTGTTTCAGGCGTGGTGGATGGTGGTGTCAGTGAGATGGGTGTTGTCGGTGTACTACTTTTGCCTGTGGGTGTAGATGTACCAGTTGTAGTAGTTGTGGAAACCACGGTACGTGCAGTTGTTGATTCAGTGGAGGTAGCAGGAGGCGTTGCGGTTGATGGTACCCCTGGTGGTTTTGTTTGACTTGTGGAAGTGGTAATTTGGGGAGAAGACGTTTCTCTAGTTGTACTTCCGGCTGGAGAGGATGTGTGGACTATTGTGGTCACAGTCTGCGTTGGCAGAGTGGCTGTTGAAAGAGTAGTTAATGTTTCGGACGGTGTGCTTGTGGAGAAGTCTGGTATGTGTGTAACTCTGGTAGATGTGGTTGTGGCTGTAGTTTCTGTAGTTTCTGGTGGTTCGGTTGTACAGGTTGTTGTGATTTCAGTTGTGGGTCTCGATGGTGTTGTAGTTCCACCGCCTGGTGTTGTGGATATCATGGGTGTGGCTGTGGGTGTAGATGTAGCTGCTGTACTTGTTGTGGAAACCACAGAGTGTGCAGTCGTTGATTCAGTTGTGGTGACAGAGGATGCTGTGCTGGATTGTTCTATTGTTGTTGTAGGAGTCAATGTGCTTGTGGATGTGGTGGAGTGTGAAGATTTAATTCCTGTTGTTGTGCCCTCTGAGGGAGTGGACAAGTGCAATGTTGTGCTACCAGTATTTGGTGGTGCTGAGGTGGTGGATTTGGTTGTTACACTTTGGGATGGTGTGCTTGTGGGCTCTACTGGCGTGTGTGTAACTGTTGTAGACTTTGTGGTTGTTGAAATTCCTGTAGTTTCTGTTACTTCAGTTGTGCATGTTGTACTTGTTTCAGGCGTGGTGGATGGTGGTGTCAGTGAGATGGGTGTTGTCGGTGTACTACTTTTGCCTGTGGGTGTAGATGTACCAGTTGTAGTAGTTGTGGAAACCACGGTACGTGCAGTTGTTGATTCAGTGGAGGTAGCAGGAGGCGTTGCGGTTGATGGTACCCCTGGTGGTTTTGTTTGACTTGTAGAAGTGGTAATTTGGGGAGAAGACGTTTCTCTAGTTGTACTTCTGGCTGGAGTGGATGTGTGGACTATTGTGGTCACAGTCTGCATTGGCAGAGTGGCTGTTGAAAGAGTAGTTAATGTTTCGGACGGTGTGCTTGTGGAGAAGTCTGGTATGTGCGTAACTCCGGTAGATGTGGTTGTGGCTGTAGTTTCTGTAGTTTCTGGTGGTTCGGTTGTACAGGTTGTTGTGATTTCAGTTGTGGGTCTCGATGGTGTTGTAGTTCCACCGCCTGGTGTTGTGGATATCGTGGGTGTGGCTGTGGGTGTAGATGTAGCTGCTGTACTTGTTGTGGAAACCACAGAGTGTGCAGTCGTTGATTCAGTTGTGGTGACAGAGGATGCTGTGCTGGATTGTTCTATTGTTGTTGTAGGAGTCGATGTGCTTGTGGATGTGGTGGAGTGTGAAGGTTTAATTCCTGTTGTTGTGCCCTCTGAGGGAGTGGACAAGTGCAATGTTGTGCTACCAGTATTTGGTGGTGCTGAGGTGGTGGATTTGGTTGTTACACTTTGGGATGGTGTGCTTGTGGGCTCTACTGGCGTGTGTGTAACTGTTGTAGACTTTGTGGTTGTTGAAATTCCTGTAGTTTCTGTTACTTCAGTTGTGCATGTTGTACTTGTTTCAGGCGTGGTGGATGGTGGTGTCAGTGAGATGGGTGTTGTCGGTGTACTACTTTTGCCTGTGGGTGTAGATGTACCAGTTGTAGTAGTTGTGGAAACCACGGTACGTGCAGTTGTTGATTCAGTGGAGGTAGCAGGAGGCGTTGCTGTTGATGGTACCCCTGGTGGTTTTGTTTGACTTGTGGAAGTGGTAAATTGGGGAGAAGACGTTTCTCTAGTTGTACTTCTGGCTGGAGTGGATGTGTGGACTATTGTGGTCACAGTCTGCGTTGGCAGAGTGGCTGTTGAAAGAGTAGTTAATGTTTCGGACGGTGTGCTTGTGGAGAAGTCTGGTATGTGCGTAACTCCGGTAGATGTGGTTGTGGCTGTAGTTTCTGTAGTTTCTGGTGGTTCGGTTGTACAGGTTGTTGTGATTTTTGTTGTGGGTCTCGATGGTGTTGTAGTTCCACCGCCTGGTGTTGTGGATATCGTGAGTGTGGCTGTGGGTGTAGATGTAGCTGCTGTACTTGTTGTGGAAACCACAGAGTGTGCAGTCGTTGATTCAGTTGTGGTGACAGAGGATGCTGTGCTGGATTGTTCTATTGTTGTTGTAGGAGTCGATGTGCTTGTGGATGTGGTGGAGTGTGAAGGTTTAATTCCTGTTGTTGTGCCCTCTGAGGGAGTGGACAAGTGCAATGTTGTGCTACCAGTATTTGGTGGTGCTGAGGTGGTGGATTTGGTTGTTACACTTTGGGATGGTGTGCTTGTGGGCTCTACTGGCGTGTGTGTAACTGTTGTAGACTTTGTGGTTGTTGAAATTCCTGTAGTTTCTGTTACTTCAGTTGTGCATGTTGTACTTGTTTCAGGCGTGGTGGATGGTGGTGTCAGTGAGATGGGTGTTGTCGGTGTACTACTTTTGCCTGTGGGTGTAGATGTACCAGTTGTAGTAGTTGTGGAAACCACGGTACGTGCAGTTGTTGATTCAGTGGAGGTAGCAGGAGGCGTTGCGGTTGATGGTACCCCTGGTGGTTTTGTTTGACTTGTGGAAGTGGTAATTTGGGGAGAAGACGTTTCTCTAGTTGTACTTCTGGCTGGAGTGGATGTGTGGACTATTGTGGTCACAGTCTGCGTTGGCAGAGTGGCTGTTGAAAGAGTAGTTAATGTTTCGGACGGTGTGCTTGTGGAGAAGTCTGGTATGTGCGTAACTCCGGTAGATGTGGTTGTGGCTGTAGTTTCTGTAGTTTCTGGTGGTTCGGTTGTACAGGTTGTTGTGATTTCAGTTGTGGGTCTCGATGGTGTTGTAGTTCCACCGCCTGCTGTTGTGGATATCGTGGGTGTGGCTGTGGGTGTAGATGTAGCTGCTGTACTTGTTGTGGAAACCACAGAGTGTGCAGTCGTTGATTCAGTTGTGGTGACAGAGGATACTGTGCTGGATTGTTCTATTGTTGTTGTAGGAGTCAATGTGCTTGTGGATGTGGTGGAGTGTGAAGATTTAATTCCTGTTGTTGTGCCCTCTGAGGGAGTGGACAAGTGCAATGTTGTGCTACCAGTATTTGGTGGTGCTGAGGTGGTGGATTTGGTTGTTACACTTTGGGATGGTGTGCTTGTGGGCTCTACTGGCGTGTGTGTAACTGTTGTAGACTTTGTGGTTGTTGAAATTCCTGTAGTTTCTGTTACTTCAGTTGTGCATGTTGTACTTGTTTCAGGAGTGGTGGATGGTGGTGTCAGTGAGATGGGTGTTGTCGGTGTACTACTTTTGCCTGTGGGTGTAGATGTACCAGTTGTAGTAGTTGTGGAAACCACGGTACGTGCAGTTGTTGATTCAGTGGAGGTAGCAGGAGGCATTGCGGTTGATGGTACCCCTGGTGGTTTTGTTTGACTTGTAGAAGTGGTAATTTGGGGAGAAGACGTTTCTCTAGTTGTACTTCTGGCTGGAGTGGATGTGTGGACTATTGTGGTCACAGTCTGCGTTGGCAGAGTGGCTGTTGAAAGAGTAGTTAATGTTTCGGACGGTGTGCTTGTGGAGAAGTCTGGTATGTGCGTAACTCCGGTAGATGTGGTTGTGGCTGTAGTTTCTGTAGTTTCTGGTGGTTCGGTTGTACAGGTTGTTGTGATTTCAGTTGTGGGTCTCGATGGTGTTGTAGTTCCACCGCCTGCTGTTGTGGATATCGTGGGTGTGGCTGTGGGTGTAGATGTAGCTGCTGTACTTGTTGTGGAAACCACAGAGTGTGCAGTCGTTGATTCAGTTGTGGTGACAGAGGATACTGTGCTGGATTGTTCTATTGTTGTTGTAGGAGTCAATGTGCTTGTGGATGTGGTGGAGTGTGAAGATTTAATTCCTGTTGTTGTGCCCTCTGAGGGAGTGGACAAGTGCAATGTTGTGCTACCAGTATTTGGTGGTGCTGAGGTGGTGGATTTGGTTGTTACACTTTGGGATGGTGTGCTTGTGGGCTCTACTGGCGTGTGTGTAACTGTTGTAGACTTTGTGGTTGTTGAAATTCCTGTAGTTTCTGTTACTTCAGTTGTGCATGTTGTACTTGTTTCAGGAGTGGTGGATAGTGGTGTCAGTGAGATAGGTGTTGTCGGTGTACTACTTTTGCCTGTGGGTGTAGATGTACCAGTTGTAGTAGTTGTGGAAACCACGGTACGTGCAGTTGTTGATTCAGTGGAGGTAGCAGGAGGCGTTGCGGTTGATGGTACCCCTGGTGGTTTTGTTTGACTTGTGGAAGTGGTAATTTGGGGAGAAGACGTTTCTCTAGTTGTACTTCTGGCTGGAGTGGATGTGTGGACTATTGTGGTCACAGTCTGCGTTGGCAGAGTGGCTGTTGAAAGAGTAGTTAATGTTTCGGACGGTGTGCTTGTGGAGAAGTCTGGTATGTGCGTAACTCCGGTAGATGTGGTTGTGGCTGTAGTTTCTGTAGTTTCTGGTGGTTCGGTTGTACAGGTTGTTGTGATTTCAGTTGTGGGTCTCGATGGTGTTGTAGTTCCACCGCCTGGTGTTGTGGATATCGTGGGTGTGGCTGTGGGTGTAGATGTAGCTGCTGTACTTGTTGTGGAAACCACAGAGTGTGCAGTCGTTGATTCAGTTGTGGTGACAGAGGATGCTGTGCTGGATTGTTCTATTGTTGTTGTAGGAGTCGATGTGCTTGTGGATGTGGTGGAGTGTGAAGATTTAATTCCTGTTGTTGTGCCCTCTGAGGGAGTGGACAAGTGCAATGTTGTGCTACCAGTATTTGGTGGTGCTGAGGTGGTGGATTTGGTTGTTACACTTTGGGATGGTGTGCTTGTGGGCTCTACTGGCGTGTGTGTAACTGTTGTAGACTTTGTGGTTGTTGAAATTCCTGTAGTTTCTGTTACTTCAGTTGTGCATGTTGTACTTGTTTCAGGAGTGATGGATGGTGGTGTCAGTGAGATGGGTGTTGTCGGTGTACTACTTTTGCCTGTGGGTGTAGATGTACCAGTTGTAGTAGTTGTGGAAACCACGGTACGTGCAGTTGTTGATTCAGAGGAGGTAGCAGGAGGCGTTGTGGTTGATGGTACCCCTGGTGGTTTTGTTTGACTTGTGGAAGTGGTAAATTGGGGAGAAGACGTTTCTCTAGTTGTACTTCCGGCTGGAGAGGATGTGTGGACTATTGTGGTCACAGTCTGCGTTGGCAGAGTGGCTGTTGAAAGAGTAGTTAATGTTTCGGACGGTGTGCTTGTGGAGAAGTCTGGTATGTGTGTAACTCCGGTAGATGTGGTTGTGGCTGTAGTTTCTGTAGTTTCTGGTGGTTCGGTTGTACAGGTTGTTGTGATTTCAGTTGTGGATCTCGATGGTGTTGTAGTTCCACCGCCTGGTGTTGTGGATATCATGGGTGTGGCTGTGGGTGTAGATGTAGCTGCGGTACTTGTTGTGGAAACCACAGAGTGTGCAGTCGTTGATTCAGTTGTGGTGACAGAGGATGCTGTGCTGGATTGTTCTATTGTTGTTGTAGGAGTCGATGTGCTTGTGGATGTGGTGGAGTGTGAAGATTTAATTCCTGTTGTTGTGCCCTCTGAGGGAGTGGACATGTGCAATGTTGTGCTACCAGTATTTGGTGGTGCTGAGGTGGTGGATTTGGTTGTTACACTTTGGGATGGTGTGCTTGTGGGCTCTACTGGCGTGTGTGTAACTGTTGTAGACTTTGTGGTTGTTGAAATTCCTGCAGTTTCTGTTACTTCAGTTGTGCATGTTGTACTTGTTTCAGGAGTGGTGGATGGTGGTGTCAGTGAGATGGGTGTTGTCGGTGTACTACTTTTGCCTGTGGGTGTAGATGTACCAGTTGTAGTAGTTGTGGAAACCACGGTACGTGCAGTTGTTGATTCAGTGGAGGTAGCAGGAGGCGTTGTGGTTGATTGTACCCCTGGTGGTTTTGTTTGACTTGTGGAAGTGGTAAATTGGGGAGAAGACGTTTCTCTAGTTGTACTTCCGGCTGGAGAGGATGTGTGGACTATTGTGGTCACAGTCTGCGTTGGCAGAGTGGCTGTTGAAAGAGTAGTTAATGTTTCGGACGGTGTGCTTGTGGAGAAGTCTGGTATGTGTGTAACTCCGGTCGATGTGGTTGTGGCTGTAGTTTCTGTAGTTTCTGGTGGTTCAGTTGTACAGGTTGTTGTGATTTCAGTTGTGGGTCTCGATGGTGTTGTAGTTCCACCGCCTGGTGTTGTGGATATCATGGGTGTGGCTGTGGGTGTAGATGTAGCTGCTGTACTTGTTGTGGAAACCACAGAGTGTGCAGTCGTTGATTCAGTTGTGGTGACAGAGGATGCTGTGCTGGATTGTTCTATTGTTGTTGTAGGAGTCGATGTGCTTGTGGATGTGGTGGAGTGTGAAGGTTTAGTTCCTGTTGTTGTGCCCTCTGAGGGAGTGGACAAGTGCAATGTTGTGCTACCAGTATTTGGTGGTGCTGAGGTGGTGGATTTGGTTGTTACACTTTGGGATGGTGTGCTTGTGGGCTCTACTGGCGTGTGTGTAACTGTTGTAGACTTTGTGGTTGTTGAAATTCCTGTAGTTTCTGTTACTTCAGTTGTGCATGTTGTACTTGTTTCAGGAGTGGTGGATAGTGGTGTCAGTGAGATAGGTGTTGTCGGTGTACTACTTTTGCCTGTGGGTGTAGATGTACCAGTTGTAGTAGTTGTGGAAACCACGGTACGTGCAGTTGTTGATTCAGTGGAGGTAGCAGGAGGCGTTGCGGTTGATGGTACCCCTGGTGGTTTTGTTTGACTTGTGGAAGTGGTAATTTGGGGAGAAGACGTTTCTCTAGTTGTACTTCTGGCTGGAGTGGATGTGTGGACTATTGTGGTCACAGTCTGCGTTGGCAGAGTGGCTGTTGAAAGAGTAGTTAATGTTTCGGACGGTGTGCTTGTGGAGAAGTCTGGTATGTGCGTAACTCCGGTAGATGTGGTTGTGGCTGTAGTTTCTGTAGTTTCTGGTGGTTCGGTTGTACAGGTTGTTGTGATTTCAGTTGTGGGTCTCGATGGTGTTGTAGTTCCACCGCCTGGTGTTGTGGATATCGTGGGTGTGGCTGTGGGTGTAGATGTAGCTGCTGTACTTGTTGTGGAAACCACAGAGTGTGCAGTCGTTGATTCAGTTGTGGTGACAGAGGATGCTGTGCTGGATTGTTCTATTGTTGTTGTAGGAGTCGATGTGCTTGTGGATGTGGTGGAGTGTGAAGGTTTAGTTCCTGTTGTTGTGCCCTCTGAGGGAGTGGACAAGTGCAATGTTGTGCTACCAGTATTTGGTGGTGCTGAGGTGGTGGATTTGGTTGTTACACTTTGGGATGGTGTGCTTGTGGGCTCTACTGGCGTGTGTGTAACTGTTGTAGACTTTGTGGTTGTTGAAATTCCTGTAGTTTCTGTTACTTCAGTTGTGCATGTTGTACTTGTTTCAGGAGTGGTGGATAGTGGTGTCAGTGAGATAGGTGTTGTCGGTGTACTACTTTTGCCTGTGGGTGTAGATGTACCAGTTGTAGTAGTTGTGGAAACCACGGTACGTGCAGTTGTTGATTCAGTGGAGGTAGCAGGAGGCGTTGCGGTTGATGGTACCCCTGGTGGTTTTGTTTGACTTGTGGAAGTGGTAATTTGGGGAGAAGACGTTTCTCTAGTTGTACTTCTGGCTGGAGTGGATGTGTGGACTATTGTGGTCACAGTCTGCGTTGGCAGAGTGGCTGTTGAAAGAGTAGTTAATGTTTCGGACGGTGTGCTTGTGGAGAAGTCTGGTATGTGCGTAACTCCGGTAGATGTGGTTGTGGCTGTAGTTTCTGTAGTTTCTGGTGGTTCGGTTGTACAGGTTGTTGTGATTTCAGTTGTGGGTCTCGATGGTGTTGTAGTTCCACCGCCTGGTGTTGTGGATATCGTGGGTGTGGCTGTGGGTGTAGATGTAGCTGCTGTACTTGTTGTGGAAACCACAGAGTGTGCAGTCGTTGATTCAGTTGTGGTGACAGAGGATGCTGTGCTGGATTGTTCTATTGTTGTTGTAGGAGTCGATGTGCTTGTGGATGTGGTGGAGTGTGAAGATTTAATTCCTGTTGTTGTGCCCTCTGAGGGAGTGGACAAGTGCAATGTTGTGCTACCAGTATTTGGTGGTGCTGAGGTGGTGGATTTGGTTGTTACACTTTGGGATGGTGTGCTTGTGGGCTCTACTGGCGTGTGTGTAACTGTTGTAGACTTTGTGGTTGTTGAAATTCCTGTAGTTTCTGTTACTTCAGTTGTGCATGTTGTACTTGTTTCAGGAGTGATGGATGGTGGTGTCAGTGAGATGGGTGTTGTCGGTGTACTACTTTTGCCTGTGGGTGTAGATGTACCAGTTGTAGTAGTTGTGGAAACCACGGTACGTGCAGTTGTTGATTCAGTGGAGGTAGCAGGAGGCGTTGTGGTTGATTGTACCCCTGGTGGTTTTGTTTGACTTGTGGAAGTGGTAAATTGGGGAGAAGACGTTTCTCTAGTTGTACTTCCGGCTGGAGAGGATGTGTGGACTATTGTGGTCACAGTCTGCGTTGGCAGAGTGGCTGTTGAAAGAGTAGTTAATGTTTCGGACGGTGTGCTTGTGGAGAAGTCTGGTATGTGTGTAACTCCGGTCGATGTGGTTGTGGCTGTAGTTTCTGTAGTTTCTGGTGGTTCAGTTGTACAGGTTGTTGTGATTTCAGTTGTGGGTCTCGATGGTGTTGTAGTTCCACCGCCTGGTGTTGTGGATATCATGGGTGTGGCTGTGGGTGTAGATGTAGCTGCTGTACTTGTTGTGGAAACCACAGAGTGTGCAGTCGTTGATTCAGTTGTGGTGACAGAGGATGCTGTGCTGGATTGTTCTATTGTTGTTGTAGGAGTCGATGTGCTTGTGGATGTGGTGGAGTGTGAAGGTTTAGTTCCTGTTGTTGTGCCCTCTGAGGGAGTGGACAAGTGCAATGTTGTGCTACCAGTATTTGGTGGTGCTGAGGTGGTGGATTTGGTTGTTACACTTTGGGATGGTGTGCTTGTGGGCTCTACTGGCGTGTGTGTAACTGTTGTAGACTTTGTGGTTGTTGAAATTCCTGTAGTTTCTGTTACTTCAGTTGTGCATGTTGTACTTGTTTCAGGAGTGGTGGATAGTGGTGTCAGTGAGATAGGTGTTGTCGGTGTACTACTTTTGCCTGTGGGTGTAGATGTACCAGTTGTAGTAGTTGTGGAAACCACGGTACGTGCAGTTGTTGATTCAGTGGAGGTAGCAGGAGGCGTTGCGGTTGATGGTACCCCTGGTGGTTTTGTTTGACTTGTGGAAGTGGTAATTTGGGGAGAAGACGTTTCTCTAGTTGTACTTCTGGCTGGAGTGGATGTGTGGACTATTGTGGTCACAGTCTGCGTTGGCAGAGTGGCTGTTGAAAGAGTAGTTAATGTTTCGGACGGTGTGCTTGTGGAGAAGTCTGGTATGTGTGTTACTCCGGTAGATGTGGTTGTGGCTGTAGTTTCTGGTAGTTCGGTTGTACAGGTTGTTGTGATTTCAGTTGTGGGTCTCGATGGTGTTGTAGTTCCACCGCCTGGTGTTGTGGATATCATGGGTGTGGCTGTGGGTGTAGATGTAGCTGCTGTACTTGTTGTGGAAACCACAGAGTGTGCAGTCGTTGATTCAGTTGTGGTGACAGAGGATGCTGTGCTGGATTGTTCTATTGTTGTTGTTGGAGTCAGTGTGCTTGTGGATGTGGTGGAGTGTGGAGTTTTAATTCCTGATGGTGTGCCCTCTGAAGGGTTTGGAGTCTCTAATGTTGTCGTAGCAGCTGGTGTTGCTTCTGATGTTGTGGATCCTGTGTGTGTTCTTTGAGATGTTGTACCTGTGGACAGCAATTGCGTGTGTGTAACTTTTGTGGTTTGCGTGATAGTTGTAGTTTCTTTAGTGTCTGTTATTTCAGTTGTGCATATTGTATTGACTTCAGTTGTGGTACTTGATGATGTTCCTGATATCGGTGCTGTTGTGATTGTGGGTGTGTATGTAGGCACAGATGTATCTGTTTTTGTAGGTGTTGGGCTGGGAGAATGTGATGTTTCTGATATTGTTGTCGTTGGTTCTGGTGCTGTTGTTGGAGACTGACATATGTAGTCACAACATTGTACCTGTATTTCGTAATTGTAGCACTTTTTCATGAAGTCTTGATCTTCATTTCTGCAGATGAGCCCAAGTGATACATTACATTGCACTTTTTGTTCCAACTCCTCAAGATCCACATCTGGTGCATGTATAGCTCTGCATTCTATCCTGCTCGGAGCCTCACAGATCTGATGGCCATGCTTCCTGATTTCATCATAGGTTTCAAAATCACCTTGCCCATATCCATGTGAGGGATTGCTGACACTTATCCAGTTGCTCCATTCGCATTCTTCCACTATCACACAAGTAGCTGTGGGGAGTGAAAGGATATTTTTTTTCAAACAATGTACCTTTGTGTTGCCCTTGAAATTTTATTTTTCATCTTCAATGTTTTTGTCTAATTTACATGCCCTCCCCTTATAAATGCAGAATTTTAACAATGAAATAGTAATAAACTTTGCTTTCAGTCTGCTGTGAAATGTAGCAGTTATGTAACAGGTTGAGCCTCTTCCTCACAGTTCCAGTGACCCAGGTTCAATCCTAATGTCAGGTGCTTTCCATGTGGACATTACATGTTCTCCTCATGTATGATGTTACCTCGGTTTTTCTGGTCTCTTCCCTCATCCCATCTGCGTGCATGTGTGCAGGTTAACTGGCCATTTTGTATGTGATGTGTTGAATTAAGGACGTCCTTGATGGGTTGCAGTGAGAATAAAATGGCATGATTATTGGATTAGTGGGAATAGATTGTTGATGGTCAGTGTTTATGTGCCATATTTCTCTGTTTTTCTCTCACTGCAAATCTCTATTCACCAACAAATTGTGCTTTTTTCAGAAGTGATTTGATATCTTGGTTATCAGACCATAAAACAATGAGATTAGTGAAATGGCTGGTTCACCACCCTCTGTAATATTATGTAAGAAACATTCTTTAAAATGCAGTCTTGAGTTGCTAAATGTGAGTTTATATTACCTCATGAGCTTTTTATCTATTCTTTTCCTTTCACTGGATTTGTGCACAGTTGTATCCATGAATGTGATCCTGTACTGGCAATGTCAGCCTCATGTGGTGCTGCATTGTTCTATGTTCTATGATATCTCTGTGTGCAACCAGAGACCATCCAGATTATGTACAAATTTCAGCCTCTTTTAAGAAGCTGAAGCGAATATAAAAGGTTCTATCTGTACAGGAGGGTCATTGCCAGCAGCACCAGCAGTTTCTATGTCTGTAACTAAATGCAGGAAGCCCTCATCCTTTATCAGTAATGAGAATTCAGAGTGTTTACATTTGATAGCTTATAATGGACAGAATTTGTTCTCTTTGCAGAAAAGGCATACTGAGATAAACTAATGTCTTTATATTTCTGATATTTTGGCTTACTTACAGGTCAGTGCTTTGCTGGTTGTGGAAACAGTTGAAGTTGATGTCAAGATTGCTGGAGAAAATAAATCAATACACTGATCTTAAAAATGTGTAGTATTTTAAGAAAATTATAAAAGACCTCCTAAAATATTTAAGAAAAATATTATTGTGTTAGATTTTGCTCAGAACTTATTCTGATTGCCAAGTTGGTGAGCCACAAGTGACTTGTGAGATCTTTCTGGCTGTCCGTCCCCTTGCTACAGTAATCTACAATAACATCTTGTTGCAAACTGGTTGCTGACCATGGAAGTTCTGAGACAAAAAGCTTCCTCCTCACACTGCAGTCCCTCTGCTCTGCCAAGTTAATTCTGTGATTAGGTTAGGGTTAATCAGTTTTGTTGGGTGTTGCTGGGACAGCATGGCTTGAATGGCCAGAAGGGCCTACACTGTCTCACTAAATAAATAAATAAATAAATCGGCAAGTTAACAAGTTCCCTGAAGCAATTTCTCCCTTAGTGCCAGTTCTCCCCATTGAAATGGGTGAAATTTTGATCTGACACCTGGTTTAGCTTATGACATATTCAGGATGTGGATTCTTAGAGTAAAGCAACATTTCTGCTGTTGAACTCTGCGGTGGATGTGACATTGAATTGCAAAGCTTGGGTGAGGTCATCTCCATTAGCAGTCCAGTCCTGCTTTCAAACTGCTTTAAAGATCGCTTCAATAAAAACTCTTCATTGCTGGACTGCTGGAGGTCTCCTACAAAATAGTCACTTGTGGATGCTCTCCTATTCTACATCCAATCTCTTAATTTGTTAATCATTTCCGTGCTTTCTTAATTCCAATTTTATTGAACTGTTTAGTTATAAAGGAAAAATAATGTACCTGTACTGGCTGTGATTGAAGATGATGAAACTGTCAAAGGGGTTGTGGTTGTGGCGCTTGTACCACATGGTACAACTTTTACAGTAATTGTTCCATTATCTGCACAATATGCCACAAAGCAGTCTCCCAGGCCATCTGTTATATTGTAGATTATCTCATTTGGATGATAAACTGTGCCATTGTATATACAGACACAAGCTGTGAAGAAAAGTTACAAGATGTTTTAAGTATTTGAATTCATCATTTTATTCTGAAATAATTTACGTCACAGGAAGAGTGAAATGAATACTTGCCACTGCTATCGTTCATGCAGCTAACGCCGTCCTTTGTGCACCGGCTGAAAAACAAAATTTGTCAACTGTTTCTACAATTTAACATGATAACAGTGAATGTAAGTTGCACTTTCAATCGTATGACACATTATCAAAGCTTTGGTAAACCCAAAATGTTCCATAACTAAAAAAACTACCTTCATGCTTCCTTAATGCTGTCTACCGAGACAATGCTAAGGTCATTTTGTGCATTTTATAGAAAAATAAGGTTGTGATAGTACATGATTTTAACTTTCCACATATTGACTGGGACTCACATACTGTAAAAAGACAGAATGGAATAGAGTTTGTCAATTGTGTTCAAGAAAGTTAATCAATCTATAGAGGTCCTGATGGAGTGAGTGTGATACTGGATCTCCAATTAGGGAACAAGACTGGGCAGCTTGCTGAAGTGTGTTTACGTTGAGATTATAAATTGTAGAAAGGTCAGTGTTGGAGGTATTAGAAAAGATCTGGCATTTGTGGATTGGGACAAGTTGTCTTCTGGCAAAGGGATGCTTGGTAAATGGGAGGCTTTCAAAGTGAAATTTTAAATAGTACAGATTTTGCATGTTTCTGTCAGTAAGATGCCAGATGACTGAAGGTAGCTAATGTTGTTCAGTTGTTCAAGAAAGTCTCTAAGAATAAGTTGTGAAATTATAGGCCAGTGAACCTAACATCAGTAGTAGGTAAATTATTAGGACTTATTTAAGGGACCAAATATATGAATACTAGGATAGGGCCTGAATAGGGATAGTCAACATGGTTTTGTGATCATGTCTAACCAATCATATAGCGTTTCTGAGGCGGTTACCTGGAAAGCTGATGAAGGAAAAGCAGTGGATGGTGTCTACATGGATTTTAACAAGGCATTTGACAAGGTTCCACGTGAGAGGCTAGGCTAGTAAAGCCAGTTGATTGGCATTCAGTATGAGGTAGTAAATTGGATTAAATATTGGCTATGTGGGAGAAGCCAGAGAGTGGTAGTAGATGATTGGAGGCTTTGACTGGAGGCTGGTGACTAATGGTGTGGCACAGGGATTGGTGCTGGTTGTTAATTATCTATGATGATCCAGATTAAAAAGTGGTAAGCTGAATCAGTAAATTTACAGATGACATTAAGACAGGGGGCCATAGTGAACAGTGAGGAAGGCTATCAAAGCATACAGTGGGATCTGGATCAGCTGGCAAAAAGAGCTGAAAAATGGCAGATTAAATTTAATACATACAACTATGAGGTGTTGCACTGTGGGAGGACAAACTAGGGTAGGACTTAATCAGTGAACGGTAAGACACAGAGGAGTGCGATAAAACTGAGGGATCTGGGAATACAGATCCATAGTTCATTGAAAATGATGTCAGCGGTAGATAGGGTCGTAAAGAGAGTTCTGGTACACTGAATTCAGGAATTGGGATGTTATGTTGAAGTTGTATAATAAATTAGTGAGTCTAGCAAAGATGTCCTTGCATCACATTTTATGATTAAGTTGTACATTACCAAAACAGGCCCTTTGTCTCTCCAAGTTCATGTTGACCCTTTCAGTTACACTAATTCTATAGGAATTCCACTTTATTGTACAATATAACTCCATAGCTTATTTAAAATAACTAAATATACGTACCACTCTTCACAGTTATTGCTGGTTTCCACAGTTTCATTAATTTCATAATATTTTCCATTTACATAACAGCCACATTCAGCAACACACTGCTTAATATGTTCATTGAAAATGGGCGCATCCTCGGGACACTTAGGGTAGCAACCTGAGGAAAAAATTAGCACATTCATATGAGGGCTATAAAATGAGGGTGGGACAGCGCAGGATGGCAAATAGGATCAACATTCGGAGCTGGGTCTCATCCCAGCCAATTATGGAAAGCACATAAAGCAGAGGCACCGAAGAATATAAAGCATTCTTAGTGAAGTGCATTTAAAAACATCAATCAAAGCCAGTTCACATTCAAGGTGATCTTTCTAGGTTTATTCTCCTGGCTAGGAACTACCTTTTTGGCAATCTCAACCATCTGACAATCATAGCATTTGCAAGTTTAAAATATGATTTTCTCATTCCTCTGTTCTTTTTCTGTTGTTATTTTTCACATGGTTCAAATAGGGACTAATTGATGAAACATTTCACAAACTGTGTTTGCATTATAGGCATTAAGTAAGATCACGTTTACATTGATAAATAGTAATAACTGTTCTGAGGTTTTGTTTAATAACCAGAAGTATTTTTACCTTCCAGCTGGAACGTGACATTGCAGAGACCATGAGGGTTCAGGCAAGTTTTGAAGCAGGGGACTCCACAAGGATGGTAATGCCACTGACACATCTCAGGGAAAGGGTTGTAGAAACTACAGTACATAGCTGAAACAGCAGAAAATTGGTATTCATACTCCACAGCATTAAATTCCATAAGGCTTTATATAGTTTTGTTAGGTCATCAGGCTGCTATTTCTGTCACCAGTATCTTCAGTCTCTTTTATCCATTAGTGGTTCTTTTTTATTGCTGCCTAACCTACCGTCTCCAATGATGTTCAATCCTTTATATTTTTTTCTGTTTTATATGACCACTGCGTCTTTCACTACCTTTCTATCACTGATATTTCATAAATCAAAATAATGAGTACAGGACAACACACACAAAATGCTAGAGGAACTCAGCAGGCCAAGCAACACCTAAGGAAAAACGGTATGTCAACTGTACTCTTTTCCATAAATGCTGCCTGGTCTGCTGTGCTCCTCCAGCATCTTGTATATGTTGCTTGGATTTTCAACATCTGCAGATTTTCTCTTGTATTGAGTACAGGAGGTGGGGAGCTACGTTGAAGTTGTATAAGACGTTGGTGAGGCCGAATTTAGAGTATTGAGCAGATTTGGTCACATACCTATAGGCAGAATATCAATAAAACTGAAAGAGTACAGGAAAATATATAAGGATGTTGCCAGGACTTGAGGGAAAGATTGTGTAGGTTAGGGTATTCCGCGCAGAGTAGGAAAACAAGGGATGATTTGACAGAGGTGAGAAAATGATGAGAGGCATAGATAGGGTAAATGCAGGCAGGGTTTTTTCACTGAGGTTGGGCGAGACTAAAACTAGAGATCATGGGTTAAAGGTGAAAGGTGAAAAATTTGAGGGGAACAAAAGATGAAACTTTTTCACTCAGAGGATGGTGAGTTTGTGGAATGAACTCGGGTTCAACTTCAACGCTTAAGAAAAGTTTGAATAAATACATGGATGGGAGGGGTATGAAGGGCTACGGTCCAGGTGCAGATCAATGGGAAAAGGCAGAATGATAGTTTGGTATGGACTAGCTCAACTGAAGGTCCTGCTTCTCTACTGTAGTGCTCTGATACTATGGCTCTATGATATTCTAGAATCATTCTCCATTAGCTTACTATACTTCCATCTTTTCTTCAAGCATTATTTATGATAAATTTAGTTCCCACTCAGTATCAAAATCTGCAGGTTAAGAATTACTTAAGGTAATACAAATGTAATTAATTATTTGCCGCACTGCAGATTATTTCTGTTCCAGCACTGTTGGGACCTGTGATTCTGGGAATCTGAGTATCCATTCACACTGAATGAAAGCATTTAAATTCCATTTGTTTTCTGTCTGCTTTGTCTCATTCTTTCCACTCCTCATTACTGCTGGGAATCGAGCTTCCTGGCCCCAAACACCAATCAACAATCAGTTCCGCATCAGGCCAGAAGTGTTATGCTTCCAATGGTGTAATTTAACTTAGGACCACAAAGGCTCATAGCTTTCAGGCTATGTACTCTGCAGCTTATAAATGCCTAACTTAAATCCAGCCCATATAGGTAAACAAACTTTTTGGAGACTAGCTTTACAGATTGGCTAGCTGCTTTGAGGCTGGAAACTGTCCAGGTTACAAACATTTCACAGGAACTGAACCCTGTCATAACCTGGAGAGGGCCTATAGTAGACAATAGTATCATCGTACAAGACCTGTAAAAGCACAACATACGTAATTTCCATGGAACCCTTTATGAATCTATGTATCCACTAAATGTTTTGTGCAATGTTAGAACTGATAATCTTATTTCTGATACCGATACTGGTAACCTTATTGCAAATCTTATTCAGCGTTATATGGTTTGGACATTAATGTTGTATTAAACTTACGACAGACTTCAGGGGTCCTCCAGTCAACACATATCCCAGAATCATTGCAAGCATTTGCATAGGCAGCTACAGCTGTGCAAAAGCACTCACAGTCTCCACCACTGTCACAAGAGCAAGAATCATGCACACAAGCTTCATAAAATGGATTTGGGTCAACCTGGTGATGAAGAACATTACTAAGTCTGATGCCAACTAAAAGGAAAGAGAGCAACTGAAAACAATTGAAAAAGTGATAAAATGCACAACCATTCTGGAACAATTTTTAAAGACATCACTCATAATTATTCCACACTGTTTCTCTGCCCAGGCTTTCCGGTGTGGGTTCTGAATGCAAGGGTCATATTCAGGCACAGCATCAGGGCAGGTGGCCGCCATCTTCCAGGAGTTTCCAAACTCCGTGATATTTGTGACTACTGACTGGCTTCTTGTCATCAATTCATTGTTTGCATTTCCATCAAAGTTACCACATAATCCACAGATATTGCCCTGGAATCATAAAGAAAATGATCATGTTCATCTGCTAGTAGTGAATAGTTAGAAGTAAATCCTGGTCATAGATAATTTTATTCATACCTGGTGAGAAGGGCTCAACTTAATAAAAATGCTGGTTTTTTTGTCCCATATTATAATCAATCCATTAGTAGTTTCCACTGTAAGATAAAGACCCACTGTGCGGACAGTAAAAGGGAGCATTGTGTCTTCATTCCGCTGTATTACTTCGTGTTTCCCTTCAGCTAACTTCAGTTCAAAATTCTGAATTGGGAAATTGAACATTATAAGTAAGTGTAATCATAATGAGTTTGAAATAAATTCTTAATGAGAAATTGAAAGTCAGTACCTGGAAAAACAGCTTGATCGATTTAGAGCATGTCGTTCCAGTTGTTCCACAGGGGACATTTTCTGTGATTACACTGAAGGTACCATTGGTGTGACCAACTCCACAATAGTCCTGCAAATTCAGTGTGCAGTAAAATAAGTGTAATTCACAAGTACTTGGTACTATTAGTGTTATGCTACTCATGCAACAGCTTGTTATCTTAAAGGAAATGTAGATTATTACAAGACAAGATTGACAGTAGAAACATTCCCACACATGTCCAGAGCAGTGCTTGAAAAATCCAGTCTCCATAAAAGAGAGTTCTACCAATGTAGGAGTGGTCATCATCAGAGTGGTCTGAGTCAGAGTGGTAAGGCTTTGGCTCAACAGGCTTTGGTGAGAACAGGCAGAGGTGAGGTATGTAGGTCAATTTATTTCTTATTTACCTACTAAAAGAATAAAGGGTAGGTCTTCAGGGCCAGTCTGTTCTGAGTGTCAGATGCAGGATTTCCAAGAGACTTCCAGCCTCCCTGATGGCCACATCTGTATCAAGTGCATCCTTAGAGACTGTGCTGATGAACTGGAGATGCAGCTTGATGACCTTTAGCTTGTTAGGGAAAGTGAGGAGGTGATAGACAGGAGCTACAGGGAGGTAATCACCCCAAGGCTACAGGAGACAGATAAATGGGTGACTGTCAGGAGAGGGAAGGGAGAATGTCAGATTATGGAGAGCACCCCTATGGCCAACCCCCTCAACAATTAAGCCATTTGCTCACACTGTTTATGCATCTTTTTGTGTTTTGCCTATTTAAGGCTAATGCTACTTGAATGTAATAATTGTATCTGACTCCACCAATTCCTGTTTGAGTACTGTTGGGAAGGGATGACCTACCTGGGGAAGTGGCCATGTCTCTGGCACAGAGTCTGGCCCTGTGTCTCAGAGGGATAGGGAACTGAAGAGGATGGCAGTGGTAACAGGGGATTCTATAGTTAGGGGGCAGATAGGCAATTCTATGGATGCAAAAAAGAAACACTGATGGCAGTTTGCCTCCCAGGTGCCAGGGTCCGGGGATGCTTCTGAATGTGTACACAATATCCTGAAAAGGGACAGTGAGCAGCCAGAAGTCATGGTACATATTGGTACCAACAACATAGGTAGAAAAGTAGGAGGATGTCCTGTAAACAGAATACATGGAGTTAGGAAGGAAGCTGGGAAGCAGGATCTCAAGGTTAGTAATCTTGGAATTGTTACCTGAGCCATACAACAATGAGGATAGGAATAGAATGAAGTGGCAGATAAATGTCTGGCTGAAGAATTGGAGCAGGGGCATGGATTCACATTTCTGGATAGTTGGGACCTCTTCTGGGGCAAGTGTGACTTGTACAAAAGGGATGGATTGCACTTGAATCAGGGAGGGGCCAATATTTTTGCAGGCAGATTTACTAGAGCTGTTGGGAGTGGCAGAGGGGTGGGATAGCAGGGGGATGGGAACCAGGATGATAGAGCTGGGGATGAGCCAGCAGGTTTACAAGTAGATGATGGGTATAATATGAATGAAAGGAAAGACAAGTCAATGACTGGGTACAAATGCAGACAGAACAAAGAGTTCAATTGTACCACAGAGGCAACATTCAAAAGAGTGAAGAAGCATGACTGAAGGTGCTGTATTTAAATTCACATTGTATTTGTAATTAGATGGACAGACTCATGGGGCCATTAGAGATTAGTTGGTATGACATTGTGGGCATCACTGAGTTGTGGCTGAAAGAAGGCCATAGTTGGGAGCTTAATATCAAAGGATATATTTGTATTGAAAGGACCGGCAGTGGTGTGGCTCTGTTGGTAAGAGATCTTTAGAAAATGGTGACATAGGCTCAGAGTGTTGAATCTTTTTGGTGGAGTTAGGAAACTGCAGGAGGCAAAAAAAAAACCATTATGGGAATCATATATAGGCCTCCAATTAGTAGCTAAGCTGTGGGGTTGAGATTGCAAAGGGGAGGAAGGGCATGTAATAAGGGTAATGACACAGTTGTAATGGGGGTCGTCAATGTGAATGGGGACTGGGAAAACCAGGCTGGCATCAGATCACAAGAGAGGGAAATTTTTGAATGCGTATGAGTTGGCTTTTTAGAGCAGCTTGTGCTTGAGCCGACTTGGAGAGAGGCTATCGTAGAAGGGGTTTTATGTAATAATCCAGATTTTATTGGGGAGTTTAAGATAATGGAACCCTTAGGATGCAGGGATCATAATATGATTGGATTCATACTGCAGGTTGAGAGGAAGAAGCACAAGTCACATGCATCAGTATCATAATGGGATTACAGAGACATGAGAGAGCATCTTACCCAGGCAGATTGCAATGGGGTGACAGCAGAGCAGAGGTGGCTGATGTTTCTGGGAATAGTTCACAAAAGTGCAAAATAAATAAGTCTCACAGAAGAAGTTGTTCTCAAATGGCAGGGGTAGGCAACTATGGCTGACAAGGGAAGTTAAAGACTGCGTAAAAGCCAAGGAAAGCAGCAAAAGTGAGTGGGAAGTTGCATAATTGGAAAGTTTATAAAATCCAACAAAAACAATTAAAAAGCCATTAAAAGGGAAAAGATGAAATATCAGGGCAAACTAGCCAATAGTATAAAGCAGGATACTAAAAGTATTTTTAGTTCTATAAAGAATAAAAAGAAGGTGAGAGTTAATATTAGACTACTGGAAAATGATGCTGGTGGGGTAGTAGCAGGGGACAAAGAAACAGCAGATAAACTTAATGATACTTTGCATCAGTCTTCACTGTGGAAGACACTAGCAGTGTGCTAGAGGTCTGTGAGTGTCAGGGAGCAGGAGTGAGTGCCCATGCTTTTATAAAGGAGAAAGTGCTAGGCAAATTCAAAGGTCTTAAAGTGGATAAGTCACCTTGACCAGATGGACTACATCCCAGAGTCCTGAGAGAGATTGCAGAAGAGATAACAAATGCATTGGTCATGATCTTTCAAGAATCACTTGATTCTGGAATGGTCCTGGAGAACTGGAAGATTGCAAATGTCACACCATTGTTTAAGAAGGGAGGAAAGCAAAAGAAGGGAAATTACAGGCCAGTTAGCCTAACTTCAGTGGTTGGGAAAGTGTTGGAGTCTATTATTGAGGATGAGGTTTTGAGGTACTGGGAGACTAATGATAAAGTAAGTCAAAATCAGCATGGTTTCTGTAAAGCAAAATCTCGCCTAACAAATATGTTAAGAGATTGAGGAAGTAACAAGCAGGGTGGACAAACGACAGGTAGTGGATGTCATTTACTTGGATTTTCAGAAGGCATTTGATAAGGTGCCACACATGAGGCTGCTTATCAAGATAAAACCCTATGGTGTTATAGGAAAGGTACTGGCATGGATTGAGTAATGGCTGATAGGCAAGAGGCAGCAAGTGGGAATAAAGGGGGCATTTTCTAATTGGCTGCCAGTGATAGTGGTGTTCCTCAGGGGTTGGTATTGGGACCGTAACTTTTCACATAGTTTGTCAATGATTTGGATAATGGAATTGATGGCTTTGTGCAAAGATAACAGATGATACGAATACAGGTAGAGGGGTAGGTAGTGCTGAGGAAGCAATGTGGTTGCTGAAGGACTTTGACAAATTGGAAGAATGGGCAAAAAAGTGGCAGATGGAATACCGTGTTGGGAAATGTATGATAATGCATTTTGGTAAAAGAAACAAAAGTGCAGACTATTATCTAAATGGGGAAAAAATCAGAGGTGCAAAGAAACTTAGGAGTCTTTGTGCAAGACTCCCAGAAGGTTAATTTACAGATTGAGTCTGTGCTAAAGAAGGGAAGTGCAATGTTGACATTCATTTCAAAGGGAATAGAATATAAAATCAAGGAGAAAATGCTGAGGCTTTACAATTGAATTGAATTTTGAATTGAATTGAACGATCTTTATTGTCATTATACATAGATACTCTGAAACTCTGTTCGGCTTCCTCTCAGGCAATCAAACAAAGCAGTAGATAAAAACAAGACAGCAATAGAAAAACAGTATTAAATAGATAAGTAGCAGAAAATAAGACACTAAGACACTAGTCAGGCCGCACTTGGAGTATTGTCAACAGTTTCAGGCCCCATATTTCAGAAAGGATGCATTGTTATTGGCGAGAGTCCTGAGGAGGTTCATGAGGATTATTCTGGGAATGAAGGGATTAACATATGAGGAGCATTTGGCTGTATGAGGGCCTGTACTCAATGGAATTTAGAAGAATGCTGGGGGGGACGGGAGAATCTCATTGATACCTACCAAATGTTGAAAGGTCTAGATAAAGTGGAGTGGGGAGAGTGTTTCCTATTGTGGGGATATCCAGAGCTGGAGGGTACAGCCTCAAAATTGAGGGGACAACTCTTTGGAACAGAGGTAAAGAGGAACTTTTTAGCCAAAGCGTGGTGAATCTGTGGAATGCTCTCCTGTGGGCTACTGTGGAGACAAGACCGTGGATATATTTAAAGCAAAAATTTCCTTATTGATCAGGACATCAAAGATTATGGTGAGAAGTTAGGTTTATCAAGTTGAGTAGGATCCAGGATCAGCCATGGAGCAGACTTGATGGGCTGAATGGCCTAATTCTGCTCCCATGCCTCAGGGTCTTCTGGACAAATATTGGTTGGACAAGTGTGAATGTAGTTACAATTTGTAGTTTTGCACTTGGTATAATTGGCCACAGGAAATTACTCCATGTGAGTGATTGAATTTGGAAATGAAGAATGGGTTTAATGAATGGGTTAAATAGGTCAGTGAGATGAAAACCCTGTTTCCATTCTCTGCCACTCCATTAAACATGAAAATTTGTAGTGGTGTGGATAGTGAGGAAGGTTGTCTAAGATGACAGCAAAATCATATGGTAAGTTAGGTGGAACGTTAGCAGACGGAATTTAATTCTAACAAGTGTGAAGTGGTATATATGGAGTATGGCCTACACAGTAAATGGCTGGATACAAAGCAACATTGACAACCAGAGAAACAGAGAGGGGTTGAAGTCCACAGTTCCCTGAAAGCTACAACACAAATCAATACTATGGTTAGAAAGGAATATGGCATGCATGTCCTCATGGGTTGGGGAATTGAAATTGTTAAAAAAAAAAAGAACATTATGTTGCATCTTTGTAAAACATGTAAAATCACACTGTATTGTATGTATTTCTGGATAATACAGTGGGTGAATGTGGTTGTGTTGGTGAGTCCAGAACATTGCCTGGATTGGAGAACTTTAGTCATAGGAAGGGATTGGATAGACTGGAGAGGTAGTGTGATAGAGGTATAAAATTTATGTATGGCATAGACAGGGGAGATATTCAGAATCTTTTTCCTTGGTAGGGGTATCAAAAATAGAGGACATGAGAGTTTTGGTGGACATGTGAGAGGTAAATTTGACATGCAGAGAATATTTGATATCTGGAAGTCACTGCCAGAGAAGGTAATTGAGACAGATACAGTCACTGTGCTTAAACCAGCATTTCAGCAGGCAAGGCATAGAAGAGCATGAACCTAATGCAGGCATATAGGCCCACTCTTGTGTTGTACAACTCTTATGAGCTTAAACTGCGGGAGGCAAATTCATGCCCTTGATACTAAATGACACTGTTTTCCACAACACAATTATTCAGCTGGTATAGAATATTAATGATCTGATCAAGGTCTAACTAAGTCAGAAGAAAAGAGACAGATCGACTGGAGGACCATCACAGAACTGCCTTGGGTTACAGATTTCCCAAGGTTAAGTTTGCTGTGTCACCATTAAAAAACAATAGAGGAGGCCTTACCTGGGTGGCAACGTATTCACAATTCCCCTCAAAATTATAGCGCATGCCATCAAATGTGATGTAATGACCACTCCCATATATTCTACAAGCTCCGAAGCAGGGAATATCTGTGCATTCCCAATTGCCTTTATGACAGGTACTAAATAAAACAAAATAAATAAAGAGCAATCAAATAATTACAGATAGATTATATTGAATTATGATATTGAAAATTTGCTTTATACTGCAATTCATAAGTCTTTTTATGAATGAAGTTAAAAAGTTAGTTCTAGTAGAGTTGTTTAGAAATTGAAGTTTAGGCTCTCTCTGTACTGGTGTGCGAAAATGCCACAGAGTGACCTTCCTCAGTATTGGTGAGTGTCAGTGCCTCTACCACAGGATGACCCATAAAAAAGTCTATGTGAGTGCTGAATCCCCAAATGGTGACAAAATTCTCATTAGAAACTCAGGTGAAAAAACTCCACTTTTCATCATGTGCAATAATTTGACCCATGCATTTCCTGCCAGCAGTTGCTGCTTGTTGCTTTGCTGACTGCTTGGAAGTGAGTCAGACTTTGAAGATCACATTCTCTGTCAGCCACAATACAGAGAGAGATTGGAGAATGAATATGCTGGAACCTGGAGTCTGGATGCAGACTGAATGTTGGGAAATGGAGGAGATGCAAGTGAGGGCAGTAAGGGAAACCCTGTTCTCTAAAGGAGGAGAGCATCTCTGATATTCCTCATTCTGGGAACAGAATTGGCAGAGATAAGTGAAATGAGAATTTATTCATCTCCACTAATGCTGCCTGACCTGCTGAGTACCCCAGCATTCTGAGTGTTTCCACAATGTGGACTGTATTTCTTGGTTTATCATGAAAACAGCATGGTGCAATTTCGCTGAAATAAGAATCAGTAAAATTTGCACTGTGGTGCAGGATTAAAGAATTGGTAGAAAATAGCCAAGCCTGTTAATTCATGCATGGCTAGCAATACTAGATGCACAGCCTAAAAGACAAATTAGGAAAGCGTTTAATTAGAGTAAGGGGAAATATGAGGCCATCAGGCAAAAAGTTGGAAGCATAAATTGGAAACAGCTGTTCTCAGGAAAATGAAGAAATGTGGCAACTGTTCAGGGGACATTTACATGGCATTCTGCATAGGTAGGTTCCAATGAGACAGAGAAAGGATGGGTACAGGAACCATGGTGTACAAAGGCTGTTGTAAATCTAGTCAAGAGAAAAAGAAGAGCTTATGAAAGGTTCAAAAAACTAGTAAATGATAGAGACCTAGAAGATTATAAGGGTAGCAGGAAGGAGCTTAAGAATGAAATTAGGAGAGCCAGAAGGGACCATGATAAGGCCTTGGTGGACAGGATTAAGGAAAATCCCAAGACATTCTACAAGTATGTGAAGAACAAGTGAATAGGACCAATGAGAGAATAGGACCAATCAAGTTTGACAGTGGAAAAGTATGTATGGAACTGGAGGAGATAGCAGAAGTACTGAATTAATACTTTGCTTCAGTATTCACTACGGAAGAGGATCTTGGTGATTGTAGGGATGACTTACAGCGGACTGAAAAGCTTGAGCATGTAGATATTTAGGAAGAGGATGTTTGGAATGCATCATGTTGGATAAGTCACCGGGACTGGACAAAATGTACCCCAGGCTACTGTGGGAGGTGAGGGAGAAGATTGCTGAGACTCTGGTGATGATCTTTGCATCACTAATGGAGATGGGAGAGGTTCTGGAGGATTGGAAGGTTGCGGATGTTGTTCCCTTATTCAAGAAAGGGAGTAGAGATTGCCCAGGAAATTATAGACCAATGAGTCTTACTTCAGTGGTTGGTAAGTTGATGGAGAAGATCCTGAGAGGCAGAATTTATGAACACTTGGAGAGGCATAATATGTTTAGGAATAGTCAGCACGGCTTTGTCAAAGGCAGGTCATGCCTTACGAGCCTGATCGAATTTTTGAGGATGTGACGAAACACATTGATGAATGCAGAGCAGTAGATGTAGTGTATATGGATTTCAGCAAGGCATTTGATAAGATACACCATGCAAGGTTTATTGAGAAAGTAAGGAAGCATGGGATCCAAGAGGACATTGCTTTGTCGATGCAGAACTGGCTTGCCCACAGAAGGCAAAGAGTAGTGGTAGACAGGTCACATTCTGCCTGGGACCCCTACTGTTTGTAATTTTTATAAATGACCAAGATGAGGATGTGGAGGGATGGGTTAGTAAATTTGCTGATGACACAAAGGTTGGGAGTGTTGTGGATAGTGTGGAGGGCTGACAGAGGTTACAGTGGGATATTGATAGGATGTAAATCTGGGCTGAGAAGTGGCAGATGGAGTTCAACTCAGGTAAGTGTGAGGTGGTTTGTTTTGGTAGGTCAAATATGATGGCAGAATATAGTATTAATGGTAAGACTCTTGGCAGTGTGGAGGATCAGAGGGATCTTGGGATCTGAATCCATAGGACACTCAAAGCTGCTATGCAGGTTGTCTCTGTAGTTAAGAAGGTATATGGTGCACTGGCCTTCATCAATCATGGGATTGAGCTTAGAAGCCAAGAGGTAATGTCTGTTTTGTCATATGCTTTTGTGATATGATTCTGGAGGAATGTTGTCTCATTTTGTAACTGCATTGTATTTGTGGTTTCTAAATGACAATAAACTGAATCTGAATCTTGAATATAGGGCCCTGGTCAGACCCTGCTTGGAGTACTGTGCTCAGTTCTGGTCACCTCACTACAGGAAGGATGTGGAAACCACAGAAAGGGTGAAGAGGAGATTTATGAGGATATTGCTTGAATTGGGGAGCATGCCTCATGAGAATAGTTTGAGTGAACTCGGCCTTTTCTCCTTGGAGTGATGGAGGATGAGAGGTGACCTGATAGAGGTGTATAAGGTGATGAGAGGCATTGAATATGTGGATAGTCAGAGGTTTTTTCCCAGGGCTGAAGTGGCACAGTTTTAAGGTGCTTGGAAATAGGTACAGAGGAGATGTCAGGGGTAAGTTTTTTACGCAGAGAGTGGTGAGAGGGTGGAATAGGCTGCCGGTGACGTTGGTGGAGGATGAAACGATTGGGTCTTTTAAGAGTCCGGAATAGGTACATGGAGCTTAGAAAAATAGGCTATGGATAATCCTAGGTAATTTCTGTGGTAAGGACATGTTCAGCACAGCTTTGTGGGCTGAATGACCTGTACTGTGCTGTTGGTTTTCTATATTTATATGTTTCTAATAGAGGCTGCTTGCTCGGCTTGAGTTCTAACATTTAATTTCACTGAAAAATGGTTGTTAATACCCATTTAGCACACATGATTAAGCATATTTCTTCCCCAGTTTCTGAGGTATAATACTTCTTTTAACTCGTAAAAGCAAAGCGTAACTTCACAATTTTGTTTTCACATTTCTAAAATGTTTAGCTAAGCACAGTGTAATAAAGTGATATGCAATATTTAATTCTTAAAGATCAATTTTACAGTCAGAAAGTTACCAAGTGTTACAGTCAACTGTAATCCTGCTTCCTGGATGGTAATGGAAATTATTATGCATACAAGGGCAGTTCTCCTCCTTCACACAGTTTCCTCTTCCATCTTCCAAAAGCCCCTCGGGGCAGACACAACCTGACACACACTTTTCACTGTACTGTGGAAATCAAGAAATGAGACAATTCAGGACCAATTAAACATTCAGACAAGCATGTGTAATGGCAAGCAGTGGAGGAATATGGATCACATGCATGCAGATATGCAGATTAAATTGATATCATGGTCGGCAAAGACACAGAGGGCTGAATGACTTGATCCTGCGCTGTACTGTTGTCTGTTCTCTGATTAATTGCAACTTCTGCCTCACTGTCCTTACTGTTATTATTGCCTTGTCTTCCTTTTTAATTATTGAGTTCCAATGTGGGATAGTATTGTCTACATGAAAAGATATCACTTAGCTCCATTTATTTCAGTTCCTCTGATGACGTGACCACATCACAGGAATCAGAAGCATGTGTAGGATATATATAAGGACCTGAGAGGTGTTAGCTAAGAGGAAAGAACAGATAGGCTGGATAAGACTAGAAAATGTTGGAGCCACTCCTCAGAAATTGATCCCACAGAATCTGATATCTCATATCAAAGACCCTTGGTCAGATTTGAGATGGAGTTTTTAAGTTAGTTTTAAGTTACAGAGAAGATGTTAGGTGTGTGTGTGCGAGAGGGAGGGGAGGTATGGAATTGTTTTGAACATTACTTCACTATTCCTATTGAGCATTATTTATTTTTTGATTGATTTATTGTAACTTTTAGTAACCTTTTATGTCTTTCTCTGTACTGCTGCCAAAGAAAAAACACATTTCATGACAAATGACAGTGATAATAAACCTGATTCTGATTCAGATTCTGAGTTACTAGTCCACATCAGTACCCATTGTGCCTCTATACTCTAATAAAGCTCCAGTGGAGTTTGAGGAGTTGCCATAGTTGTCCAGTTCCTTGCACCTGCCCAGAGAGTTGCATAATGACTGAAAAGATCTCCAAAGGTAATGGTATTGGGATCATGGAGCAGACCCTTATTTATTTATTTATCATCTGGTATGACTCCTGTTTCATCGTGTGCCACCACATTGTTAACAAGATAGATCATCCTGCTGAGAAGCCTGCATGACGATGGTTGGGATTATGGTCCAGAGTTGCTCGATGGTATTACAAGATAAGTTAGCCTTAAAATCATCCAAAGACCATACAGGAGACAATTTAAGAAGTTACAATGAATTGTACACAGCTGGGTGAACTGCTTCATGTTGCTAATTCTGAGATGGTTTTGTTGTGTTTATTCGGAATAAAAAGTAAATTTGCTGCTTTCATTGAGACCTCCAAAGATTTTAGGTTTAGAAAAAAATTCAGTGCAGATGGTGGATTTCATCGGAGTTTGGTCCATCCATCTGAACTGCTGTGGAACTCCACCTTGTCTGTGTAGGATCCCTTCTCTTCTTTTTGTTCTGCCTCACAGCTGGTGAGGTTAGTGTATCAGGATCAGATTCAGTTTGCAGAGCATGAAAAACTTACCACAAATGTTAAGTTGTCTTCACCTTCCAGATCCTGCTTCTACTTTACCTGGCTTCATCTCTCTTTCCATTCCTCCCAAGGGCCAAGAGGGATCCAAGGCTGGATTCCTAACCTTTCCTTCAGTACTCCCTCCAATTAGATGCAGTTTTACAGCAGAGCTCTGCCTATCTTTAAAATATTTCATCAAGAGCATTACAGGAATAAGTATTGATGGAAGCTTGGAGAAATCCTGACCAAAAAGTCTAAAAACCTGTTTGATGTGTATCAATGTCCTCTGCAATATGACCGATTCAGCTTGAGCTTTAATTGAGTAAGATAAATCCTATCAGTTGCAACGGTTTTGCCATTCTTGGTACAACACTTAAAGTCTGGTCTGCAGCACAGCTTCAGTTATAGTGCTAGCCAACAGAATGGGTTGCAGCCTCTTAAGCACCTTCAGTGGAGTTTGCAAATTGAAGTTTGTTCAAGACAATGGATTTGGACAGACTTTTAAAACATCTGGCAAATTGCATTTGAGATTACAGAAGGACAAATGGTTTAGCAGATTTCATCTGCTTCACTAACTCTTTATTCACTCTCAGTACTCACTCTCATCATCAGACTGAGGAAACAACTCCTTGAAACCTTTATTTGCAAATTTTAAATCCAGCTGAGCACTGAACAGAAAGTGTAGTGTGATAAACTACTCACACATTCTGTTTGGTGGGCAATTAAGTGCTGGCTAAGCCTCTGAAGCCCACATCCCTTGAATGAATAACATAATTAAAACTAAGACATTTTGGGGAGGACTGGAATGACCGAAGAATTGAATTGCATTGATCTTAAAGTAACATATAGTGCACCACGTTAAAATTGTGAATATGTAGATTTCAGTTTTAATACATTCTGAAAATGAATCTCAATCTACTTACACAATCCAGATTCTGGTTCCCGCATGTCCTGTGACACTCTGCCCCTGTCACCCCTGGCTCTGTCGTATTGCAGCTGAAATAAATCTTCGGTGGCTCACATGCTGCTAAATACACAGATATAAGTGTCATGGTATTTAAGTACTTGAAAATTAACACTTAAATCAACAAGATAGTAGTACTTACTCATCATTCTGCTTCGTGACCTAATGCACTGGACCTTTCCATATTTACACACACTGAAATAGAAAAGGAGATTGAAGTGTAGATGTGCCACAGTCATCATAAATGGGTAAAAACACTCATAGCTACATTAATTTACCAATGTGTGTCTCCTATTCTGATCACCTCGCCAGGATTCAAGAGGTTGCCTTCATAGAGGCATGGACATTTGAATGAGGGCACACATTTGCCTTTTTCATTCATGTATGTTCCTTCCAAACACCCACATCCATCCACTGAAATATGTTGAATTCCACATGTGACATCCTTCTCACTCAGTGAGTGACATGTGCGCCTGCAGCTCTTCATGTCATAGTCATACGTCAGCGTCTCAGGGCAGGTTTTTGTGTAAGAGCCTGAAACAAATTAGTTAAAAAAGTGGGAAAAATCTAGTCAGTGTCATAATTAATAATCAATTTAACTAAAGAAGCTCTCATATGAAAATATCAAAATGCCAAGTACTTTCTTATTCAAAACAGCTAACTTTAATTATGGCTATTAATTTTCAATTTCAAAATGCAGATGAAACTGTGTTAAATGAAAAAATACAAGCAGATCTATGCTCGCTAATCCATGTTAAGCAACACCTTTATCTTTGTGCCTCCTGAGCCTCACCCCTTCATGTCAGCAGAAACTGCTTTGGTTCGGAATATCTCTGAATTCCCTAGCAGAGGTGTATAAAACTGGAAATCATAGGTGGAAGGGTAGAAGATTTGAAGGGGCTCTGAGAAAGAACTTTGTTTGCTCAGAGGATGGTTGGAATCTAGAATTCACAGTTGTGGCGGCAGTCTCTCACATTGAGATATTGAGGTAAACACCTGAATGGTCAGTGCATAGTCCAGTTCTGGAAAGTGTGAAGAGTGTACAGTTGTCTCTCCTTATCTGTGGGGGATTGGTTCCGGGATCCCCTCGTGGATACCAAAAAACACGGATGCTCAAGTCCCTTATTTAACTTGTCTCAGGGTGGTGGACTTTAGGACCCGGCGGAGTTCAGGACCCGCCGCTGAATCCACAGTGTTTCTGTTCCATTGACAGAAAAACAATCACAATTGAAAATAAAGTGGAAATAATAAAGCCATCGGAAAGAGCTGAAATGTCATTGGTCATTGGAAAAGCTTAAGGCGACAGTCAGTCAATGATCGGAACAATTTTAATGGATAAAGTGAGAATAATGGAGCATGTGACAGGCCCTACCCCCATGAAAGCTACAATTATTACTAAGCAACGTAGTAGTTTAATTATTGAAATGCATACATTTCTTAAGTGTTTTATATGCATAGGAAGGTAAAATATATACTATATACTAAGACAGATGTTTGACTAACTGACACTAAATAATACTAGATGTACCTGTTCTGACTTACTTATAATACCTAATACAACGTAAATGCTATGTAAATATTTGTAATACTGTATTGTTTAGGGAATAATGACAAGAACAAAAAAGGTCTATACATGCTCAAACAACAACTGCTGGAGAGAGAATTCCTGGGTTTTCCCGATCCACGGTTGGTTGAATCTGCGCATGCAGAACCCACGGATAAGGAGGGCTGATTGTATTCAATTGTCAACATTCCTGCTTCTGTGTCCTTTGACTATAGCAGATAGTTCTTTCATTAACTATTCTCCTCTCTGTTTTCTTTCAAATGCATTTAAAAACCTTCCACTTTGAATAAGCTTAATTGCTCTAATTCCTCTAATTTCTGTGTGAAATATAGTTTATCTTATTCAAAGTGCTACACAAATTCAGTCTTGCTGTAGAACCTGTGAGTTCATTCTAACATAATGACAATACTTTCACATGGGAGCATCTTTTATCAAATGCATGGTAGTTCCTAGATGCACAAATATGCATTTTCCGATAGGGTGGAAATCCTGCACTACTATTGCACCACATCACCTTGGCCAGAAATATTTTGTTGAAAAGAGTTAGTCATTATTGTTGAACACAGAAGAGTTTGGCACAGTGCAGGCCCTTTGGCCCAGGATGTTGTGTCGATCTGTAACATACTCCACCACATTCTAACCCTTCCTTCCTTCACAGCACACAGCCCTCCATTTTTCTTTCATCCATGTGCCTCTGATACGTCCCTGTTGTATCCACCTCTGCCGCTAGCCAGGTAGTGTGTTCCAAGCACCAACAACTGTCTGTGTCAAAATACCAGCCTCTGCCATCGCTCCTAAACTTTTCTCCACTCACCTTGAACAGATGAATGGATTGACCATTGACATCCAGGGGAAAAGGTGCTGGCTGTCCACTCTATCAATGAATCTTATAACATTATACACCTCTATCAAGTTGCCTCTTATCCTCCTTGCTCCATAGAGTAAAGCCCTAGCTCACTCAACTTTTCCTCATAAGACATACTTTGTTTGTTTGTTCATCCAATATGTCACAACAGTAACATGATTTGCTGCCTAGTTTCACTACACTACAATGAAAGTAGCCGAAGTGTACTCACTGCACACGTTAGTTCGCCAGTTGGTTAATATGACCCCTTTGCTTGCACAGGCTCGGACGTAAGAATATATAGCGGCACACATACAGTCTTCATTTTTGTAACAGTTACAACTGTCATATTTACATTTCTGAGGGAAAAAAGTATAAAGGAATGTAATTGGAGCATGTACTTACGAGGGAAAACAATACAAAGAGGTGTGTGATAAAAACAGAAAATGCTACAGTACTCAGCAGGTCGCACAGCACAGGTTCAGTTCAGTGTCACTTTCCATGGATGCTAGTCAATTTCCCTTTTCTAAAGGAGGTTTATTCAGTGAGACAGCATCACAAGACTACAACAGTCCACTATTCACACGATTTACAGTTAAGCTTCAAATTGTAACACAGTCATCTTTATCCAGAATGCACTTGAGCTCCTGTGGTGCCCACCAGTCCCATAAAAAAACAAAGTGCACATGGACACCCACATGCTCCTCCTCATGGACATACACGTTGACCTGGAAGAGGCTGCTCGACCTGCTGAATGTTTACAGCATTTTGCAGTTCTTTCCTTTAAGTAAGAAGTTGACATCTCCTTTGTTTACTTCCGCATGAATGCACTGCCTCAGGGTGGTATTCTCAGAGAATTTATTGCAACTGTGGCTCAGAAAATTAGACTGCATACATTGCTTTCTCATTTCTGCAGTTTAGTAGTAAAAGGAAAGAAAAACCTGAAGCAGCACACACAAAATGTTGGAGGAATCTATGGAAAAGAGTACAGTCGAGGTTTTGGGCTGAGACCCTTCATCAGGACTGGAGAAAAAAGATGGAGGGGAGGAAGAAATACAAGGTGAGAGGGGAAACTCTGAGGGGGAGGGGTGAGGTAAAGAGCTGGGAATTCGATCAGTGAAAGAGATACAGGGCTGGAGAAGTGGGAATCTGATAGGAGAGGACAGAAGGCCAGAAGGGAGTCACACAGAAGATAAGGTAAGGAGATAAGCTGAGAGAGGGAAATGGGACTGGGGAAGGGTGAAGGAGCTGGGGACCATTACTGAAAGTTTGAGAGATCGATGTTCATGCATTAGTTTCAATACTGCTGCTGTCTGAAATGAGGTAGTATGTTCTCCCTGTAACCATGTGGGTGTCCTCTGGATGCTCCAGTTTCCTCCCACATTTCAAAGAGGCTAGTACATTAATTTGTCATATGGGTGTAATTGTGTGACATGGGCTCGTTTGGGCTGCAAGGGCCTGTGACCTCTCGAAATATGAATATGATTGACACAAAGGTCAGGGTATCATTGTAGTTCCTGTGGGAATCAATGGGCTTAATAATCTATTAATCCCTTTAACCACCATCACCCTCTTAAAAAGGTGTCATTTTTGTTACTGTAGCACTCCCTCAGCTTTGCACTTGTGTCATCCTAAGTACTTAGTCCACTAAGCCAAGAGTGCTACCTGTGGAGGTAAAGCAGATAGTGAGCCACTGAGATATGCCTGAGCAGTGGCAAGAAACTGTCAGTGTTAAGTTAGGTGGTGGTTCCATGATAATGAGAAAATTAAAACATCCAGCTATCTTGGGAAATTCACCCTGACCAAAATTTTCCCTATCTTACAGAGACCTGTCTGTATTGTGATTTCCTGTCATGTGAACCCTAGACAAAAAACTGACAACATTTGTTATCTCTCTTGTATTTTGTGTATATTTAGTTGCTTTTTCTCATCACTTAAATTTTGTAAGAATATATTTTTCTTCTATATTTCAAATTTTTGGTCAGGGTGAATTTCCCAAACGCATAAGTCCATTGGCACGGGTTCACTGTACTGTGCTGAGCAGAAGAGGGATGGTCAATGTATATCATCAGACATAGAATGAGAATGTTACTGGCCTACCTTGTAGTACTCGGTTGGGCTGATGGTAGAATGGCAATGAGAGAAAGCTCCGCCAGGCTCTTTCAAAAGAGAACACCAATACTCTGCATAGTTTTCTGCAAGAAAATTTTGGACATGTGTTTTGAGTACCCTTGCAGTAAAGGTTTCTGAACTAACTATATACCAAGCACACAAGGAACTGTTACCGCCTACAACATTATTAGTATGCAACAGGCTCTCTCTTGAAATAATCAACAGTACACACAGTCCCTGTTATCCCTCAAAGGCTCCACCTTCAGCACCAAGTGCAGGTGATGACAGTTGAGAGACACACAGAATAGGGTTGAGTTATGTATTAAATAAACATGGGCCTTTTGGTCCACTCCTACCATGCTGACCCCTTTTGCCTTTTTGATCATTTTTGCTCATCCCATTTGTGGACATTTGATTTACATTATTCCATGCCGATTTGTAGTGATGATATCACCTCTTCTGGTGCCACATTATGGATATCAAACACCCTCAGTTTTAAACAAACTTCCCCTTAAGAACACTAATCTTATCTGAAAACTAATCCCTTTTGGTTGTCATATCTCCACCCTGAGAAAGCAATCAAGAAAAATCAATGTGTATTATAGTGCAAAGACTTCGTGTTTTTTTGTTTTAATTGTGTCCTTCCTTATAAAAATGTTGCATATTTTACATTTGTGTTTCTCTTGTGAACCTTGGTTGTACAATTCTCTGATTCTGCTGTAAGTTTTTCAATGCACCATGTACGTGGAACAATAAATTTGACTTCGAAAAAGATTATGACTATTAATCCTGTCTCTTATAATTTTATTTACCTGTCTCAGGCCTATCAGGCCTCCTCTCAGTCTTCTTCGCTCCAGGGAAAATGAACTCAGTCTCTCCAATATCTCCTTATAACTACATTCCTCCAATCCAGGGATTGGCATTGATTGATAAGAAAAGGCACAATTGCAGGAATCATTGAAATCAATGTGAAGTGCAGTTGATGGTGGAGCAGAGGAAGGAGTAAGGAGTGATGGGGAGTTTTTGATACAGAAGTAAGCATCATGAACTCATTTTAGTTTTGAATAATGTGAAGTAATCTCATTAGAACCATAGAACATTACAGCACAGAGACAGGCCTTTTGGCCCTTCTTGGCTGTGCCAAACCATTTTTCTGCCTGGTCCCACTGACCTGCACCTGGACCATATCCCTCCAAACCCCTCTCATCCATATACCTGTCCAAGTTTTTCTTAAATGTCAAAAGTGAGCCTGCATTCACCACTTCATCTGGCAGCTCATTCCACACTTCTATCACTCTCTATGTGAAGAATGTTCCCCTTAAACTTTTCCCCCTTCACCCTTAACACATGACCTCTGTTTTTTTTTCCCCTGGCCTCAGTGGAAAAAGCCTGCTTGCATTCACTCTATCTATACCCATCATAATTTTATACACCTCTATCAAATCACCCCTCATTCTCCTATGCTCCAGGGAATAAAGTCCTAGCCTATTCAACCTTTCTCTGTAACTCAGTTTCTCAAGTCCCGGTAACATCCTTGTAAACCTTCTCTGCACTCTTTCAACCTTATTAATATCCTTCCTGTAATTAGGTGAAACATAAAAACATAAAAAACCTTTACAGGCTTCACAGGGTAGATAAAAGGACAGTGTGTCTACTGTAAACTGTCAAGAACCAGGAGGCTACAGTTTCAAAAGATGGGATTGACTGTTTGGAATACAGACAAAGAGTAATCTCCTCTCCTCAAGTGACAAATCTTTGCTATTCACTATCCAAGAAAGCTGTGGCACCTTGGCTTGAGTGCATTATGTTTGATAAAATTTTGGATATTAATCAAGGGGTTTGGGGTGATGCTGAGATAGCTGGCATTTTGGGCACAAGAAGACAAGTGGCCCCCTTCCATTTTTTCCTACTCTTACACTGTTGTGAGAGATACTTTCAGCAGCAGAGATACTATTCACTAGTGAGGATGCAGATCAGTATGTACCCTGAGTACATACCAAGATCATGGGTTCTTGTGTGCATAAATATTCAAATATCTCAGGTGTTTCCTTTCCTTTGGACAGATTTATATTTCCTGGAAATAGACGCTTGAAGCTGTATGGGAATGACTCAAAATTACCCCCACCAATCCAGCCCAGAGTCACTCAATGTAGTTCTTACGGTTCTCGGTGCTAATAGCACAGGGGTCCTCCAGATGCTCTGATACAGATGAGCAGCTCCGCTGGGCTTTCCAAGAGTTTGCAAATGGTGCGGCTGTGCCCTCCACCAATCCATTACTTGCCTTGAAATCATCGTGTAGGATGTCATTAAAATTCCCACAGAAACCTCAGAGAAAGAAATGACATCATTTTAAATTCATCAGCCTTTTATACCCACCTTAGAGGGGAAGATGCACAAAATAGCAGAGGTGTGCAGGGGAAGTGAGGCTAATCAAAAATAGAGCAGGAGAACCAGATTTGCAAGAAAAATGACAAATAGGACATTGAAAAGCTATCAAAATGTACTTGGTGGTGGAAAATACTTTGATTAGAATCAAAAACAGAAAATTCTGGAAATACTCAGCAAGTGAGCCAGAAACTGTGGAGAAACAAAGAAATGGCTATTTATTTTTCTTCACAGCTCTTGTGCCCATAGGCTATTGGCCTGAAACATGACCATTGTTCCTCACCTAACTCATGAGGACAGCTGAATATTTCTCAAATTTATCTCAGTTATCCAACATGTGCAGCATTTTGCTTTCTAACTTCCTTCTCTTTTGAATTGCCTGTGAGTGACTTGTAACAAAGATAGGCTCTGGAATGCAATGCTAAAATGTAATGCCAGTTTGTATGTGTGTGTGTGTTGTGTGGGTGTATTTTCTCTGTGTGTGTGTGTGTGTGTGTGTGTTTGTGTGCGCGAGTGCGTGCGCAGTGTGTGCGCGTTGGGGGGGTGGAGGTACGTCTGGTATGGAAATCCCATTGTATTTCATGCTGGATGTGGAGTCTTGTAGGGTCAAGGTGTAAAACAAGAGAAATCCGTATGAGTTCCATCTGGGGAAGGTGAGGTAAAAGCAGAAATCCATGAAATTGAAGAAATGTGAAGCCACAATTTGGAATAAGGGGCATTTCAGAATCTTTGGAGCTAAAGGCCTCATCTTGAGAACAGATGCAGCAAAAACACAGTAATTGAGAAAAAAAGGATGGCATCCTTGCAGGAGGTGGGGGAGAAGGTGTCATAGTGAGGCCTAGAATGAGTATCAATGGTCACCTTTGATTTGGAAAAAGTGGGAGGAAGTGAAAAAGAAGTTGTTGTGGGTGAGCATGAGTTCTGCCAGGGTAAGGAAGGTGGTGCCTGGCCTCTGAGAAGTCAGTCCAGCAAATTACAATGGTACCAGCTTTGTTCAAGCGTTGGGACTGGTGCAGAGTAAGCAGAAAGTCACATGTTTGGACTGATTAAAGGGAGTGGAGCTTGTCAATGCAGTTGGAATGGAAAAGTTCAAGAGAAGATTAACAGCTGGAAGGAGGTGTCCAAGTGGAAGGGAGGTGTTGGAAATGCGAGAAAGGCTCATCACTAGCAGTGAGGTATATGAGGAATTCTTGATGAATATACGCAAAGGTGGCAGATGAATAATTTGACTGTGTTGGGCTCAGAACTCACTGTAGTGTGGGCACAGAAGTAAAAATGTGAGACCTCCGCCAAGGACAGATGTCGATATTGGACAGAGGCAGGAATATGATAATTACCACATGTCTTTCCTTTATACGACTGGTCGAGGGTTACATAGACTTGCATCCGAGGAACCAGTTGGACTTGTAGCTGCAGGCCAAATTTTGACTCCAGCAGGATATGGAATGTCGATGGTTTGAAAATGGTATAATTTGCTGCAGGAAACAAAATGCAGTTCAGTGTTTCTATAAGTACTATCTCCTAAAACTGTTTTCACAAATTATCTATGATCCTGTTTCCAACTCCCTGTATTGTACCATTAGTTACATAGAACACAGTACACAGAACCTAGAACAGTACAGCACAGGAACATGCTTTTCTGCCTACAATGTTGTGCCAAGTCAAATAAATTAGCTATCAAATGGTCAACTAAACTAAACTAAACTAGTCCCCTTGGCCTACACAATGTCCAGATTCATCTATTATCCTCACATCTAAATGTCTCTTCAATGCCTCTAATGTTGCTGTATCTGCCACCATCCCATACCCTATTCCAGGCACCCACAACTCTCTATTTAAAAATACTGCCTCCACATCTCTTTTGAAATGGTCACCTCTCACCTTAAATGCATATCCTCTGGATTTATATATCTCATACCTGGGGAAAAAGATATCTGCTGACTCTATCTATGCCTCTCATCATCTTCTAAACCTCTATCAGATCTTTCCCCCCACCCAGCCTCCGCCACTCCAGAGAAAACAACCCAAGTTTGTCCAACCTCTCATTATCACCCATGCCCTCTAATCCAGGTAGCATCCTAATAAACCTCTTCTGCACACTCTCAAAAGCCTTGGGATAACCGGAACAGTATACCATACTTCTGATACAGTCTAACTAGAGTTTTGTAAAGCTACAATATAACTTCATGACCTTTGAATTTAATGCCTCAGCTAATAAAGGCAAACATGTCATGTGCAAACAAAGGAAATCTGCAGATGCAGGAAATTCAAGCAACACACACAAAATGCTGGTGGAACACAGCAGACTTACTTTGTTGTGAGTCCTGATGAAGGGTCTCAGCCTGAAACGTCGACAGTGCTTCTCCTTATAGATGCTGCCTGGCCTTCTGTGTTCCACCAGCATTTTGTGTGTGAAGCATGCCATGTGTCTTGCTAACCATGCCATGACCCTGTGTAGAGACACTTTCTGGCAGCTATGAACTTGGACCCCAAGATCCCACTGTCTTTCAACACTGTTAAAGAGACAGTGATCTGTCTCTTTACATTTAACATTAACTGACAAACACCTTTGGCACCCTCTCCAAAGCCTCAAGATTCTTTTGGTAATGTGGTGACAAGAACTGTATGCAATATTTCAGATACAGCCTAAATAGGTTTATAAAGCTACGAATTCTGTGTAAGATGATGAGGGTGGTAGATGAAGTTGTAAGAAACTACATAATTTCCCTTCTAGTTGAACTTTAATTGACTACTTGATTACAATATAATAAGATCATAAGACATTGGAGCAGAATTAGGCCATTCAGCCTAATTCTGTATGCTCCACCATTCCATCACGGCTGATTCCGGATCCCACTCAACCCTATACATTTGCCTTCCCATCGTATCTTTTGATGCTCTGACTGATCAGAAAACTATCAACTTCTGCCTTAAGTATACTCACAGACTTCACCCCACCACAGTCTGTGGCAGAGTATTCCACAAATTCACTACTCCCTGGCTAAAAAATTCCTTCTGACCTCTGTTCTAAATGTTCATCCCTCAATCAGTGAGGGATTTAGATAGAGAGGAGTTTGTTAGGTGTGTTCAGTAAGGCTTCATGACATAATATGTAGATAAGCCTACAAGAGGAGGGGCTGTACTTGATCTGGTATTGAGAAATGAACCTGGTCAGGTGTCAGGTTTTTCAGTGGGAGAGAATTTGTAGATAGTGATCACAATTCTATCTCCTTTACCATAGCACTGGAGAGGGATAGGAACAGACAAGTTAGGAAAGTGTTTAATTGGAGTAAGGGGAAATCAGGCAGGAACTCAGAAGCATAAATTGGAAACAGATGTTCTCAGAGAAATGTACGGAAGAAATGTGGCAAATGTTTAGGGGATATTTGCGAGGAGTTCTGCATAGGTATGTTACAATGAGACAAGGAAAGGATGGTAGGGTACAGGGACCGTGGTGTTCAAAGACTGTTGAGAATCTAGTTAAGAAGAAAAGAAAAGCTTACAAAAGGTTCAAAAAACTAGGTAACTACAGAGGTCCAGAAGATTATAAGGCTAGAAGGAAGGAACTTAAGAATGAAATTAGGAGAGCCAGAACAGGCTGTGAGAAGGCCTTGGCGAGCAGGATTAAGGAAAACCCCAAGGCATTCTAGAAGTATGTGAAGAGCAAGAGGATAAGACATGAGAGAATAGGTCGAATCAAGTGTGACAGTGGAAAAGTGTGTATGAAACCAGAGGAGATAGCAGAGATACTTAACGAATACTTTGCTTCAGGGTTCACTACAGAAAAGGATCTTCCTGATTGTAGGGATGACTTACAGTGGATTGAATAGCTTGAGCATATAGACATTAAGAAAGATGATGTGCTGCAGCTTTCGGAAAGCATCAAGTTGGATAAGTGTCCAGGACCAGATGATATGTACCCCAGGCTACTGTGGAAGGTGAGGGAGGAGACTGCTGAGCCTCTGGCAATAATCTTTGCATGGTCAATGGAGACAGGAGAGGTTCTGGAGGACTGGAAGGTTGTAGATGTTGTTACCTTATTTAAGAAAGAGAATAGGAATAGCCCAGTAAATTAGAGACCTGTGAGTCTTACTTTTGTGGTTGGTAAGCTGATGGAAAAGATCCTGAGAGGCAGGATTTATGAACATTTGGAGAGGCGTAATATGATTAGTAATAGTCAGCATGGCTTTGTCAAATGCAGGTCTTGCCTTATGAGCCTGAGTGAATTTTTTGAGGATGTGACTAAACACATTGATGAAAGTAGAGCGGTAGATGTAGTGTACATGGATTTCAGCAAGGCCTTTGATAAGATATCCCATGCAGAGTTATTGATAAAGTAAGGAGGCATGGGATCCAAGGGGATATTGCTTTGTGGATCCAGAATTGGCTTGCCACAGAAGACAAAGAGTGGTTGTAGACAGGTCATATTCTGCATAGAGGTTGGTGACCTGTGGTGTGCCTCAGGGATCTGTTCTGCGATCCTTCTCTTCATGATTTTTATAAATGACCTGGGTGAGGAAGTAGATGAATGGGTTAATAAATTTGCTGATGACACAAAGGTTGGGGATGTTGTGGATAGTGTGGAGGGCTGACAGAGATTACAGTGGGATATTAATAGGATGCAAAATTGGACTAAGAAGTGGCGGATGGAGTTCATCCCAGATAAGTGTGAGGTGGTTCATTTTGGTACATCAAATATGATGGCAGAATATACTATTAACGGTAAGACTCTTGACAGTGTGGAGGATCAGAGGGATCTTGGGGTCTGAGTCCATAGGATGCTCAAAGCTGCTGCACAGGTTGACTTTATGGTTAAGATGGCATACAGTGCATTGGCCTTCATCAACAGTGGGATTAAGTTCAAGAGCCGAGAGGTAATGTTGTAGCTATATGGGACCCTGGTCAGACCCCACTTGGAGTACTGTGCTCAGTTCTGGTTGCCTCACTACAGGAAGGATGTGGAAGCCATAGAAAGGATGCAGAGGAGATTTACAAGGATTTTGCCTGGATTGGGGAGCATGCTTTACAAGAATAGGTTGAGTGAACTGGGCTTTTCCTCCTTTGAGCGACGGAGAAAGAGAGGTGACCTGACAGAAGTGTATAAGATGATGAGAGGCATTGATCATGTGGATATTCAGAAGCTTTTAGTCAGGGCTGAAGTGGCTAACATGAGTGGGCGCAGTCTTAAGGTGCTTGGAAGTAGGTACAGAGGAGATGTCAATTTTTATGCAGAGTGATGAGTGAGTGCATGGAATGGGCTGCTGACAACGGTGGTGGAGGTGGATATGATTGGATCCTTTAAGAGACTCCTGGATAGGTACATGGAGCTTAAAAAAATAGTGGACTATGGGTAACCCTAGGTCATTTCTAAAGTAATTACTTGTTCAGCACAACTTTGTGGGCTGAAGGGCCTGCATTGTGCTATAGGTTTTCTATGTTTCTATCTTTCTACTTTGAGGCTCTGCCCTCTAGTCCTGGATATCCCCACCAGAGGAAACATCCTCTCCACACCCATCCTATCAAGTCCTTTCAATATTCTGTAGGTTTTAATGAGATCACCCTGTGTTCTTGTAAATTCCAGTGAGTATAGGGCCTAAGCTGCCAATGCTCCTCATATTTAATCACTTCCTTCCTGGAATCACCCTCCTCTGGACTCTCTCCAATGACAGCACATTCTTTCTGAGATATGGGGCCCAAAACTGTTCACAATCGGCCAAATGCAGCCTGACTAGTGTCTAATAAAGCATCCTTGTTGTTATATTCCTTATCTGTTGAATAGACTCCAACACTTTCCCAACCACTGAGGTTGGGCTAACTGGCCTATAATTTCCCTTCTTTTGCCTTCCTCCCTTCTTAGCCAGTGGAGTGACATTTGTAATCTTCTAGTCCCAATCAAGTGATTCTTGAAAGATCACGACCAATACATCCATTATCTAATCAGCAACCTCTCTCATATCTATCCTGTGCCTTGTGAATTATTCCCAGAAACTTCAGCCATCTCTGCTCTGCCATCATCCCTGCCAATATTCTCCTCCAATCTATCTGGGAAGCTCCTCTCTCATGCCTCTGTAATTCCCTTCATTCCTTTGCAATTCTGATACTTGTGACTTATGCTTCTCCCTCTCAAATTGCAGTATGAATTCAAACATATTGTGATCACTTCCTCCTAACGGTTCCTGTATATTAATGTCCCTAATAAGATCTGGGTTATCTAAGATAGCATTTCCCCGAGTAGGCTCAAGCACAAGCTACTCTAAAAAGCCATCTCGTAGGTATTCAACAAAGACCCTCTCTTGCGATCTGACATCAACCCTGATTTTCCCAATCCCATTGTATATTGAACTTTCCATTCCCCTTATTACACACCTCTTCCAGCTTCCTTTGCAATCTCAACCCCACATCTTGGCTGCTATTTGGAGGTCAATATATGATTCTCATAATGGCCTCGGTATGATTCCCATAATGGCCTACATATGTCTATGACCTAATGTCCAGCTATTGTTTATACCTTGTATTGTGACATCTAACCCATCTATATTTTGATGCAACTATGGCATTTTTAATTCAAGGCTGGAACACAGAACACAGCTCAGTTTATAATATTGTATTAAGATTAGATTTGGTGGATCCAATCAGCATCATTTTGATTTAACACCATAATACTAATTGTGCATAGGACTTAACAAAAAGAAAACCAGCTTTCAGGAGTAACCAGTGTTACTTGTGGGATATCATATAACCATATAACAATCACAGCACGGAAACAGGCCATCTCGGCCCTCCTAGTCCATGCTGAACTCTTAATCTCACCTAGTCCCACCTACCCGCACTCAGCCCATAACCCTCCACTTCTTTCCTGTCCATATACCTATCCAATTTTACCTTAAATGACACAACTGAACTGGCCTCTACTACTTCTATAGGAAGCTCATTCCACACAGCTATCACTCTCTGAATAAAGAAATACCCCCTCGTGTTTCCCTTAAACTTCTGCCCCTAACTCTCAAATCATGTCCTCTCGTTTGAATCTCCACTACTCTCAATGGAAACAGCCTATTCACATCAACTCTATCTATCCCTCTCAAAATTTTAAATACCTCGATCAAATCCCCCCTCAACCTTCTACGCTCCAATGAATAGAGACCTAACTTGTTCAACCTGAAGCAGAGAGTTTGTAATAGGGACTAAGAGTCATAAGGTACAGCACAGAATAAGGCCCTTTGGTCCATCTAGTTCATACTGAACCAATTAAACTGCCAAGTCACATCAACATGTACCAGGACCATAGTAACCCATACCCCTACTATCCACGTACCTATCCAGACTTCTTTAAAGTTGAAATTGAGCTCGCACGCACTACTTGCGCTGGCAGCTCATTCCACAGTGTCATGAGTGAACATTTTCCTCATGTTCCCTTAAATGGTTTCACCTTTTACCCTTAACCCATGACCTCTAGTTGTAATCCCACCAAACCTCAATGGAAAAAACCTGCTTGCATTTAATTTATCTATACCCCTCATAATTTTGTATACCTCTCTCAAATCTCCGCTCAATCTTCTACATTCCCAGGAATAAAGTCCTAACCTATGTAATCCTTCTTTTTAACTCAGGTCCTCCAGACCAGCAACATCCTTGTAAATTTTCTTGGTACTCTTTCAGCCTTATTTTTATCTTTCCTGTAAGTAGGTGGCCAAAACTGCACACAATACTCCAATTTAGGCCTCACCAGTGTCCCGCTAACCCTCTCCCAATATTATAAATGCATTATCTGCCTTTTTTTACTTATTTAAATATGTTAGATTATGAAGCAAAATGTCATCAGGTTATTCAGATCACATTACTTCTTAATGTAAGAACTAATGTAGTTGCTGCCTGATAGACTCTGTGACAAGTTCTGTACATCAGTGAAACAGTGACACAAGAGATTCTGTAGATGCTAAAAATCGTGAGCAACACACAAAAAGTGCTTAAGGAACTCAGCAGGTCAGACAGTGTCTATGGAGGGATATGTCCTGCCTGACCTGCAAGTTCCTCCTGCATTTTGTGTTTGCTATACGTTTAAAGTTCAAAGTATCTTTATTATCAGAGTATGCATGCAGTATACAACTCTGAGATTCATCTTCCACCAGACAGGCATGAAACATAGAAACACCATGGAACCCATTTAAAGAAAAAATCGAACACCCATCATGCAAAAAAGGTACAAATCATACAAATGGCAAGAAATGAGTGAAAAACACAGAATATAAAACAACAAATTACAGAGTCATTGAAACAGACAAGGAACGTTCAGTTCAGTTCAGTTTATTTTAATTAAGTGCAGTTGTTTGTTGACTGCAGGCTGCAGAGCCAGCTACCCTGATTAAACCACAGAAAATAGCATTAAAAAAAGGAGCAACTGGAAGCTAGAAACACATATAACATGAACTGCAGAGTCCAACCACAAACTGCGATGATTAAACCTTGCCTAAGGCCCAAGACCCTGGCAGCATCAAGCAAGAGGGAGAGAGGGACTGGTCAAACGCAGGCACCTACCTGCGCCAGCATTGTGCAAGAGGGAGAGAGAGACCGACCAATTCAATGCAGGCACCTACCTGCGCCAGCACCGTGCAAGAGGGAGAGAGAGACCCACCCAATGCAGGCACCTTCCTGCGCCAGCACCGTGCAAGAGGGAGAGAGAGACCGACCAATTCAATGCAGGCACCTTCCTGCACCAACATAGTGCAGGAGGGAAAGAGAGAGACCAATTCAATGCAGGCAGATGGCACTGAATACCTGCTTGCCTTCCACATTTGTCTGAATTGATTTCAATCTTGCTTGATGCTTTAATTGGTGAAATGAGCAAGAAATTGAGTTGATCATGGACTTCTGATCAAGAAGTCTGCAGGCAGCACACTCTACCGAAAACCTCAACAAACTCCCACAGAGACAGCAAAGCACCAGATCACTTAATCGGCATGAAAACTCATCATCAAAGTGTAAATCACAGGTTCAAATTGCAGGCAGCTTAGTAGCAGAATCATATTTAAAAGAAGATAAGTAAAAGAAGTGGTTTTGTGAACTGTCTGGAGGACACAGCCCTTGGTCATGTTGGCTGGCATGCCTGATTGTTGCTGAATGAAGCACCATATGTTGCTACATGTAAAGCATACAGTGCTCTACTTGTAGCAATATAGTAAAAAAAGTTTCAAAACTTCATCTGTCCCATTATACCTCAGATGATATTAAACAAAGTACCTTTAATGGATTTCACCGCAGTTGTTCTTACCTGTTACCAGAGGTAAAGTCACCTTAACACCATTCATGATAACATTTCCACTATCTTTAAAAACGAGGACCTGAAATAAAACCAATTATTACAAGTGAGTGTTGTATAATACAAAGAGAAGATTGGAATTAATGGATTAGTTCTAAGCTGCATTTCAACATCTCTAATTATAAAAATATTGAATTTTAGATTCGTATAGGACAGAAAAGGGCTTTTCCATCTTACCCTGTCTACACTGATCCCATTTTCCTGCATTAGAGGTCTATAACCCTTCACTCTTCTTCTTTCCAAGTTGTCTTTTCAATGTTATAATTGTATTTGACTCCATGAGTTCACTTGGCAGCTTGTTCCATGTAACCAATCCCTCTGTATCAAAAACTTATCCCCTCAGGTCTACTTTAAATTTATCTCCTCTCAGACTAAACCTTCAGTGCTTCCTTAATTTATAGACATCCCTGCCCTGGGAATAAGACTTCTCTATCTGGATGATGGGGTGGTAAATTGGATTGGTAAGTATGCAGATGATACTAAGGTAGGTGGCATTGTGGAAAATGAAGTAGGTTTTCAAAGTTTGCAGAGAGATTTAGGCCAGTTAGAAGAGTGGGCTGAACGATGGCAGATGGAGTTCAATGCTGATAAGAGTGAGGTGCTACATTTTGGTAGGAATAATCCAAATAGGACATACATGGTAAATGGTAGGGCATTGAAGAATGCTGTAGAACAGAGTGATCTAGAAATAATGGTGCATAGTTCCCTGAAGGTGGAATCTCATGTGGTTAGGGTGGTGAAGAAAGCTTTCGGTATGCTGGCCTTTATTTATCAGAGCATTGAGTATAGGAGTTGGGATGTAATGCTAAAATTGTACAAGGCATTGGTAAGGCCAAATTTGGAGTATTGTGTACAGTTCTGGTCACCGAATTATAGGAAAGATGTCAACAAAATTGAGAGAGTACAGAGAAGATTTACTAGAATGTTACCTGGGTTTCAGCACCTAAGTTACAGGGAACGGTTGAACAAGTTAGGTCTTTATTCTTTGGAGCGTAGAAGTTGAGGGGGAACTTGATAGAGTATTTAAAATTATCAGGGGGATAGATAGAGTTCATGTGGATAGGCTTTTTCCATTGAGAGTAGGGGAGATTCAAACAAGAGGACATGAGTTGAGAGTTAGGGGGCAAAAGTTTAAGGGTAACATGAGGGGGAATTTCTTTACTCAGAAAGTGGTAGCTGTGTGGAATGAGCTTCCAGTATAAGTGGTAGAGGCGGGTTCAGTATTGTCATTTAAAGCAAAATTGGATTGGTATATAGACAGGAAAGGAATGGAGGGTTATGGGCTGAGTGCAGGTCAGTGGGATTAGATGAGAGTAAGCGTTCGGCAAAGACTAGAAGGGCCGAGATGGCCTGTTTCTGTGCTGTGATTGTTATATGGTTATATGGTTATATCTATGCCACTCATAATTTTAGAAACTTCTAAAGTCACCTCTCAGCCTCTTATATTCCAGAGAGAATAAACCCAGCCTATTCAGTCTTTCCTTATATCTACAGCCAGGCAACATTCCTTATATCTAGTGCCCAGGCAACAATCTGGTAAATATCTTCTGCACTCTCTCGGTTCTACCAAAGCTTTGTACAACTGCAGCATGATATCCCAACTGTTGTACTCAGTGTAAGGCAATATGAAGGCATGCATGCCAAATGCCTTCTTTACTACCCTACCCTCTGTGCCTCTCCTTCTAGGGAGCTATAGCCTCATGGCCTCAGATCCTCTTGTGTCTTAAAGTTACCTTCAGTCTGACCAGCAAGAATGGCAAAGGTAATTAATGGGAAATACACAACAGAAGGGGTGAGTGTGGCAAAGTATGTGGGATGTTTCAGGTATAATGCATCAAAGTAAATTAGAAGGAGTAAAGTGAGACACATGAGGAATACTGACAAGAATCATTAATAAGGTGATTTAAAAATATGGTGGAAAATGATAGACTGAAGAAAGGGCGCAGTGTTCGACAGCAATGGAAATATTGGCTTAAATATTTTATTATGTTGCCTTTCCTTTCAAGGCTTTGTGTCCTGATGTGTTTGCAGTCTTTACAGGGATCATTGATGGTCCCTGATAGAAAAAAATGATAGAAAAAATCGTGCTACTATTAGGTAGATATATTTCATTCTGTGTGTTTTGTATACACACAAAAAATATGCAGAGTAGGCAGTTAGTGTTATCAGTCCCTGTGCATTGATACTGGCCTGTCAAACATCACCATGTATGTGCATGGACGCATTGTGTGAATTCTACACAGAAACTTGTGCAGAACCCCAGACTCTTCAGGTTAGTAGTCACCTGAGTTGGTTGACATTAGAAATGTTGCTTGGACAATACACCACAAGCTAAGGCAAAAGGTGCCTTCATTTTGTCATTAAAATTTGGGAATTGTGGGCTTGCTGTTGTTACGGCTCCATTTTGATCAGCAGGAGAAAGGGGTGAAAGGCAAGGCTTGTATCTAGTGGAGGCTGAAGCAGATAAACCAAAGGATTATTGTTTATGTGTCCACCTGATACAGAAGTTTGGTACCCAAAAGCTAAGTTTTAAATATAAATCATAATTGAGATTAGTCATCTCCTGTGACCTGGATCTCATTTCTGGAATGACCTGCCTGATGTCACAGTAACCCTGAACATGTGCCTGCGATCATTTCTGGTAGTGCCTCCTGTTGTATTAGTGTCACATTTATAGCCACTAATGCAACAGTAACTTCACAGATGCTGTCTACTCAAAGTGATGAGAGCTCGTTTGTTTCTCCTTGAGTAGCGAACAGCAGTCTGGGTCTTTCCAATAGCTTTATAGGTTCCATACAGTAACCAGGGCTGTTCATAAAACAAAAGGGCTATACACTGCATGCAGATGAATTCTGCATATAATCAACATCAGACGGTTATGATGGTTGGTGCAATGAATCCAAGAAGCTCATTAGGATAGTACTCTAGTTATCAATCTGGGTATCTGGATGCATCCTCCAATTCATCATCCACCACATCACCGTCCTATTAGCCAAATGAAAAATAATAACTTGACAAAATTTCTTGCACACCACATGGAAAAGTCACTACCTCAGTCCAGGACAAGAACAGACATGAGCAGCAATTGTACATTTTCTGTCCCGCCAGACAATTAGTCTCCCTTATTGCCAGCTATACTATTTATAAGTATATCAGCTTTATATATTTGGGAATGTATTAGCACTCTCCTGCATTGATGCTGAATGACATCTGGAGTCACGTTGGTAACATTATGAGAGTGCATGGCAGCAAGCTGATCTTCAATAGTACAACTTTGAACTTTCAGTGAAGCTCTCTTTCCTTAGGTGCCAATGTTGCATTGAAGCAAACACTATGGCTGTCAGGTGCTTCATGGTGATTAACTTCCTGACTCTTGAACTCAGTGGCTCAAATAATAAAGGTCCTCAAATAATGCCCTATCCCTTCTTTATCATCACATCAATTAATATTAATGTTACTTCATTCATTAATGTAATGCTTATTAAATTCCTAATATCAAATATTAAAATCTGTGTTAAGTAGCAAATATTAATATTGAAGAGAGGATTCTATAATAAAAAGAAAACAAGTAATGCAGTTGATGCAAGAGATTAGAAGTCTGCATGATGAGCTATTTCATAGCATAAACAGTAGGGTTATCAGAGGTAAATTGTAGGGGTGTCTATAGTTCAGTCTCATAACCTCGGAACGAACTTACATTGTGTTTATGGTCTGTTGACAGCACCACAGTTTTTAGACAGGTTTCAGTTGATGTTGTTCCACAAGACACAATCTCTGCCAGTAAAGTATAATGTTGCTGATCACAATCCTGTTAACAGAATATTTTAGGTAGTTAATTCAGGTAGGTGGTTGAAATTCAACAACTGGATTGAGCAAGATAAGCGATGTCAATGGAACAATTTGTAGCAAGTGCAGTTGATCCTTTTTTAATTCAGTTACTTAATAAAAGAACTGTTTACTTTTGAACCTGGAGGTTTTATGACATCAAGTTTATATAAATTATACTTTTATTGCTTTACCATTCATTTAACTGCATCAAATGCAGTTTAAAATACAGATAAACTAATTTACGATATGCATTATGGCATTCCTGATGCTTTAACCCTAGAAATCTGCCAATGGCTTTGAATATTCTAATTAGTATTTCAGTTAGTTAACATCATTTTTCCCATAATTCTTCCAGAAGTCAAGAACTGATGCTGTTCCAGTTATTTTCCTTATCTAAAAGATCAGATTTTTGATTGGATATGATTCAAGGGGCAATCTGCCGCAGTCAAATAGAATTGAGCAAGCTATGGCAAATTGCAAATGGCAAAATAGCTATGGCAAATAAACTTGGAGAGAATTCATAAAAGTACAAGATGCATTTCCCCAACAGACATACAACTTCTTGTTCACTTCTCCAGGTGGTGGTAATTTAGAAACTAAATGCACTAATGAAATAAGGACCTGCTGCTGACTGTTGACCAGCACAATTGATTCTGTTTGTTATCCTAAAATCTGGGTCTCTGTACCTCCCACTACAACTGAATCCTTGACATCTTCATGGGAGGCCACAGATTGTGTAGACTGGAAATAACATCTCCTCCTCACTCACAATCAACACCAGCACACCTCAGGGGTGTGTGCTTAGTTCATTACTCTAGTCTCTCTACACCCATGACTGTGTGGCTCAGCACAGCCCAAACACCATAGATAAATTTGCCACTGACACTTTTGTTGACAGAATTTCAGATGGTGATGAGAAGGCTTACAGGAGGGAGACAGAATGAGGTTGAGCCATGCTGCAGTAACAACCTTGCACTCAATCTCAGTAAGACCAAGGACCTGAATGTGGACTTCAGGAAGGGGAAGTCGAGGACACATACTAGTCTTCACCAAGGGATCAGCAGTGGGAAGGGTGAGCAGTTTCAAGTCCTAGGTGCCAACATCTCTGAAGATCTACCCTGGGCCAAGTAATTGATACCATTACAAAGAAGGCATGACAGTGGCTATATTCAGTAGGAGCTTGAGGAGACTCAGTATGTCACCAATGACACATGCAAATTTCTATTGACGTACTATGAAGAGCATTCTAACTGGTTGTGTCACCATTTGGTATGGAGGGGCTACTGCACAAGATTAAAGAAAGGCACAAAAAGTTGTAAAACCAGCTAGCTCCATTATGGACACTAGCTTTCATTGCAACTATGATATCTTCAAGGAGCAATGCCTCAGAAAGGCACCATCCATCATTAAGGACCCCATCACCCAAGACATACCCTTTTCTCATTACTACCATTAGGGACGAGGAGCTACAGCAGCCTGAAGGCAAACACTCAATGATTCAGGAACAGCTTCTTCCCCTCTACCATTAGAATGGACAGTGAACCCAAATACACTTCCTCAATATTTTTACTCTCTTTTTGCAGTACTTATTTAATTTTAGATACATACACTCATTGTAGTTCATATTTTTCTCATTATGTATTGCAAAATACTGCCGCCATAGAACAACAAATTTCATGACCTATGCCAATTAGACCTGATTCTGATTCTGAATGTCCCTCCCCATTATAAGTCTATTAAATGGTCCTTTGGTACGATAAGGTGATTCTTAACATCTGAATTTACATTGTTATGGTATTGTATTGTCTGCCTACACTGCACTTACTTTCTAACTGTAATACTGTATTCCATTATTCCTTTTAGGATCTTAGAGTTATAGAAAAGTATAGAACAGAAACAGGTTCTTTGGCCCATCTAAACCGTGCTGAACCATTTAAACCCCATCATCCTGCACCAGCACCATAGCCCTTCATACCCTTATGGACCTATCCAAACTTCACCTAAACATTGAAATTGAGCTTGCATGCACCACTTGTTCTGGCAGCTCATTGTTCTCACTACTCCCTGAGAGAAGTTCTGTATTTTTCACTTTTCACTCTTAACCCATGACCTCTGATGGTAGTCCCTCCCAACCTCAGTGGAAAAACTTTCTTGCATTTACCCTATCTATACACCTCATAATTTTGTATACCTCTATCAAATCTCCTCAGTCTTCCATCTTATTTTCCCTTCTGTCACCTCAATATACTGATATGATGAAATGATCTGTATGGATGGCATGGAAAATAAAGTCTTCCACTGTGCCTTGGTACATGTGATGGTAATAAAGCAGTTTACCAAAACTGGTCAATGTTACAATCACCTTTTTAACCCCAATCTTCAGTGCTCGTGCAAAGCATTATTTAGACTTTGGCCATTTGGTCCATCGAGTCTGCTCTGCCATTTCATCATGGCTGATCCACTTTCCTCCTCAGCCCCAATCTCCTAGATTCCCCACCCCCCCCATATCCCTTTATGCCCAGACAAATCAAGAATCTATCATCTTCTGCCTTAAATATACATAAAGACTTGTTCTCCACAACTTCCTGTGGCAACGAATTCCACTGATTCACCACTCTCTGGCTAAAGAAATTCCTCCTCATATCCATTCTAAAAGGATGCCCCTCTATTCATCTGGTCTTAGACACTCCCACCATAGGAAACATTGTCTCCACATGCACTCTATCAAGGACTTTCATGACAGTATTCGAAAGTTTTCAATTAGGTCACCCCTCATTCTTTTGAATTCCAGTGAATACATGTCCAGAGTCATCAAATGCTCTTCATATGACAAGCTGTTCAATATGGAATCATCTTCATGAACATCCTTTGAACCGTCTCCAGTTTCAGCACATCCTTTCTAAGATACGGGGCTCAAAACTGCTCATAATATTCCAAGTGCGGCTTCACCAGTACTTTATAAAGTCTCAACATTACATTCTTGCTTTTATAGTATATTCTAGTCCTCTTGAAATGAATGCTTAACATTGCAGACTCAACCTGCAACTTAACTTTTAGGGTATCCTGCACAAGGATTCCCAAGTCCCTTTGCACCACAGATTTTTGTATTTTATCTCCATTTAGAAAATAGTCAACTCTTCCATTTCTTCTACCAAAGTGCATGATCATACAGTTTCTGACACCGTATACCACCTACTACTTCTTAGCCCATTCTCCTAAGCTATGTCCTTCTGTAGCCTCTCTACTTCCTCAAAACTACTGCCCCCTTCAGCCCATCTAGTCTGTGCTGAACTATTTAAACTGCCTACTCCCATTGACCTGCACCGACCCCATAGCCCTCCATATCCCTGCTACCATGTACCTATCCAAACTTCACTTAGACATTGAAATTGAGCTCGCATGCACCACTTGCTCCACAATTTCTTCTGTTTTATTTATATCTGCTCATTTTAATTTATTAAATTTATATCTGTGCAGTTGGTTGCCTTACTAAATGTGATGTATAGGAATATGTCATATTAACATATGAATGTTAATTATGAAGGGCCTGTAATGTGCTGTACTATTCTATGTACTATTAACAGAAGCATAATAAGATAAACTCCAAGGCTGGTTAAATCACAATGTCATATGTTTCACCTATGAATCAACAGCCAGTAATGTTCCCAGCAAGCAATTGAAGTGCCCTGGAAATTAAAACGTAACAAAAGTAGCAGTGCAGAAACTTAGAGAGACACGGGAAAATCAAAATATTTTGACTAGACGTAAAACGAATAACTTTTAGGAATACTTTGTTACCTTGGAAAGAACGTAATAGCAGTTGCCATGAAATGTGTATTTCATCCCATCAAAAGTGGAAACATGTGCTCCCCCCTCAAAAGAGCATATACCAGGACAAGGCAGATTCTTGCATAACCATTTACCACTGCTGCAGACACTATAATAAAAAGGGACAAATATTTGCCAATTGATTAAAATCTGGTGTGATATAAGGAGATTGAAGTATTTTTACAGCTCGGAATTGATGTGGGTTATACCATTCTTCACACTCCGTTGAAAGCAAGGTGCCTGAGTTGTAATGTTTGCCTTTCATTGTACATTTGCAGTCCTCCACTTTGATGCATCCAGAGTCAGAGTAATCGTCAATCACCATTCCTGAAAGAGGCAAGGTTTCAGCTATTTAGAAGCCCAAGAAAGAACCTGAAAGTATTTTGTCAGACTATGTACTTGTTAAAGTGGGAGGTTTGAGACTGTTGAATGGAATAGCTTGTATTTCTTCAGTCATACAGTACTGAAAGAAACATGGTAAAGCTCCTTATTTGGTGCTGGGAACATACCAAAGTGCTACAATACCAAAGTCAGTCAGCATGAGATCATTTTAAAAATCAGGACCTCATTCTGAATGTTGACTAGTTCTCTTTATCCTGAAAGTCATCATACTCTCCGGATTAATTGCAATTATATAGCCCTTGCTCCTGAGCCAAGAACTCAGGTTTAAGGTGTAGATCTTCAGACAAGGATTATTTTCCCTCAGGCATTCTTTGGGTCTCTGAGTGAAAGAGTAGATGTGATGATGAACACCCCCCCCCCACCCACCCAATCATTCTCCGCCTACACAGAGAAGTTGTTCTGCATTTTCAGGATTTAGTTGTACTGCTTCAGAATGCAGAGAGGAGAACAGTTCCACACAAGGACAGACTCCTTGGTCAATCACCTCTGTGATGACTAGTCAATGGAAACTGCACATCTACATGCAGAGTCTATATCCCTCTATGCCCTTCCTATTCACATGTCCATATAAATGCATCTTAAACATTGTGATTGTACCTGTTTTATTATCAGCATGAGATAGTGTTCATTAGGGGCTGATTAGTATAGGACCTTGCCTTATGCCTAGGCCTGAGTCGATGTAGTAGAAGAGGCAGTATAGGGGCTTTGTTTTATAGAAATTAAATATAAATCCATCTTCCTGCACATTTTAGTGAACGGGCCAGCAGCTCATTAGCTGACGTTGCTGAGACATTGGTTGTTGGTGGGAAGGGTTGGAGGTTGGGCAGTTCGGCACTCATTTCTGCAGGGTGCTTGTTGAAAGAGAGGTGTCACATTACAACAAGAAAGATCTTTAATACCAGCTTTTCCAATAAACAAATCAAAAAAACCACCAAGATACTTTGTTTCTTGCCACTGTGTGAATATTAGTAAAAAACTCAGGTTTCCTTGGCTGCACAGATCTAGGGAAGACAGGCTCTGCAAAACGTGTGAGATTGAGGCATGAGCCCTCCAAATCTTCCTGTTTGTGTGGATGCTGTGTAATTTATTACCCTTTTACAAATGAGTGCCACAAAATAACAAACAGTATAATTAAAAGATTTAGCTTTATAATTCTTAACTGGTCTAAGGGGTTAGTAAAGAAAAAAACAAAAAAAAGGACCTGGTTTAATGGAACAGTCTAATGTGCACAAGCTGGAGCTCATGGTTTCCCCAAGTCACCGACCCTCAATCGATCTCACCCCGGACTTCGCCAAGTTATGGTACCGCTCTGGGTCAACTCCTATTACCTCTTCTCTCCGGCACCTTCTCCCTTCATCCCTCTTGAACCACAAAAAAATCTCAACCCAACCTTGGTATCCCTCACTAGAGAAATCTCCCCTTCATTTCTACTACCCTAATTGGATGGCAGACACCTCTCCTCATCTCGTATCTTCAAAAATAACCCAAACATAAGCGGAAAACAAGCAGCTCTCCGCAGAGTCCTCTTACTAGGTGTAGGGTCCAGGTCAGGCTTTGGGTCAACAAGCACCTCTTGTCCCAGAGGTAGAAGGTAGTGCTGATGGAGAATCTTGACAGGCCCATTCCCATCCTCTGGTTTCACCCAGAAGACTGGTATGTTTGGCATCTGACTCTCCACTACATAGGGCGTAGCTGCCCAGTGGTCAGCCAACTTGTGCATCCCAGGTGGCCCCAAATTCTTTATGAGGACTCGATCTCCCAGCATGAGTTGGGAGAACTTCACCTTTTGATCATACCTCCTCTTACTTCCTTGATTCTGCTTGGCAGCCTTGACCCCAGCTTATTCATAAGTCTTTTTCAACTCCCTTCTCGTATCAGACACATACTTTAGATAACTCTTCTGTGGTAGGTCATCCCTGTTAGTCCCAGAACAAAGGTCAATGGGCAACTGCACCTCACACTCAAACATCAGATAATATGGCGAGTACCTGGTATCTTCATTTTGTGTACAGTTGTAGCAGTGGACGACATGTGCAATATGTTGACTCCACTTGTTCCTTTTGCTGATCTCCAAGGTTCCAAATATGTTCAGCAAAGTCCAATTAAATCTCTCGGGCTGGGAATCACTCTGTGAGTGATAAGGTGTAGACTCCAAGCATGCTTAGTATCTTGTGTATGAGCCTATTCTTGAAATTCCGTCCCTGATCACTATGCCTCTTGGGGAGTCCATAATAAATGAAATACTTCTCCCATAACACTTTGGCCATCGTGAATGCCCTCTGATCCTTGGTAGGGAAAGCTTGCACATATCTGGTGTTGTGATTGATAATGACCAAGACATTCGCCATGTTGCTGGCATTTGGCTCTATTGACAGGAAATCCATACACACCAGGTCACGAGGTCCTGCACTCTGCAAGTGGGACACAGGAGTAGCCCTTGTAGGTAGCATCATCCTCCATATGCATCAAATGCACAACTTGCAGTATTTTTCGATCTCCGGCTTCATTCGGGGGCAGTAGGACTGAAGTCTGAGCAATCCATAGGTCTTGTCAACCCCCAAATGACTAGAATCATCATGAAGTGACTTTAACAAAATATTCTGATACTCCTCAGGCAGAACCAGCTGGGAACACTGAGGTTAGTTTGGAGGTGACGTGACCCGGTATAGGATCATAGAAAGATAGAAACATAGAAAATAGGTGCAGGAGTAGGCTATTCAGCCCTTCAAGCCTGCACCGCCATTCAGTATGATCGTGGCTGATCATCCAACTCAGAACCCTGTACCTGCTTTCTCTCCATACCCCCGATCCCTTTAGCCACAAGGGCCATATCTAACTTCCTCTTAAATATAGCCAATGAACTAGCCTCAACTGTTTCCTATGGCAGAGAATTCCACAGATTCACCACTCTCTGTGTGAAGAAGTTTTTCCTCATCTCGGTCTTAAAAGGCTTTCTCTTTACCCTTAAACTGTGACCCCTCGTTCTGGACTTCACCAACATCGGAAACAATCTTCCTGCATCTAGCCTGTCCAATCCCTTTAGAATTTTATACATTTCAATAAGATTCCCCCCTCAATCTTCTAAATTCCAGTGAGTGTAAACCTAGTTGATCCAGTCTTTCTTCATATGAAAGTTCTGCCATCCCAGGAATCAATCTGGTGAATCTTCTCTGTACTCCCTCTATGGCAAGAATGTCTTTCCTCAGATTAGGGGACCAAAACTGCACACAATATTCTAGGTGCGGTCTCACCAAGGCCTTGTACAACTGCAGCAGAACCTCCCTGCTCCTGTACTCAAATCCTTTTGCTATGAATGCCAACATACCATTTGCCTTTTTCACCGCCTGCTGTACCTGCATGCCCATCTTCAATGTGTACAACAACACCCAGGTCTCGTTGCACCTCCCCTTTTCCTAATCGGCCACCGTTCAGATAATAATCTGTTTTCCTGTTCTTGCAACCAAAGTGGATAACCTCACATTTATCCACATTAAATTGCATCTGCCATGAATTTGCCCACTCACCTAACCTATCTACGTCACCCTGCACCCTCTTAGCATCCTCTGCACAGCTAACACCACTGCCCAGCTTCGTGTCATCCGCAAACATGGAGATGCTGCTTTTGATTCCCTTGTCTAAATCATTAATATATATTGTAAACATATAATAGATCTGGTTCCTCACTCCAATCTGGGCAATTCTGTCAGCAATGGAGGCACTGCAGCATGTTGTATCTTCTCCCTTTGGGCCAGGTCTCCCTTTTCAACCATTGACCAAATGGTACGGGTGCCCAGGTCATCTTGCTGAGCAGCTGCCACTTCACCGGGACTCAATTCTAGCAACTGGAAGTCAGGTTCCTGGAATGGCATCATCAGAAGCTCCCAACCGATCTACTGCTCAATCCTGCCCTTGCCTTCCCTCTGCCTTCACTATGATGGAAAACTGGCACATGGCTTTCTCTCCCGGGCTGGAATGCTCTCCCACTCTCCTTCCCTATCCAGCCCTTCATGTGCACATCGGAACAAAGCATCAGCATCAATGTTCCTGCTTTCAGGCCGGTACTTCAGGCTGAGATCATAGGCAGACAATACCACCAACCACCGATGGTCTGTGGCATCCAATTTCGGTGAGGTCAGGATACAAGTTAGGAGATTGTTGTCCGTCCTCACCTCAAACTTGGCGCCATAGTGGTAGTCACTGAACTTATCCACCACAGCCTATTTCAATGCCAGAAATTCCAACTTGTGCATGGGATAGTTTTCCTCAGAGGGCGACAGACTCCAGCTGACAATCTCAACAGGTCTCAACCCGCTGCCCTGATCCTGATACAGGATACCCCATAAGCCCTCTCTGCTGGCATCTGTATGCAGTACATAAGGCAATCAGGGATCTGCAAAAGCCAGCACAGGAGCTTGTGTCAGCAGCTCCTTCAATCACCACAACCTTTCTTTGAACGGGGTGTCCTTGGTCACCTGGATGGTGTGGCGAATGCTCTTGGAACAACCCACATCAAACTCGTTAGTAGAAAAGACACCTTCCAGTTTCAACACCTTCTCTATCAACTTCCTCTTCCAACCTGCAGGTACTGGGGAGTCCCCAGAGTTGAATGACTCAGCAGTCAACTTACCCTTCTTCAAAGAGAGTTTCTCCCCGGCTTGTCTCACAGGGACACTAGACTGGGAAGAGGTGTGCTAGGAGCATCCCCCTTGAAGGTGACCTCCCTCTTCATAGTGTTCCTGACAATCACTGCCATCCTGCTTGCCTGTACAACTGAGGGCTTCTGCAGTTTGGGCTTCACCAGTATCCCAGCAGGTAAGCCTGACTCCTTTTTGTGGTCTTCTGGAGCATTCACCCAGAGGGCCTCAGCCTCAGGCATTCTAGGAAATTTGGGGTTTACTGTCACTCTCACTACTTCCCCAGGCCATAACACAATTGGTCTTGACTAGGTGAACCACACAGTTCCTCATCTAAGCTGATTATCTGTCCCAATGCAGCCATGCAATTTCTCGAAAGCAGCTTGAAACACTGGGTAAATGGACAATATTTTCAGAATGCTCTCTCCAGCTCTCTCTTTGCAGGCTCCCATTAGCCCCCTCACAACAGGAGTGTTGGTCCCCACAAGAACTGAAACACCACCCTTCTCAACGGGTCCAGACAAACTAGCGCTAATGTATCAAGGGCCTCAGCCACTCCCACATCGGCCTCTGAAAACTCCAGCTTCACTGACAAATAACCATCATATGGATAATCATCTGCACTAAGACCCCAGATCTCTAGTGCAGTGAATGGCGTCAATGGTAAATGTATCAAATACTGGTTGTAAAATGAGCAGTAAAGCAAAGTGACCTGAGACCCTGTATTAAGTACGGCTCTAGCATAAATACCCTCAATCCATAGTGATACATTGGAGCTTGGCCCCACCAGGCCTTCAAGAATAGGGTTTTTTGCTTTAGGGCATTCCTTGTTACATTGCTGGGAACGTGTTCCCCCCGACACACCAGATTGTTCTTTCACTGGGTCTCTTCTAATTTTCCTGACATCCCTCTCCGCTTAGGGGCTCACTCTCCAAGGAGTTTCCCATCATTCACACTCCTGCCTGAAGTGCCCCTCTTCACCAGTTATAACAGACAATACTGGCTGCTCCCCTTCTTGTGGGACCGCAGCCCTTTGCGTAGTCCATCCTCTTAGGGGGTCCGTCTCCCTATCAGCTCCATTGTACTGAGGAGGTCATACCAGCTGATAACAACCGGGACATCTTGGTTCTCAACCCTGCCACAATCTCCTTTATCACTCCCTGGGGTAGGCTATCTGTGGTCACATCAATGCAGGGGGCTACTACCAAGGGCCTTATCCTGCCAACAGAACTGCCCCCCACCCCCCCCTGTGCTTCTGACACATTCCCCTCCTCTCATACTTCTCTGATCAGTTCAACAAACAAGGGAGGGGAGCACATCTTACGAGACAGTCGGAGACCCCAAGTGATCAGTTCCTGGGACTGGGCGCCCTTTGCTATCTGGCCATTCTTAACTGATCCACCTCAGCCGCCTCTCAAGCCTCCTCTCAAGCCTCTCAAGGCCATTCTTAACTGATCCACCTCAGCCACCTCTCAAGCCGCCTCTCAAGCTGAAAATATGTAGGCAGAAAGTTTCTCCCCCTTCTCCTGACACATGTTCTGAAACCCTGTCATGAGCTCCATTGGACTTCCCATCGCACCAAACAACTTCTCTAGTGCTTTCATGTAGTTCGCAGAAGTAGCAAGGGGGTTCTGTGCCTTTACATTTCTGGCTACATCAGCAGCCCGCCCTTTCAAACTTTCAACTAATTGCTGTCTTTTTACATCCTCAAGGCACTGCCACTCATCCAGCTTCTGAGAGATCTCCTCCGCCAAGTCTCATACTCCTCTTTCCCCTGGGGGTGGGCTTCACCCCAAAGAACATACTCAACTAGGTAGCTAGGACCCTCTGCCTAGGCACTGGGCCATTTATTCACCAGGGAGGTAAGGGCTGATACCCACTCAGAAGTCCCACTCTTCACTGGGGAGCTCATTAGATATTCCAAATCAGACCACTCCTTCGCAGAAACCTGTCTTTGACGTCTCTGTCCCCAGCTACGGGAGACTTGGCTTGCGATTTCGCCCACTCTCTTTCTCCCAGAAAGTATGGACAGTCCACGTACCCCTCCCCAGGGCCCCAATGGTACCAGGCTGTTCCACTGCCATTATGTCAGCACTAGCCTGGATTAAAACAAAGACTTTTCCCGCCATTTTATCAAACCTACGCTCCACAATTGCAACTGTTCCTATGATTTTAACAGTACTTAAACTTAGAATTAACAATTCATCAGGGATTCAAATGTCTATCCCACTCAACACACATGCATTCGTTACCAGTAACCCCATGGATTCGCACCACTGCCCAAGCCCTGCACCATCCATAAACATGTATCGTAATCACTTTACCGGCTAACAGTTTATCACAGACTTAAACACTCAACCCACTGGATCAATGCTTAGGGCAATCACACAGCATCCAAATCGATCCAGGATGAGCCCCCATAATGAAAAGCTCTGGTTCTGTCGGCTGAGTGAGCCTAGGGAAGACAACCTTCGGACTCGCCAAACGTGCGAGATTGAGACACGAACCCACCCCAAACCCCTTGTTCGTGTGGATGCTGTGTGATTCGTTACCCTGTTACAAATAAGTCCCATGAAATAACAGACAGTACACCACATACAATTAAAAAAGTTAGCTTTATAATTCTTAATTATAAAGGAAAATTCTTAATTATAAAGGCTTAGTAAAGGAAAGAAAAAAAAAGAAAAGGGCCCTGTTAAATGAAACAGTCTAATGTACACAAGTTGGAGCTCATGGTTTCATAGAACATAGAATAGTACAGCACATTACAGGCCCTTCGGCCCACAATGTTGTGCTGACCCTCAAACCCTGCCTCCCATATAACCCCCCCACCTTAAATTCCTCCATATACCTGTCTAGTAGTCTCTTATACTTCACTAGTGTATCTGCCTCCACCACTGACTCAAGCAGTGCATTCCACGCACCAACCACTCTCTGAGTGAAAAACCTTCCTCTAATATCCCCCTTGAACTTCCCTCCCCTTACCTTAAAGGCATGTCCTCTTGTACTGAGCAGTGGTGTCCTGGGGAAGAGGCGCTGGCTGTCCACTCTGTCTATTCCTCTTAATATCTTGTACACAAGATATTTTGTTTCCCCAAGTTACTATTCCTCAATCGATCTCACCCCGGGCTTCATCAAATCACAGTCCTGGTCCAGGATGAATCCTACGACCTTTTCTCTCTGACATCTTCTCCCTTCATCTCTCTTGAATCACAAACAAAACCCCAAGCCCAACTTTGGTGTCCCTCACCATAGTAACCTCCCCTTCACTTTGATCATCCCAGTTGGATGGCAAACATGTCTGCTCATCTCTTATCTTCAAAAATAACCCAAACATAAGCTGAAAACCAGCTCGCACAGAACAGCACAAAATGAAATACATACAGCATAACAGTAAAATATATGAACTAGGGCATTACATTAGTGAAATTACTAAATATTTTACACCTACTGAGATCATCATGCACAGTCAGCCCTTGGGTTCACAAAATGGGTGGTCAACAGAACCACTCCATTACCTGGGTTGGGTCTCTGGAGTGTGTAAATTGTCACCTGTGCAAACAATGGATTTTCTAAGTGACACCCTACTCCCCAGTGCAACAACCAAGAAGTGAGACACTCATTTGACAAGTGAACCAATTTAAAGCTCAGTACAGGAGTCTGCTGCACCTTTCTGTGTTTCCCCCTCTCATGTACAGAGTTGTAAGACAAACCAGCTTTGTAATGCTCTGAAGGATTTTGGCCTGAAACTTCAACTATTTTTTTGCCCTCCATAGATGTTACACAATCTGCTGAGTTTCTCCAGCAATTTGTGAGTGTTGCAAGTAATGAACTTATTGTGGAGTTATGTGTTCTTTATCAATTCTGCCAGTGTGTAACTTAATGTTTTGGTAGTCATCTTTGAGACCGAAGGAACACTGAATTACAGGAGCTTTAGTTGAAGAGCTGAACCATGATTGCTTACCTGAGGGGCAGAAACACCCATCCATATAGTGCTCCTCACACAGACTGCTTGTATCGAGGTGAGAACAGGTGTCCATACAGGGAGAGCCACTTTCCTTGTAGATCATATTCAACGGGCATTTCTTTGCTGCAGAGTAGAGTGATGGAATGTTAACATGTGGATTCAGATTGAATTCCTATAATAGAAATCAAGCTGCATCTTCAGAAACCAGAACCATATCAGGCATCTCATGAAGAAAAGGAAAACATCCTCCCCAGTGTGAAAAAGAGATACAGAAACCATTCAGTTTAACAGGGTAGGATCAACATTTCATGATCTCCCAGGCTCAACAGACATAAATCACTCACACAGCTTTTCCTAGATACTTCAGAAGAAGCCTGGAGCAGGGCAGGGCTTGTCATCTGCAGAGGGGCCAAATGTCCAAGTTTGGCCTGCATCATTGGAAATTCACGGTTCTTGATAGGAATCAAGCAATGACCAACTTCAACACAGGAGCATCTAGCTACTTGCCCTTAAGATCACCTTAAATAATGACTTAATGTCAATATCCAGAGGGGTCACAATGCCCAAAAACTGAAATGGAGCAGCCACATAAATAATAGATAGAAACATAGAAAACCTACAGCACAATACAGGCCCTTCAGTCCACAAAGCTGTGCCGAACATGTACTTACTTTAAAAATTACCTAGGGCTGCCCATAACCCTCTATTTTTCTAAGCTCCATGTACCTATCCAGGAGTCCCTTAAGAGACCCTATCGTATCTGTCTCCACCACCATTGCTGGCAGCGCATTCCACACACTCACCACTCTCTGTAAAAAATTTACCCCTGACCTCTTCTCTGAACCTACTTCCAAGCACCTTAAAACTGTGCCCTCTCATGTTAGCCATTTCAACCCTGGGAAAAAGCTTCTGACTATCCACATGATCAATGCCTCTCATCATCTTATACACCTCTATCAGGTCACCTCTCATTCTCCGTCGCTCCAAGGAAAAAAGGCTGAGTTCACTCAACTTATTCTCATAAGGCATGCTCCCAAATCCAGGAAACAACCTTGTAAATCTACTCTGCACCCTTTCTATGGCTTCCACATCCTTCCTGTAGTGAAGCGACCAGAACTGAGCACAGTGCTCCAAGTGGGGTCTGACCAGGGTTCTATATAACTGCAACATTACCTCTCAGCTCCTAAACTCAATCCCACAATTGATGAGGGCCAATGCACCGTGTGCCTTCTTAACTACAGAGTCAACCTGCGCAGTAGCTTTGAGTGTCCTATGGACTTGGACCCCAAAATTTCTCTGATCCTCCAAACTGCCAAGAGTCTTACCATTAATACTATATTCTGCCATCATATTGAATCTACCAAAATGAACCACTTCACATTTATCTGGAGTGAACTCCATCTGCCATAGTATCAGACCACAGGCTTGGTGTCCTGTGTGAACTCTTTAATCTGATACCATACAGACCCTTCTCAATACCTACAAGGACAGGATCTGGATGTCAATGACAAGGCCAATAATCAAACATTCTTAAACTGCCTGAACAATAACTCTCAATATGCTAGACACCATCCATTCCAGGGAAATTTGCTGGACTCAATCCCTTCATTTGCTCCATTTCCAGTGAATTGAGGGCAGCTTCAGAATGCATCACCTACAGAGTGTACACCAGCTACTCATCTGAGCAGTACGATCTCTAACATCAAGAAGGACAGGAGAAGTAGGTGCCGGGGGACACCACCACCTTCAGGTTTCCCTCCAAGTCTTATTAATTCTGTGGATACACTTCTCACTGCCTCAGTAAAGCAGTCAACATAATTAAACATCTCACCTGCCCCTGATATTCTCCATCCTACTCCCTCCCTACATTCAGGCAACAGTTACAAAATCCTGAAAGCACTCAAAGACAGCTTCTATGCTGCTGTTAGAAGACTACTGAAAGGCCCCCTACTATGATACAATGGACTCTTAACCTCACAATCAAATTTGATATAGCTTTGCACTGTATTGTCTGCATACACTGCACCTTCTCTTTAACTAAAACACTATCCATCTCTCAATATTTAGATATGTCTCCCCACTCGCTGGGAAAATGGTGACACCTCTTTCCCCCTATTAGGGCGAGAGAACTTGCGGTATGTCGAATGCAGGGTGAAACGTGAAGTCTTTTGGGGTAACTGCAAGTCTATGTCTTTACTGTTGCTTTGCTCACACTTGAGTACTAGGTGGCAGTGCCAATGCTTGCTTTTTTTTGCTGGTGGGGGAGGGGGGATTGTTGCTCATTGCTGCTTACGTGCGGGAGGGAGGGGAGATTGGGGGAGACTTTGGGGTTCTTATGTTTAACTGCCATTCATTCTTTGGGGCACTTTTCTGTTTTCATGGGTGTTTGCAAAGAAAAAGCATTTCAGGATGTTTATTGTATACATTTCTCTGACATTAAATTGGACCTTTGAACAGTGACTTCCCTGTTTTGGAGCTTCACCCTAAGCAGAACACTTCTAGTCACACTTGCTGGACATATTTAACTCGCAAACATTGTCACCTAAACATATCCCCTCCTTCACTCCTTCACAGTTGAAGCCACACTTCATGATATGAACAAGGAAAGTATTAATGCAGTAATTAGATTGAAACAAAAGGAAAGGTTTAGGGTCACAAAATTACAGCACAGAATCAGGCCCTTTGGCCCATCCAATCCGTGCTGAACCATTTAAACTGCCTAGTCCCATCGACATGGCCCTCTATTCCTCTCCCATCTGTGTACTTATCCAAACTTCTCATAAATGTTGAAATCGAAATTGCCTTCAGCACTTCCACTGGCAGCTTGTTCCACAGTCTCACCACCCTCTGAGTGAAGTTGTTTCCCTACACATTCCACCCTTAAGCCAATACCGCTAATTGTAGTCTCATCCAACCTCAGTGGAAAAAGCCTGCTTACATTTACCCTATCTGTTCTCCTCATTATTTTGTATAAAATTTCCTCTCAATCTTCTACGTTATAGGGAACATTCAACCTTTCCTTATAACTCCGGTCCTCCAGGTACAACAACATCCTTGTAAATTTTCTCTGTATGCTTTCAATCTTATTTACATCTTTCCTGTAGGCGACCAAAACTGCACACAATACCCCAAATTAGGACTCACTAACGTCTTATACAATTTCAAAATAATATCTCAAATGCCTGTACTCAGTTCATTGATTTATGAAGGCCAATGTGCCAAAAACATTCTACACCACCCTATATACCTGTGATGCCACTTTCATTGAATTATGGATCTGTATTCCCTGATTCCTAACTCCTACCATACTCCTCAGTGCCCTAACGCTCACTGTGTAAGTTGGTCCTCCCACACTATAACATTTTACAACTGCCTGCACTAAGTTCCATTTGCCATTGTTCAGCCCACTTTTCCTGCTGATCCAGATCCCACTGCAAGCTTTGATAGTCTCCCTCACTGTCCACGATACCCCCAATCTTGGTGTCATCTACAAATTTTCTGATCCAGTTAACCATATTATCATCCAGATCATTAATTTAGATGACAACCAACAATCCCTGTGGCACTCCACGAGTCATAGGCCTCCAGTCAGAGAGGCAACAATCTACTACCATTTTCTGGCTTTTCCCTCAAAGCCAATGTTTAATCCAATTTACTACCTCATCTTGAATGCCACAGAACCTTCTTGACCAACCTCCCATGCGTGACCTTATCAAGTGCTTTGCTGAAGTTCACGTAGACAACGTCCACTGCCTTGACCTTCATTAACTTCTCTGGTAACATCCTTGAAAAACATTGGTTAGACACGACCTACCATGCACAAAGCCTTACTGACTATCCCTAATCAATTCCAGTCTATCCAAATGCTCATCTCTCCAGTTCCTTGGAATATCTTCCAAAAACTTCCCCACTACTGATGTCAGGCTCAACAGCCTATAATTTCCTGGTTTATTCTTATAGCCTTTCTTAAAAGGCAGAACAACATTGGCTAACCCCCAAACCTCCAGCATCTCCCATTAGTGCAAGCAAGCCAATAAAGCAGGATACCAAAAGCTTTTTCAGTTATATAAAGAGTAAAAGGAAGGTGAGAGTTGATATTGGACCACTGGAAAATGATGCTGGTCAATTTGTAATGGGGGCAAAGAAATGGCAGATAATGGGCACTTTGCATCTGTCTTCACTCTGGAAGACACTTGCAGTGTGCCAACAGTCTGTGAGTGTCAGGAAGGCTAGCAGGAAGGAGCTTAAGAATGAAATTAGGAGAGCCAGAAGGGGCTATGAAAAGTCCTTGGTGAGCAGGATTAAGGAAAACCCCAAGGCATTCTACAATTATGTGAAGAGCAAGCAGATAAGATGTAAGAGAGAATAGGACCAAGCAAGTGTGACAGTGAAGAAGCGTGTATGGAACTGGAGGAGATAGCAGAGATACTATTTGAACATTGCTTCAGTATTCACTATGGAAAAGGGTCTTCACAACTGTAGGGATGACACAGCAGATTGAAAAGCTTGAGCACATACACATTAAGAAAGAGAATGTGCTGGAGCTTTTGGAAAGCCTCAAGTTGGGTAAGTCTCCAGTACTGGACAAGATGTACCCCAGGCTACAGTGGGAGGTGAGGGAGGAGATTGCTGAGCCTCTGGCAATGAACTTTGTATCATCAATGGGTACAGGAGAGGTTTTGGAGGATTGGAGGGTTGCAGATGTTGTTTCCTTATTCAAGAAAGTGAGTAGAGATAGCCCAGGAAATTATAGACCAGTGAGTCTTACTTCAGTAGTTGGTAAGTTGATGGAGAAAATCCTGAGAGGCAGGATTTATGAACATTTAGAGAGGCGTAATATGATTAGGAATAGTCAACATGGCTTTGTCAAAGGCAGGTTGAGCCTTACGAGCCTGATTGAATTTTTTGAGGATGTGACTAAACAAGCTGTTGAAGGTAGAGCAGTGGATGTAGTGTATATGGATTTCAGAAAGACATTTGAAAAGGTACCCAAACAAGGCTTATTGAGAAAGTAAGGATGAATGGGATTCAAGGGGACATTGCTTTGTGGATCCAGAACTGATCTGCCCACAGAAGGCAAAGACTGGTTGCAGACAGATCACATTCTGCATGAGGTTGTTAACCAGTGGTGTGCCGCAGGGATCTGTTCTGGGACCCTTTCTCTTCATGATTTTTATAAATGGCCTGGATGAGGAAGTGGGGGGATGGGTTAGTAAATTTGCTGATGACACCAAGGTTGGGGGCATTGTGGATAGTGTGGAGGGTTGTCAGAGGTTACAGCGGGACATCATTAGGATACAAAACTGGCCTGAGAGGTGACAGATGGAGTTCAACCTAGAAAAGTGTGAGGTGCTTCATTTTGATAGGTCAAATATGATAGCAGAATTAATGGTAAAATTCTTGGCAGTGCAGAGGATTAGAGGGATCTTGGGGTCTGAGTCCATAGAACACTCAAAGCTGTTGCGCAGGTTGACTCTGTGGTTAAAAAGGCATACAGTGCATTGGCCTTTCATCAACCATGGGATTGAGTTCAAGAGCCGAGAGGTAACGTTACAGCTATATAAGACCCTGGTCAGGCCCCACTTGGAGTACTGTACTCAGTTCTGGTCACCTCACTACAGGAAGGATGTGGATACCATAGAAAGGGTGCAGAGGAGATTTATAAGGATGTTGCCTGGATTGGGAAGCATGTCTTATGAGAATAGGTTGAGTGAACTTGGCCTTTTCTCCTTGAAGTGACGGAAGATGAGAGGTGACCTGATAGAGGTGTATAAGATGATGAGAGGCATTGATCATGTGGATAGTTAGAGGATTTTTCCCAGGGCTGAAATGGCTAACATGAAAGGGTACAGTCTTAAGGTGCTTGGAAGTAGGTACAGAGATGTCTGGTAAGTTTTTTACGCAGAGAGTGGTGAGTGTGTGGAATGGCTGCCGGTGACAGTGGTGGAGGCAGATACCATAGGGTCTTTTAAGGGACTCCTGGATAGGTACATGAAGCTTAGCAAAATAGAGGGTTATGGGTAATCTAGGTGATTTCTAAGTAAGTACATATTCGGCACATCATTGTGGACCAAAGGGCCTGTGTTGTGCTGTAGGTTTTCTATGTTTCTACATTTCTATGACTGTCATTGCTATTACAAAGGAAAAATTGCTGGGCAAACTCAAAGATCTTAAGGTGGATAAGTCACCTGGGCCAGACAGACTACATCCCAGAATCTTGAGTTGCTCAAGAGGTAATGGGTGCATTGGTCATGATCTTTCAAGAATCCCTTGACTCTGGCATTGTCCTGGAGGACTGGAATATTGCAAATGTCACTCCACTCTTTAAGAAGGGAGGAAGGCAAAATAAAAAAAATTACAACCCTAACCTCAGTGGTTTGGAAAGTATTGGAATCTGTTATTAAGGATGAGGTTTCGAGGTACTTGGAGACTAATGGTAAAATAAGTCAAAATCAGCATGGTTTCTGTAAAGGGAAATCTTGCCTGACAAATCTGTTAGAGTTCTTTAAGGAAGTAACACACAGAGTGGATAAAGGAGAGGCAGTGGATGTCATTTAGTTGGATTTTCAGAAAGTGTTTGATAAGGATTCGGAAGAAGAAGGCAGCGGGAGAGCACCTAAGGATTTCCAGCAGGAAGACATTTTGAGTTTGTGGCGGAAGAGAGAGGCCAGACTGCGCAGGCACGTGACATCAGCTAGTTGAGTGCAAATGGTTTAAAAAGAAGGCAGCCATATCCAGTGGGCAGCGTTGGGAGTGAACAGTGGAGTAAGAGGCAGCAGAGTGAAAGGGCTTTGACTCCACGGGCTTCGGCGGTAACAGGAAGAGGTGAGGCAGTTGTTGATTGCAATAAGAGGTAGTATGTGTGTGAGGCCAATTTTCTGTGGTCGATGTCAGATGTGGGGAGTCCTGGAGTCTCCTGGCGTCCTGGACGGCCACATCTGCACCCGGTGCATCGAGATGCAACTCCTAAGGGACTGTGTTAGGGAACTGGAACTACAGCTCGATGACCTTCATCTGGTCAGGGAGAGTGAGGAGGTGATAGAGTGGAGTTATAGGCAGGTGGTCAGTCCGGGGCCACGGGAGACAGACAAGTGGGTCATGGTCAGGAGAGGGAAGGGGAAGAGTCAGGTACTAGAGAGTACCCCTGTGGCTGTACCGCTTGACAATAAGTACTCCTGTTTGATTACTGTTGGGGGGAGACTGCCTACCTGGGGGAAGCGACAGTGGCCGTGCCTCTGGCACAGAGTCTGGCCCTGTGGCTCAGAAGGGTAGGGAAAGGAAGAGGAAGGCAGTAGTGATAGGGGATTTTATAGTCAGGGGTTCAGACAGATGATTCTGTGGATGAAGGAAAGAAACTCGGATGGTTGCTTGCCTCCCAGGTGCCAGGGTCTGTGATGTTTTTGATCGCGTCCAAGATATCCTGTGGTTGGAGGGAGAACAGCCAGAGGTCGTGGTACAGATTGGTACCAATGACATAGGTAGGAAAAGGGAAGAGGTCCTGAAAGAAGACTACAGGGTGTTAGGAAGGAAGTTGAAAAGCAGGACCTCAAAGGTAGTAATCTCTGGATTACTGCCTGTGCCATGTGACGGTAAGAATAGGAATAGAATAAGGTGGAGGATAAATCTGTGGCTGAGGGATTGGAGCAGGGGGCAGGGATTCAAGTTTCTGGATCATTGGGACCTCTTTTGGGGCAGGTGTGACCTGTACAAAAAGGATGGGTTACACTTGAATCCCAGGGGGACCAATATCCTGGCAGGCAGGTTTGATAGAGCTGTTGGGAAGGGTTTAAACTAGTTTGGCAGGGAGGTGACAATCAGAATGTGAGTGCAGGGATTAAGGTAGAAGGACAAGGGCATGATGCTAAGAGTTCAGAGTTGATGTGGAAGGACAGGCAGGGGACAGAACATAATTGTAGCCAGTTAAAGGGGCTGAAATGTGTCTATTTCAATGCTAGGAGTATTAGGTACAAGGAGGATGAACTTAGAGCATGGATTAGTACGTGGAATTACGATGTTCTGGCTGTTACTGAAACATGGTTGGACGAAGGGCAGGATTGGATGATGCAGGTCCCGGGGTTCAGGTGTTTTAAAAGGAATAGGATGGGGGGGTAGAAAAGGGGGGAGTGGCCTTGCTGGTCAGGGATAGTATCACTGCTATAGAAAGGGAGAATGGTACAGAAGGAGTGTCCTCGGAGTCAGTCTGGGTGGAAGTCAGAAATAGGAAGGGATCAATCACTGTGCTGGGAGTAGTCTATAGGCCCCCAAATAGCCCTCGGGACACCGAGGAGCAGATAAGCAGGCAGATTTTAGAATGGAGCAGGAAATACAGGGTAGTAGTTATAGGTGATTTCAACTTCCCTCATATTGACTGGCATCTCCTGACTGCAAGGGGGATAGATGGGGCTGAATTTCTCAGGTGTGTTCAAGAGGATTCCTGACACACTATGTGGACTGGCCAATGAGAGGAGAGGCTATACTGGATCTAGTTCTGGGTAATGAACCTGGTCAGGTGACAGACCTCTTGGTGGGGGAGCATCTTGGTGACAGTGACCACAACTCCCTTAGGTTCAGCATAGCTATGGAAAGGGATAAAATCAGACAAAATGGTAAAGTGCTTAACTGGGGAAGGGCTAACTTTGAAGGGATGAGGCAGGAGCTAGCGAGAATAAATTGGAAACAGATGTTCAAAGGGGAAAGCACAGAAGTAATGTGGGAGAAGTTTAGGGACCACTTGAGCTGCGTTCAGGATAGGTTTGTCCCACTGAGGCAGGGAAAAAATGGTAGGGAAAGGGAACCGTGGCTGACGAAACATGTGAAGCATCTCGTCAAGAGGAAAAAGGAAGCATATGTTAGATATAAGAAGCAGGAAGTAGGTGGGGCTTATGAAAAATATAGGGTAGTCAGGAAGGAGCTAAAGAAAGGACTTAGGAGAGCTCGAAGGGGGCATGAGAAGGCCTTGGCATGTAGGATTAAGGAGAACCCCAAGGCGTTTTATGTGTATGTGAAGAATAGGAGGATGACGAGAACGAAGGTGGGACTGCTAAAGTATAAAGAGGGCAACATGTGCATGGAGGCGGAGGTGGTTGGGGAAATCCTAAATGAATACTTTGCTTCAGTATTCACGAGTGAAAAGGATCTTGATCAGGATGAAGTCGAAGTAGAGCAGGCCTGTGTGCTGGACAATGTGGAGATTAAGGAAGAAGAAGTGTTGGATCTTCTTAAAAACATTAAGATTGATAAATCCCCAGGGCCAGATATGATACACCCCAGGTTGTTGTGGGAATTGAGAGAAGAGATCACAGAGCATTAGCTATGATCTTTGAATCCTCTTTGGCTGCAGGGGAAGTGCTGGAGGACTGGAGAATGGCAAATGTAGTTGCCTTGTTTGAAAAAGGTAATAGGGAGAAACCTGGGAACTATAGACCAGTGAGTTTTACGTCGGTGGTCAGCAAGCTACTGGAAAGGATTCTTAAGGATAGGATCTACGAGCATTTGGAGAAGTAGAGTCTACTCGGATAGTCAACATGGCTTTGTGAAGGGAAGATCAAGCCTCACGAGCCTGATTGAGTTTTTTGAAGAGGTAACAAAAGAAATTGATGAGGGTAGGCATGTGGTCTACATGGACTTTCGCAAAGCATCATGAAGGGACTCATCCAGAAAGTCATGAGGCATGGGATAAGTGGAACCTTGGCTGTTTGGATAAAAAATTGGCTTAAAGGAAGAAAGCAGAGAGTAGTTGTGGAAGGAAAGTATTCTGCCTGGAGGTCGGTGACTAGTGGAATGTCGCAGGGATCCGTCCTGGGACCCCTGCTGTTTGTGATTTTTATAAATGACCTGGATGCAGAGGCGGAAGGATGGGTGAATAAGTTTGCGGATGACATGAAGATTGGAGGAGTTGTGGATGGAGCTGTAGGTGGTCGAAGGTTACAACAGGATATAGACAGGCTGCAGAGTTGGACAGAAAAATGGCAGATGGAGTTCAATCCGGACAAGTGTGAGGTGATGCATTTTGTAATGACTAACCAGAAGACTGAGTACAGGATTAATGGTCAGTTACTTAAGAGTGTGGATGAACAAAGGGATCTTGGGGTTCAAATCCATACATCCCTCAAGGTCGTTGCACAGGTTGATAGGGTAGTTAAGAAGGCCTATGGGTTGCTGGGCTTCATTAACAGGGCGATTGAGTTCAAGAATAGAGAGGTCATGTTACAACTCTACAAATCTCTGGTGAGACCACACAGAGTATTGTATTCAATTCTGGTTACCTCATTATAAGAAGGATGTGGAAGCTATGGAGAGGGTGCAGAGGAGATTCACCAGGATGTTGCCTGGATTGGAGAACAAGTCATATGAAGCAAGGTTGGTAGAGCTGGGACTTTTCTCTTTGGAGCATAGAACAATGAGAGGGGACTTGTTAGAGGTCTACAAGATTATGAGAGGCATAGATAGGGTGGATAGTCAGTACCTGTTTCCCAGGGCACCAATAGCAAACACCAGAGGGCATAGGTACAAAATTAAGGGAGGGAAGTTTAGGGGAGACATCAGGGGTAAATTTTTTACACAGAGGGTTGTGAGTGCCTGGAATGACTTACCAGGGATGGTGGTGGAGGCTAAAACATTAGGGGTATTTAAGAGCCTCTTGGACATGCACATGGATGAAAGAAAAATGGAGGGTTACCGGGTAGTGTGGGTTTAGTACTTTTTTTAAGGATTATATGGGTCGGCACAACATGGAGGGCTGAAGGGCCTGTACTGTGCCGTAGTGTTCTAAGGTTCTATGGTTCTATGGTTCTAAGGTGCCACACATGAGGCTGCTTAACAAAATAAAAACCTATGGTGTTACAGAAAATATACTGGCATGGATTGAGGAATTGCTGACAGGCAGAAGGCAGCAAGTGTGAATAAAAGGGGTCATTTTCTGCTTGGCTGCCGGTGACTAGTATTGTTCCTCAGGGGTCAGTACATTAGTGTTGATGTACCAAGAATGTCTTTCTTTGTAGGAAAATCAGGAATTCGGGGTTGTTGTTATAAAACAAGATATATTATAGTGCATTCTTGGCTCAGAGAATTACATGTCTCTGAAACTCTCTTGGAGTGGCTAAAGGTTTCAACGGGAGTGTGGAATTAAGTTTACAATCAAGTCTGATTAAATGTCAGAGGAGGCTTTAAAGTGATTGAACAGAGCTGCTAGTTTTTAGGTTCATATATAAATAATAAGGCTATTGGTGTAACCATAGGATTTCTTTCCACAAAATCCTCTGTTCAAGTTTTATTTCCTTTTTTTCATCTCTAAATGCTTCAGCTCTCACTTCATTGTTTCCTGAAATGAATAACTAGCAGACATCACCATTCATTCCTCAGTATGAATGATATCTCACTTACGGCAAAATGTTTCAGTCCTCCAGTTCTCTGGTTTCCCTCCAGCATGAGAGCATTGCCGTGAGTATTCGGAGATGGTACTGCACAGGCAAAAGGAGTCCAAAACTTTTTCACAACTGCACATGTCCAGCATGCAGGCCCGTATGTAATGCTCATTGTTCAAGCGGGATTTACAGTCTGAGAATGAGCTTCTTGACAGGAGATTTTCACAGGCCTCCCTCTGAAAGATATGAGATCATAATTCAAAATGACAATAACTCCAAACGGCTGGCTACCAGACAGAAAGGATTCCCAAGCTGTTACTGGATCGGAACAGATGGGATAGGGTGAGTCTGTCTTCCCTGGAGTGAGGATTGATCTCTGAGGTAGGGTAGATCATCACAGCCTCTACATAAATCTAGAGGACTCAGGTTTAAAGTGAGAAAGCAAAGATTTAAAAGGGATCTAAGGGGAAACTTTACACACAGGAGTAGTCGGTATATAGAATGAGCTGCCAGAGTGAATGGTAGAAGCAGATACAGTTACAACATTTAAAAATGTTTAGATGGGTACATGGAGAGGAATATTGTAAAAGGACGTTGAGCAAATGCAGGCAAATAGGACTAGCTTGGATAAGTATCTTGGTTGGCATGGATGAGTGAGGCCAATGGATCTGTTTACCCGCTGTGTTACTCTGTGACTCAATGAGTCCATGAAATGGAGTGTTGCCTGATTAGCAAGATGTTACATTGTGCTTTGATTTTTTACAACTGGTATAAATGAGGTGATGAAGGCTCCAAAGGTAGGGCTACTACTTTGCTGGTGATTCTAAGATAAGTGGGAGGCTAAGGACAAAAAGAGGATGCAAAATCCTGTAAGAGAATTTACCTGAATTTGGAGCATTTGATGCTTACAGGATGTTCCCTGGCAGATAAGGTGAGTTCGTACTAGAAGTCATAGATAGGTCTCAGTGCGTCCAGATAGATAAATAAAAGAAGGCAAAAGGTGAACTAAGGTTGCCCACAGATTGAACACAGGTCCTCTGCTAATTGCTTTTTTAACATGTAATTTTGGTTTCTAGGCCAAATCCTTCAATCCTTTGATCTAATTCCTGTTTTGGTATTTCAATACACAGTATACCAGGTGACAACATTGTTTTGTGTAGCATACAATGGAGTAATGGAATTTGTGTGCAAGTGTGTGTTTGGAAGTGCCCACACAACTCCCCAGTACATTGCTCTTCCAAAGGAAATGGGTGCAGAGACTTCATGTGATGTCTAATTGTCAGTTATGCATGGATGCAATTTGCATGTGTGTTAACAAAGACAAAATATTTCTCAAGAAATTAATAGTCTCTTATTAGTTAACAATATTAAACTTCAGAACACCTGTGTATGTATGTTCTGTGATGAGAGCTGCGATCAGTAATTTTTTGCGAAGTGGCAGACTAGTGCTTGAAGCTGCACTTCTAGGAGAGGGATACACAGAATGAAAATATGGACCAAATATTTTCATTTTATATTAGCTGAAGAATTTTATATTGGACCTAGAGAGGGAATAGAGACCTATCCCCACCATTAAATGTAGGGATAGAGTGGGCCTGTGTGCTGGATAATGTGGAGATTAAGGAAGAAGAAGTGCTGGATATTCTTAAAAACATTAAGATTGATAAATCCCCAGGGCCAGATATGATACACCCCAGGTTGTTGTGGGAATTGAGAGAAGAGATCGCAGGAGCATTAGCTATGATCTTTGAATCCTCTTTGGCTGCAGGGGAAGTGCCAGAGGACTGGAGAATGGCAAATGTAGTTCCCTTGTTTAAAACAGGTAATAGGGAGAAACCTGGGAACTATAGACCGGTGAGCCCTACGTCGGTGGTCTGCAAACTACTGGAAAGGATTCTTAAGGATAGGATCTACGAGCATTTGGAGAAGTACAATCTACTCATGGATAGTCAACATGGCTTTGTGAAGGGAAGATTGTACCTCATGAGCCTGATTGAGTTTTTTGAAGAGGTAACAAAAGAAATTGATAATTAATTTCAGTTACTTAAGAGTGTGGATGAACAAAGGGATCTTGGGGTTCAAATCCATACATCCCTCAAGGTTGCTGCACAGGTTGATAGGGTAGTTAAGAAGGCCTATGAGTTGCTGGACTTCATTAACAGGGGGATTGAGTTCAAGAGTAGAGAGGTCATATTGCAACTATACAAATCTCTGGTGAGACCGCACAGAGTATTGTGGTCAATTCTGGTTACCTCATTATAAGAAGGATGTGGAAGCTATGGAGAGGGTGCAGAGGAGATTCACCAGGATGTTGCCTGGATTGGAGAACAAGTCATATGAAGCAAGGTTGGTAGAGCTGGGACTTTTCTCTTTGGAGCATAGAACAATGAGAGGGGACTTGTTAGAGGTCTACAAGATTATGAGAGGCATAGATAGGGTGAATAGTCAGTACCTGTTTCTCAGGGCACCAATAGCAAACACCAGAGGGCATAGGTACAAAATTAAGGGAGGGAGGTTTAAGGGGGAACATCAGGGGTAGGTTTTTTACACAGAGGGTTGTGAGTGCCTGGAATGACTTGCCAGGCATGGTGGTGGAGGCTAAAACATTATGGGGTATTTAAGAGCCTCTTGGACAGGCACATGGATGAAAGAAAAATGGAGGGTTATGGGGTGGTGTGTGTTTAGTACTTTTTTAAGCATTATATAGGTCAGCACAACATGGAGGGCTGAAGGGCCTGTACTGTGCCATAGTGTTCCATGGTTCTATGGTTCTGTGATGGTTGTGACAGCCTAGACAGGGTAAACTAACTTTTAGTTGGGTTATTATTTTAGGACTTCTCTCTTATTAAAGTGGAGGTTGACAGATTCTTGATTAGTAAGGGTGCTAAAGGTTATGGAGAGAAGACAAGAAAATGGAGTTGAGAGGGAATAATACAGTAACTATGATCAAATGACAGAACAGATTTGGTGGGCCAAACTGCCTAATTCTGCTCCAGTGTTTTTTGTTTTTTTGGCCTTATGTGGAATTGTCCTTGTGATTCAAAAAGGTCCTGCTGTGAGGTGTAAGTTGGCAGTACATTTTATTGACTGCACGCTGTTCTGCCTGCATGTTGAGTTTTTGTGAGTTTACTGACGTATGTGTAATTTCAGGCATGATTATATGTATTATGTATGGAGTATCTGTATGCATGTATTGCTTATTTTATCTCCATTTATATATTGAAAAAGAAATTTACACGAACTATTCTCTTTTACATTTTCTGGAGATTCAACAATTTTCTCTGCTCACCCTTCTAATCTTAAAGAGAGTTTCTCTGTTTAACCAATCAACTTTACCAGAAACACGAGAAAATTTATAGATGTTGGAAATCCAAAGCAACACACACAAAAAGCTGAAGGAACTCAGCAGACCAGGCAGCATCTATGGAAAAGAGTACAGTTGATGTTTCAAGTCTGATGAAGGTTCTCAGCCTAAAATACTGACTTATTACTTTTTACCATAGATGGTTCCTGGCCTGCTGAGTTCCTCCAGCATTTTGTGTCTGTAGCTTTACCAGATATCTCCATTCAGAAGCATATTGCCTAGAACAATGCTTCTGATGATGCTTTTCAGGAATTGTGGGAAACAAGTTGAAAAAGGGGTTACTCTCCTGATGTTAAATGCAAAATGCAACCCTCTCAAACCCCTTAATAAAATCTTACATATTGTTCACATAAAGAACTGGGTTCCACAGCTTGCTCATCCACATCTTGACACTTATCATTTGGAAGATGAATTTTCTGCAAGTTTCCAAACTGGATGGGTGAAAATTGTTGTCCTGCAATGTATGAGGTGTTGGCAATTAAAAACTTGAACAACACAATAAACAATTATTATCCCAGTACATTCACCTAAAGAGACACAAGTTCTTGACTTACCATCTATAGTGAACTCATTGTAAACAGGTATGCCATTATAATCTCCACAAAGCCCACAGGTCTGATTGTGATACTTTACATCAAGCTCAACCTGAAATAATGAATAGGAAGGTAGCAAATAATTGTTTCATCTTAACAGGTTTGTAATGGTTTTCACATTTCTCATTTATGGCCATGCATGTTCAACAAACATTTCTAAAACTGGCCGTCTGTTCACAGACAGCAGAGTATGGAAGCTTATGAAAGTAGTGTTTTATGAAAGAGCATTTCCCCCAGGTACTTAGTGTCAGGATAATGATGTCTGGACGTGAAACAAGTTAGCTTGAATCAGATTTCTATATAAAACTTATGGGAAAAGAAAGGAGTTTTATATATCCATTCAGAAAACTATGGTGTATTTTTAAGGTGCAGGGGTATAAAAACATAGCAACATGTAGAACATGTATAACATATCCACTCTGCTTTTATCAGCTCCATGACAACTGCTTTTTTATTGTTCCTGCTAAATGTGTCACTGAATTCATAACCTGGCAAATGTAAATCAGTGTGAAGACTTGCTTATAACCATATAACCATATAACAATTACAGCACAGAAACAGACCATCTTGGCCCTTCTAGTCCACGCCGAATGCTTACTCTCACCTAGTCCCACTGACCAGCACTCCATTCCTTTCCTGTCCATATACCTATCCAATTTTACTTTAAATGACAATACCAAACCTGCCTCTACCACTTCTACTGGAAGCTCGTTCCACACAGCTACCACTCTCTGAGTAAAGAAATTCCCCCTCATGTTACCCTTAAACTTTTGCCCCCTAACTCTCAACTCATGTCCTCTTGTTTGAATCTCCCCTACTCTCAATGGAAAAAGCCTATCCACATGAACTCTATCTATCCCCCTGATAATTTTAAATACTCTATCAAGTTCCCCCTCAACCTTCTACGCTCCAAAGAATAAAGACCTAACTTGTTCAACCGTTCCCTGTAACTTAGGTGCTGAAACCCAGGTAACATTCTAATAAATCTTCTCTGTACTCTCTATTTTGTTGAGGCCTTTCCTATAATTTTGTGACCAGAACTGTACACAATACTCCAAATTTGGCCTTACCAATGCCTTGTACAATTTTAACATTACATCCCAACTCCTATACTCAATGCTCTGACTTATAAAGGCCAATATACCAAAGGCTTTCTTCACCACCCTATCCATATGAGATTCCACCTTCAGGGAACTGTGTACCATTATTCCTAGATCACTCTGTTCTACTGCATTCTTCAATGCCCTACCATTTACCATGTATGTCTCATTTGGATTATTCCTACCAAAATGTAGCACATCACACTTATCAGCATTAAACTCCATCTGCCATTGTTCAGCCCACTCTTCTATCTGGCTAAATCTCTCTGCAAACTTTGAAAACCTACTTCATTATCCACAACGCCACCTACCTTAGTAACATCTGCATACTTACTAATCCAATTTACTACCCCATCATCCAGATCATTAATGTATATAACAAACAACACTGGACCCAGTACCCACTGGACCCTGAGCCACACTACTAGTCACCAGCCTCCAACCTGACAAACAATTATCCACCACTACTCTCTGGCATCTCCCATCCAGCCACTGTTGAATCCATTTTACTACTTCAATATTAATACCTAACAATTGAACCTTCCTAACTAACCTTCCATGCGGAACCTTGTCAAAGGCCTTACTGAAGTCCATATAGACAACTTCCACTGCTTTACCCTCATCAACTTTCCTTGTAACCTCTTCAAAAAATTCAGTAAGATTTGTCAAACATGAACTTCCATGCACAAATCCATGTTGACTGTTCCTATTCAGACCCTGTCTATCCAGATAATTATATATACTATCTCTAAGAATACTTTCCATTAATTTACCCACCACTGACGTCAAACTGACAGGCCTATAATTGCTAAGTTTACTCTTCGAACCCTTTTTAAACAATGGAATTACATGAGCAATACGCCAATCCTCCAGCAACATCCCCATTTTTAATGACATTTGAAATATTTCTGTCAGAGCCCCTGCTATTTTCACATTAACTTCCCTCAAGGTCCTAGGGAATATCCTGTCAGGACCCGGATATTTATCCACTTTTATATTCCTTAAAAGCGCCAGTACTTCCTCCTCTTTAATCATCATAGTTTCCATAACTTCCTTACTTGTTTCCCTTACCTTACACAATTCAATATCCTTCTCCTTAGTGAATACAGAAGAAAAAAAATTGTTCAAAATCTCCCCCATCTCTTTTGGCTCCACACATAGCTGTCCACTCTGATTCTCTAAGGGACCAATTTTATCCCTCACTATCCTTTTGCTATTAATACAACTGTAGAAACCCTTCGGATTTATTTTCACGTTACTTGCCCAAGCAACCTCGTATCTTCTTATAGTTTTTCTAATTTCTTTCTTAAGATTCTTCTTACATTCTTTATGTTCCTCGAGCACCTCATTTACTACATGCTGCCTAAATTTATTGTAGATATTTCTCTTTTTCCTAACCAAGTTTCCAATATCCCTTGAAAACCATGGCTCTCTCAAACTTTTAACCTTCCTTTCAACCTAGCAGGAACATAAAGATTCTGTACCCTCAAAACTTCACCTTTAAATGACCTCCATTTCTCTATTAAATCCTTCCCATATAATAAATTGTCCCAATCCACTCCTTCCAAATCCTTTCGCATCTCCTCAAAGTTAGCCTTTCTCCAATCAAAAATCTCAACCCTGGGTCCAGTCCTATCCTTCTCCATAATTATATTAAAACTAATGGCATTGTGATCACTGGACCTGAAGTGCTCCCCAACACATACCTCTGTCACCTGACCTATTTCATTCCCTAACAGAAGATCCAACACTGCCCCTTCTCTAGTTGGTACCTCTATGTATTGCTGCAAAAAACTATCCTGCATTCATTTTACAAACTCCAAACCATCCATCCCTTTTACAGTATGGGCTTCCCAGTCTATGTTTGGAAAATTAAAATCTCCCACAATCACAACCCTGTGCTTACTACAAATATTTGCTATCTATTTGCAAATTTGCTCCTCCAATTCTCGCTCCCCATTAGGTGGTCTATAATACACCCCTATAAATGTTACTACACCTTTCCCATTCCTCATTTCCACCCCAATAGCCTTCCTAGATGACCCCTCTAATAGACAATAGACAATAGGTGCAGAAGTAGACCATTCGGCCCCTCGAGTCTGCACCACCATTCTGAGATCATGGCTGATCATTCACTATCAATACCCAGTCCCTGCCTTGTCCCCATATCCCTTGATTCCCCTATCCATCAGATATCTATCTAGCTCCTTCTTGAAAGCATCCAGAGAATTGGCCTCCACCGTCTTCCGAGGCAGTGCATTCCACACCTCCACAACTCTCTGGGAGAAGAAGCTCTTCCTCAACTCTGTTTTAAATAACTGCCCTCTGGTACTGGACTCTCCCAACATCTGGAACATATTTCCTGCCTCAATCCTATCAAATCCTTTAATTATCTTAAACGTTTCAATCAGACCTCTCAATCTCCTCAATTCCAGTGTGTACAAGCCCAATCTCTCCAATTTCTCTGCGTAAGACAGCCCTGCCATCCCAGGAATCAACCTAGTGAATCTACGCTGCACTTCCTCAATTGCCAGGATGTCCTTCCTTAAACCTGGAGACCAAAACTGTACACAATATTCCAGGTGTGGTCTCACCAGGGCCCTGTACAAATGCAAAAGGACATCCTTGCTCTTGTACTCAATTCCCCTTGTAATAAAGGCCAACATTCCATTTGCCCTCTTCACTGCCTGTTGCACTTGCTCATTCACCTTCATTGACTAATGAACTAGGACTCCTAGGTCTCTTTGCATTTCTCCCTTACCTAACTCGACACCGTTCAGACAATACTCTGCCCTCTTGTTCCTGCTTCCAAAGTGGATAACTTCACATTTATTCACATTGAATGACATCTGCCAAGTATCTGCCCACTCACCCAGCCTATCCAAGTCTCCCTGTATTCTCCTAACGTCCTCTTCGCATGTCACACTGCCACCCAGTTTAGTATCGTCAGCAAACTTGCTGATATAATTTTCAATGTCCTCATCTAAATCATTGACATAAATCGTAAAGAGCAACAGTCTTGGCAAATGGCTTTTTAATTTCCTGCACCATGTGGTGCTTGGTAGAAATCATCCATTTCTTATGCTCCATATATCAGTCCACACAATATATATATCAATTGTGCTGACTGACAGATGAAGCACAAGAAATTCATTTCTAGGATTGTGGAAGACATGGAATATATTTAGTCTGTGGACTGAATAAATGACAACCCTCTGGGAGACTTGCTCCCCATCTCCTTTCTAAATGTACAATCTTAATTCTCTAATTTTGCCTCCCAAATCTGAATCACCCCAATGTCCAGGAGGGGAAATGTACTCAACATATCCTCCCTAAGTATACACAGTGGACACTTTATTAGGTAAACCCGTATATTAATGCAAATATCTAATCAGCCAATCATGTGGCAACAACTTAATGCATAAAAGCATGTAGGCATGGTCATGAGATTCAGTTGTTGTTTGGATCAAACATTAGAGCAGGGAAATAAAGTGATCTAAGTGACTTTGACCATGGAATGATTGTTAGTACCAGATGGGGTGGCTTGAATACCTTGGAAACTGTTGACCTCTTGAGATTTTTACTCACAACAGTCTCTGGGGTTTACAGTGAATGGTGCTAAAAAACATCCAGTGTGCAGCAGTTCTGTGGCTGAAAATGCCTTGTTAATGAGCAAGGTCTGAGGAGAATGGCCAGACTGGTTTAAGCTGAAAGGAAGGCCACATGTTACAACATTGGTAGGCATCTCCGAATGCACAACACATGGAACTTTATTTGGATGGGCTACAACAGGAGAAGACTACAAACATACACTCAATGGCCAGTACAGGAAGTGCTTAAAAAAATGTATGTCATCTTTCGGTAGTGTGATCTTCCATTCCTTAAGACCCAAACATCATCAATCTAACAGTTCAACCTCCTCTCATTTGATAACCTCAAGTCTCAGATGAGGGAACCTCCTCTCCACTGCTTCCAATATAATTGCTGGATTCACTAGACTGTGACACTTGCAGTAATCTGGAGGTACTAATTTTGAGGTCCTGCTTTTAACTTTTCTTTCCAAGGTATGAAAACTCTGAATTCAGGACTTTAACACTCTTTCTACCACATATGTAGTTGGTTCCAGTATATTTTTATTTTTATAGGCTTCACAGGCTGTGCCAGTTTGAGTTGTCCATCCCTTGATGTTTTTGAGGAGGAAATGACCTGACCTTGAATTGCTGTAGGTGTGGGTGTACTCACAATACTGTTAGGGAGAGAATTTCAATTTTGACCCAGTGATGGTGAAGGAATGGTGATGGCGAAACATAGTGAAAATCTGCGGCTTTGAGGGCAAATTCCAGGTGATGTTGTTGCCGTTGTCCTTCCAAATGGTAGTACTGATGGGTCTGGAAGATCCACATCCTCAGGATGTTCACCCTCCCTCTGTGCTCTGCAATAGTATCATGATTTTCTTTACCCTAGCAACGTAGAGTCAAATACCATCTTGGAGTCAGATTTTCAGACACACAAATACATGTCTGTCCCATCACTATTTAATCCCGTGCACAAGGGGTGACATAACTCTCTAGGGAATGGAATTTGTATGGACTCCACCAGTATCCATCACCACTGCAGGTGGTACGAGCAAGTGACCTTGTAAAATCTGGGCAAATGCTATGACGAGGAGTGAAACAAACTTGGGTTGTTTTTGCTTCAGCAGTGAAGGTGAGGGGGGTGGAATTAAATGCATGTTTATATAACTGTGGAAGACATAGATAGATTACAGAGCTGATATCATTCTCCAGGGGCAAAAAACATTTAAAACTAGAGGGCATGCATTTAAAGTGAGAGGGGGTATTTTATTATTTATTTTTATAGAGATACAGCATGGAACATATAAAACATATTGAAGCATATAAGATTATTAAGGGGTTGGACATGCTGGAGGCAGGAAGCATGTTCCCACTGATAGGTGAATCCAGAACTAGAGGCCGCAGTTTAAGAATAAGGGGTAGGCCATTTAGAACAGAGATGCGGAAAAACTTTTTCACCCAGAGAGTGGTGGATATGTGGAATGCTCTGCCCCAGAAGGCAGTGAAGGCCAATTCTCTGGATGTTTTCAAGAAAGGGTTAGATAGAGCTCTTATAGATAGTGGGGTCAAGGGATATGGGGAGAGGGCAGGAACGGGGTACTGATTGTGGATGATCAGCCATGATCACAGTGAATGGCGGTGCTGGCTAGAAGGGCCGAAGGGGCTACTCCTGAACTCTATTGTCTACTCTGTTGTCTATTGGACCAGGCCCTTTTGGCCCAATGAGCCACATTGCCCAGCAACACATTTACCCAATCACAGGGTAAGTTCACAATGACCAATACAACTACCTACTGGTATGTCTTTGGAAAGTGGGAGGAAACCAGAGAACCAAGAGGACACCAATGCAGGGAGGATGTACAGACTTCTTACAAATGTGCCAGAATTTAACTCCAGTCTCTGATGATCGTGTTGTGCAGACCACTACACATCATGCTGCCTCTAAGTAAAAGGAGATGGGTGGGGCAAGTTTTTCTACAGAGAGAGTGGGGGTAGCTGGAACATGCTGCCTGGAGTGGTGGTGCAGGCAAATACAGTAGAGGCACTTTAGTGATAGATAGTTGAATATGCCAGAAATGGAGAGATATGGACAGTGTTTAAGTAGAAGTTTGATTGGTTTTTAATTACTAGAGTAATACCCTGGGTAAGATTTCTACTGCTATGTTGTAAGGTATTTTTATTTTAGTAGCTTTCTCTAAAAGCAGTGTGCCCTCCAGTAAGAGTGTTTTGGCTCCAGCTAACGATATGGAGTCATGTTGTCCAACTTAGGGATGTGGTGTCAGCCAATCAAGGTTGTCTTGGTACATGTCATAACTTTCTGCCCAGTGGAACATTCAAGGGTGCTGGGTGGGAGCGGATTTCTGAAGGACAGTAGTTTGGCTTGGAGACTTTTGGCGGGAGATGTGGTGTGGAGCACAGGGGAAGATGCCGCAGAATGCCATTCAAAGGAGATGAATGGTTGAAAGGAGGAAGCGCCAATACTCCTGAGAGCCAGTTCGTTCGAGGGAAGTTCGAACTATGACTGGTGTCTTTCAGTGTGTGAGTAAAGCTACTATGGAAATGAGCTCCAACATTTAGGTGCACATTTAAACTAGTTTAACTGTAATGCGCCTTTTTATCTTTCTTTACTTTTCTTCTTAAATATTTGATAGAGTTGAAAAATTGGTAAATAAACTTCCTTTATAATTTTATGCTGGTGTATGATCTGTCATTTCTTGGTGATTGATAATAGTGTGTGAGCGGTACTTACGCAGCATTCACTATAATCAATGTTCATTGACTGGAATGTCCCAACTTTCCTATTTGGTGGACGTGTATTGCTTATGAAGGGTGGCCTTCTCACCACTGAGTCATTTGTTAGCAGAGTTAGCTAACGATCCAAGTTTATATACGAGCTCAGTGAGAGGGTTGAATTTGTGGGGGGCTCGTTCGGGATCCAGAATGCGTGAATGTTGTTTGATTATGTGGTTTATTTATGTGTTTAAGCCAGTAATTAAACTGCTGCTTGTGGTGTGTCATAATTAAAGTATTTTATTATGGATGCTGCAAGGATTGGAATACTGCACGAATGCAACAGTAGCATTCCTGCACAGATCCAACGAAGACTTTCGATGGGAAACCCAGTCTCTATAAAAGTGAAGTACCACCAAGCAGAGCAGTTATCATGGGAGCGGTCGTTGTCAGAGTAGTAAGGCTTTGGCTCAACAAGGCTTCGGCAAGAAAAGGCAGAGACAAGGTAAGTAGGTAAGTTCAATCCTTATTCCTTATTTAAATCTTGAGAGAATACAAGGAATGTCTACACAGCCAATGTTCTGTTCAAGGTGTCAGATGTGGGATTTCCAGGATACTCCCAGCTGCCCTATGGCCATATCTACACCACATGCATCAAGATGCAGCTCCTTAGAAACCATGTTAGGGAATAATGATGACCTTTGGTTTGTTAGGGAAAGTGAAGCAGTGATAGACAGGAGCTACAGGGAGGTAGTCATCCCAAGGCTGCAGAAGACTGATAAATGGGTGACTGTCAGGAGAGGGAAGGGGGAATGTCAGATAGTGGAGAGCACCCCTGTGGGCCATCCCCTTCAACAATAAGTACTCCATTTTGAGTACAGTTGGGGGGTGCAACAACAGCCATGACCCTGGTAGTGAGTCTGGCCCTGTGGCTCAGAAGGGTAGGGAAAGGAAGAGGATAGCAGCAGTGATAAGGGACTCTATAGTTAGAAGGTCAAACAGGAAAGAAACACGGATGGTAGTTTGCCTCCCAGGTGCCAGGGTCCGAGATGTTTCTGGACATGTCCAGAACATCCTGAAAAGGGGGTGAGAGCAGCCAGAGGTCATGGTACATTTTGGTACCAACGACAAGGGGAAGAAAAAGGCAGGAGGTCCTGAAAAAGAATATAGGGAGTTAGGAAGGAAATTGAGAAGCAAGGCCTCAAAGGTAGTAATCTCAGGATTAATTCCTGTGCCATATGATAGTGAGAATAGGAATAGAATGAGGTGGCAAATAAATGTGTGGCTGAAGAATTGGCGCAGGAGACAGGGATTCAGATTTCTGGATAATTGGGACCCCTTCTGGGGCAGGTGGGACCTGTACAAATGGGATGGGTTGCACTTGAATCTGAGGGGTACCAATACTCTTGCCAGCGGATTTACTAGAGCTCTTGGGAATGGTTTAAACAAATAGGCAGGGTGTTGGAACCAGTATGATACAGGTGAGGATGAGCCAGCAGCTTTACAAGTAGAGACTGGTTTAACATGAAAGTAAGGAAGGACAAGCCAATGATTGGGTACAATGCAGAAGGAGCAGAGTTAAATTGTACCACAGAGGCAAAATTCAGTAGTGTGAAGAATAAAGGACTGAAGGTACTGTGTTTAAATGAGCCTAGCATTTGGAATAAGGTGGATGTACTTGTGGCGCAATTACAGATTGGTTGACATGATGTTATGGGCATCACTGAATAGTAGCTGAAAGAAGGCCGAAGTTGGGAACTTAACATTAAAGGACATACTTTGCATCAAAAAGGACAAGCAGGAAGGTATAGGCGGTGGTGTAGCTTTGTTGGAAATAGATGGAATTACATCCTTAGAAAGAGGTGACATAGGGTCAGAGAATGTTGAATCTTTGCGGGTGGAGTTAAGAAATTGCAAGGGTGAAAAAAAACCATTATGGAAATCATATATAGGCCTCCAAATAGTAGCCAAGATGTGGGGTTGAGATTGCAAAGGGAGCCAGAAAAGGCATGTAATAAGAGTAATGTAATGGGGGACTTTAATATGCAAGGGGATTGGTAAAATCAGATTGGTATCAGATTGCAGGAGAGGGAATTGGTTGGATGTTTACAAGATGGCTTTTTAGAGCAGCTTATGCTCAACCCCACTTGGGGAACTACCATCTTAGATTGGGTATTGTGCAATAACCCAGATCTTATTAGGAAACTTAATGTAAAGGAACCCTTAGGAGGTGGAACTCATACAGCAAATTGAGAGGGAGAAGCACAAGTCACATGTATCAGTATTACAATGGAATAAAGGGAATTACAGAGGCATGAGAAAGGAGCTTGCCCAGGTGGATTGGAGGAGGATGTTGGCTGGGTTAACGGCAGAGCAGAGATGGCAGAAGTTTCTGGGAAAAGTTCATATGGTGCAAGATAGATTTGTCCCACAGAGGAAGAAGTTTTCAGATGGCAGGGACAGGTAGCCGTGGCTGACAAAGGAAGTTAAGGACTGCATAAAAGGTAAGGAAAAAGCTTATAAGGTAGTAAGAGTGAATAGAAAGTTAGGTGATTGAGAAGCTTTTAAAATCCAACAAAAGACAACTAAAAATGCTGAAAAAAGTGAACTATGAGGGCAGACTAGCTAATAATATAAAGCAGGAAGGATACCAAAGGTTTTTCTCAGTTACATTGTTATGAAGGTACCACCGCTCTGAGGGGCCGAAGGAGCGGGAGCAGCCCCCTCCTTCCGGAGAATCGTAAGAGCACCCGTTGAGGGGGGGGGGGTCAGTAGACCCAGTCGGAGAGAGAGAGAGATACGTGCCAAGTTGCAGGTACCACCAGCGATACAGAGTAAAGACAACAGCGACTATTGTCTCATGGAGACCACTTGTAAAGCCCTCGGGCAAGGTGGGCTGGTTGAGAGAGAGATTGCATCATCCCAACCTGATTGACACCTGCGACCCCGTGAGGAAGTATAAAGGAGAGTCTCAGGGGGACAACCCCTCAGACACACCAAGAAGACATGAGAGAGTGATCCCGCAGTAGCGGGAAGCCATTCTGAAGGAAGCCACGTGCGTTAGATTCCCGGATTGGAATTTGTGGCTGGAATCACAGGAAACTGCTTTTAACTAACATCGGGGAGAGGAAACCAACGCTCCCCCGATTTTTCACGGAAGATTCATCGAGACTCGGCAAGTTCTTTCTCTTCTCCCCCCCAATCTCTCTCTCTCGGGCGCCCCCCGAAAGAACCCAGCGATTTTCAACAGGCTGAGACCGGCACACATTCAGAGTGACTTTTATATTTCCAACGGACAATCTATTAACCCCTAGACATCAACAGAGCTCATTTAAGAATGATGATTATTAATATACCCGCGCTTTAGATTGAGTGTTGACAATGTGACCTATCTGAATGTATGTATTAACCCTACCTTTGTGTCCCTTTACGAATAAAACGTTTGAAAATAGTGACAACAGACTTCAACAGACCTCTCTATCTTTGCTGGTGGGTTATCCAGTTACGGGATACGTAACAACATAAAGTGTAAAAGGGAGTTGAGAATTGATATTAGACCACTGAAAAAAGATGCTGGTCAGGTAGTAGGGGTGACAAAGAAATGGCAGATGAACTTAATGGATACTTGGCATTTGCCTTCACTGTGGAAGACACTAGCAGTGTGTCAGAGGTCCATGAGAGTCAGGGAGCAGGAGTGAGTGCTATTACAAAGGAAAAAGTGCGAGGCAAGCTCAAAGGTTTTAAGGTGAATAAGTCACCTGGGCCAGAGGCCTGAGAGAGGTTCCTGAAGAGATAATGGATGCATTGATCATGATCTTTCAGGAATCACTTGACTCTGGCATGATCCTGGAAGGCTTTAAGATTGCAAATAACACTCCACTCTTTAAGAAGGGAAGGAAGCAAAGAAAGGAAATTATAGGCCAGTTAGCCTAACCTCAGTGGTTGGGAAAGTGTTGGAGTCCATTGTTGAGGATGAGGTTTCAAGGTGCTTGGAGACTAATGATAAAATAAGTCAAAGTCAGTATGAGGTTTCTGTAAAGGTTAATCTTGCCTGACTAATCTGTTAGAGTTCTTTGAGGAAGTAACAAACAGGGTGGACAAAGGAGAGGCAGTGGAAGTCATTTACTTGGATTTTCAGAAGGTGCTTGATAAGGTGCCACACATGAGGCTGCTTAACAAGTTAAGTCCCTATGGTGTTACAGGAAAGATACTGGCATGGATAAAGGAATGGCTGATGGCAGGAGGCAGTGAGTGGGAATGAAGGGCACATTTTTTGGTTAGCTGCCAGTGACTAGTGGTGTTCCTCAGGGGTCAGTATTGGGTCTGCTACTTCTCACATTCCTTTTTTAAAGATTTAGATAATGGAATTGATGGCTTTGTGGCAAAGATTGCAGATGATACAAAGATAGGTGGAGGGGTAGGTAGTGCTGAGAAAGCAATGCGATTGCAGCAAGACTTAGACAAATTGGAAGAATGGACAAAAAGTGGCAAATGGAATACAGTGTTGGGAAATGTATAATAATGCATTTTGGTTAATGCAAAGGTCCAATTATGCAGACTATTATCTAACTGGTGAAAAGGTTCAAACATCAGTGGTGCAGAGGGACTTGGGATTCTATGTAAACCATATAACAATTACAGCACGGAAACAGGCCATCTCGGCCCTTCTAGTCTGTGCCGAATGCTTACTCTCACTCCATAATTCAAGATAGATGTTCAGAAATAGGCAATGTGTAATAGATGTTGTGGAGGTATTCCTGCAGTATTGTGTACATTTTTGTTCGCTCTCTTATAGGAAAGATTTTATTAAGGTGAAAGCGTGCAAATAAAATTTATGAAGATGTTGAGGGCCTGAGTTATAGGGCAGGCTTTATTCCTTTGAGTGCTGGGAACTGAGGCGTGATCTTACTGAGGTTTATAAAATCATGAGGACTATAGATAAAGTGGGTCATAACAGTTTAATGTGAGCGGGGAGAGATTTCAAAGGAAGCAGAGGAGCCACATCTTCACACAGAGGTGGGGAATATATGGAACAAGCTACCAGAGGAAGTATTTGAGGCAGGTATAATAACAATTTTTAATGACATTTGAGCAGGTACATGAATAGGGAAGGTTTCAAAGGACATGGGCCAAACACAAGAAAATGGGACTAGTTTAAGTGTGCACCTTAATAAGTTATGCTGAAGTGCCAATAACCATGCTGTAGAACTGTCATGACTTTGCTGTCTGACTCTAAGGCTAAGAGTTTTTATAGGCATTTCAAGTGAACGTTCATCTACAGAAGTAAGTCTGCGAAATTAATGGAAAATAAGGAAGTGTTCGATTGAGTTAAACATGTCCTTTGCATTAGGTTTCACAAGTGAATCTGAAGAAGTGCTGTTAATTGGGAATGGAAGGCAGGGAGCATTTATGGAAAACTACTATCAGCAGGACAGGAACACTGAACAAATTGTTGGAGACATGGACTAATGTCTCCAGGTCCTGATAAGCTTTATCTTTTAAGGACCTTTATAAGTGTCTTAAAATTCAGGTCAGCCACTGTCTTATTAAATGCTGGAGCAGGCTCCCGGGCCAACTGGTAGCCCCAACTTGTAGGTTCTTATTTTAAAATTATTTCCCTAATCAACTAAATTCCTTAATCTAAATCTCTGATTATTGGTTCTGATAAAATTCTGTAAAATATTGCCTATTTCTCAGTCACTTGTCACTTAAATTTTCTCATAACAAAGGGTAATATCTCACTTCAGCCCTAGACTTCATGCTCTGCTGCAACACACACAAAATGCTAGAAGAACTCAGCAGGTCTGGCTGATCCATAGATTTTGCCTGACCAGCTGAGTTTCTTCAGCATTTTGTGAATGCTGCTTGAGATTTCCAGAACCTGCAGAATCTCTTATATCTCCAGTATGCTCTTTGATGATCAGTCTGGCAGTGCCTCTGAATTTCCTTACATTGATGGTAAGAATGATATCCTTTCCCTTTGAAGTGTCATTTATCTGTGTTCAATCCCTGGGTTAAACGTGTTAGTGATATTTCTGTAATCCACTGGGAAATAATTTGACTTTTTCAGTACTCACAAGGAGGGAAATAGAGTTCAATTGGTGACATTTAGTAAACACAATGTATTCTATAAATGTCAATAATTTTTCAACAGAATCTCGTATCCTATATCGCACAGTAACATTATCATTTTGGGGCAAGTTATTCTGCACAGCACACAGTTGAATAAATGTAATGTATAGACCCTATGTATCATGTATAGAATTAACTCCCAGTTTATATAACAGAGGCTATTGTATGTATTATATGGTCCGGAAATATTCTCTTTCTTTCTTTTTCAATTTTTTTATTGATTTTCACATATACATATAAAAAAACATAACATAATAATGAGTAAATTATGAATACAATAGACTTGAAGTCACGTTGATAATAAGATAACAATATCCTATTAAACATCAGCAGAAAAAAATACCTTAATCAATCAAGTCCATATGATTATATATGAAAAAAACAAAAATAACCATTAAAAGAAGAAAAAATTTGAAAATATGTGAAAAAAGTATATATTAAGAAAAATAAAACACTAAACTAAACTAACATGGGCAATAGTAATAGCTTACAAGTATATGATAGTGTCAAAAAAAACTCCAGAACTCCATACCTGAACATGAATAAGCAGAAAGAAGGTCTGGAAAAGGCCAAATTAATTCATATGAAAATGTCGAATAAACGGTCTCCAAGTTTCTTCAAATTTAATTGATGAGTCAAAAATAGTGCTTCTAATTTTTTCCAGCCTCAGATAAGAAATAGTTTGAGAAAGCCACTGAAACGTGGTAGGAGGATTTACTTCTTTCCAATTTTGTAATATAGACCTTCTGGCCATTAATGTTACAAAAGCAATCATTCGTCTGATTGAAGGGGAAAACTGATTACCATCTTCATTTGGTATGCCAAAAATTGCAGTAATAAAATGAGGTTGTAAATCTATATTCCAAATTGAGGAAATAGTAGTAAATATGTCCTTCCAATAATTATGTAAACGGAAATATTCTCACAGCTTCAGAATGATCTGGTACAATTCCATGCAATAACATAGTTTATGTCATCTATGGAGATTTCAGTCTGAGCTTCTGTTAATCGCTGATACAACCAATCTTCTCCTTCCTACTATTGTACATCCAAATATGCAAGTACATGCTCCAAGTTAGCATAAAGCCTTTGTACTTACCATGAGAGCATCTTCCCTGTTCCACATTAGAGTCAGTCCAAATTTCCCATACAGCTTGGTGTATTGAACATTCTGTTCTACATAGAAACCAGGGCCAAAATAAGGAAGCGAGACTCTGAAAAAAGATCAATTCAGTATATATTAACAAATCTCCTGCTTGATGCTACACTGAAGTTATTGAGCATGCAATCAGACTCTTTGGCCCTTGCTGACCATCTATCCCTTTCCCAGCACTTGGTTCATAGCCTTCTTCTCCCAACCCTTCCCACAGTGTGTCCATGATGTCGGCTATTCCCTGAGTGAAGAAATTCTTTCCCATTAAACCTCTAACCCCTTACATTAAACCCATGTCCTCTGGTCTTAGAGTTCTTGGCAAAGGGAAATACACCCTCATTCTCCTCAACTACAAGGGAAACAAATATTCCATCCCAAGTATCTTCCTGGTGAATCCCTTCTGGTGCAATCATATCTTTACCATTATGCACACCTGTGGCCTTACTGATGTTTTACAAAGATATACCATAACCTCCCTGTTATTATATTGTTTACTAGTGTATGAAGGCTAGTATCATACATACCTCCTGAACTATCTTACTTATCTGTGTTGTAAATTTTGGGATCATTGGACTTACTTCAAAGCCCCTCTGAAAGCCCATCTTCAGCATTTGGTTTATCATAACTGCATATCTGTTGTGACCTGATTTAGGTCAGACATGAGCTGAAAGTTCCCTCTGTGTACAGGCTGAGGAAGTTCAGAGTGAATCAAATTTGTGTAGATTCAACTTTGGCGAAAGTAGCACAGCTCCAAATGGGTCACTTTCTCTGGGACCTCCCCAGCCAGACAAACTACCAAGAGTCAGTTCTGATCTCTTTAAAGATCCCTTAGGTGAATTGTTCCACATAAGGGCAACAATTATACAAGTGCCCAAGAAGAGCCGTTTGAGTTACCTCAATCCATATTGTCCAGTAGCACTCACATCTATGGTGATGAAATGTTTTGAGAGGTTGGCAATGGCTAGAATCAACACCTGTCTCAGGAAGGACCTACAGTAGACACAATCTCAATGGCTCTTTGCGAATCAGCTAGATGATACAAATACCTGTGTCAGGATGCTGTTTATTGCTCAGCATTTAACACCATCATTTCTACAGTCCTGATCGAAAAGCTTAAAACCTAGGTCTCTGTACCTCCCTCTGCAACTGGATCTTTGACTTCCTAACCAGAAGACCACAATCTGTGTGGATTGGGAATAACATCTCCACTTCAATGACATTTAACACTGGCACTCCACTGGTGCTTAGTCCACAGCTCTCTCGACACCCATGACTGTGTGGCTAGACATTGCTCAAACAGCATCTGTAAATTTGCTAATGATACAGCCATTGTTGGCAGAGTTTTAGATGGTGATGAAAGGGCTTACAGGAGTGAGACATACCAGTTACTGGAGTAGTGTCACAGCAACAACCTTGCACTTAGCAACAGCAAGACCAAAAGCTGAATGTGGACTTCAGGAAGGGTAACACAAGGGAACACAAACCAATCCTCATAGAGGGATCAAAAGAGGAGAGAGTGAGCAATTTCAAGTTCCTGGGTGTAAATATCTCTGAGGTCCTAATTTGGACATCGCATAATGATGGAGCTAGAAAGAAGTCAAGTCGGCAACTATATTTCATTAGGAGTTTGAGGAGATTTGGTTTGTCAACTAAAACACTCAAAAACTTCTACAAATGTACCATGGAGAGCCTTCATAGTATGAAGACATCTTCAAGGAGCGATGCCTTAGGAAGGCGGAGTCCATCATTTAGGATCCCCATCAGCCAGGACATGCTCTCTTTTTTCCATTGGGTCGGAGGTACTGAAGCCTGAAGGAGCACACTCAGCGATTCAGGAACAGCTTCTTCCCCTCTGCCAGCCAATTCCAAAATTGACATTGAACCATGAACACTATATTATTACTAGTTCTGATGAAGGGTCTTGAGCTGAAACATTGACTGCTTCTTTCAACGGATGCTGCCCGACCTGCTGAGTTCATCCAGCTATTTTGTACATCTTGCTTTGACCACAGCATCTGCAGTGTACATTGTGTTGACTTTTCTATAGATGCTGCCTGGCCTGCTGATTTACTCCATCATTTTGTGTGTGTTGCTTGGATTTCCAGCATTGCAGATCTTCTTGTTTGTGATTGAACATGACCTCACTACATTTTTAGTTGTTACTTTGCACTACCTATTTTACCTTAGATATTTAGTAGACAGATATAAACAATGTATTTTTCCTATATTTTTCCTCTATGTTTATTTATCATGTATTTCATTGACCTGCTGCCATAAACTTACCAAATTCCAGGATATATACCAGTGATATTGAATTTGATTCTGATTAGGCAATGCTCCAGAATTCTCTCTCTCACCCTTCCTGTCGTCAACTTGCCCTCCAACTTCTTCAAATAACTTCCTTTCATCGACCATACTAACATGCAGTTTGATCAAATTCTATTTTGAGATGACTTACAATGTTAAAATATATTGTTTAAACGAGTTACTGTTACTTTAGAATCAGAGTCAGGTTTTATTATCACTGACTTCTCCAATGTGAAATTTCTTGGTTTGTAGTACAAAATTATTATAAACTGCTAAAAAAAAGATCTGAGAAATAATGTTTTCTCACAGTGTGGGTGAAATTTGGAACATGGAGATACACTCAACCATTAAGGAGCATCTCAGCAGGCAAATAATTCATCAAGCCTTTGAAGCCAGTGAATCTACTACGGAGAGAGACGGGTACAGTGGTCAGTATAGACAAGGGTTGTTGAATAGTCTGTGTGGATCTCATGGAGTATATGAGTTGAGAAACATTACCTAAACCTGCAGTCTCAATTCATATATTTCACTTCTCTTTATGGCTATAGAATGAGGCATGCAGCTGTTGAGTCTATGGTAGCTCTCAGTGTAACCCCATTCTCTCTTTTATTTCTCTGCCCTCTAACTCACACCCTCCTAGCTGCATTCCACTTCCACTCATTACACTAGCAGCCATTCAAACCACCGACCTGCATGACCTTGGTTTACAGGTGCAAAAAGGTGCACCAGGTAGAATCCCAGTTGGTCACTGAGAGGATTTGCAAGCTCCACATAGAAAGCACCCAAGGTCAGGATTGGACCCATGTCTCTGGAAAGGGAAGGCTGCATCACAATCTGTGCCATCACAATGCTGCCAGTGTGCTATGAGTGAAAGACCAAAAGGAACACAACAAGGTGTTAGTCGTTCTGAGTTTGAAAGACCCAGGTTTAGTTGGGGTGAGGTGAGTCAGGAAGAGTAAACACAAAGTACACTGCAGATGCTGTGTTCAAGGGGTCTTGGTCTGAAACGTTGATTGCTTATTTCAACGGCTGCTGCCCGACCTGCTGAGTTCCTCCAGCTTGTTTGTACGTGTTGAGTCAGGAAGAGGTTTTGGCTGAGAACTTGCAATTACAAACCTAGTCATGGCCCAGGACAAAAGTACCATGTGTTCCCAGGCAAGCCTTGCATTAGGAAAAGCACTTCCTTTGCACAGTCCATCAAAGCACGTCATTTAAGCATGGTGAACATGAAGGATTAGGATGGAGGAGAAGGGCTCAGGTGCTGAGAGGTAGAGACTGGAGATCAACCATAAGATATAAGACATAGGACCAGAAATAGGCCATTTGACCCATTGATCTGCTGCAGCATTCAATCATGGCTGATGCTTTATTTCCTGCCTTAGCCCCACTCCCTGGCCTTCTCCCTGTAATCTGTGATAGCATATCCAATCAAGACTGAAGAAATGGTATCATGATCATATTGAATCATTAAACTCTGAACATTTTGATTTTGTTACAAGACTTGCCTGATACTACGTAGTGACATAGAACAGGTCCTGAGAACAACACCTGCCTGATGTTGAACTCGCTAATTTTAACTGGATTGGTTTGCTGGTAATGATCATTGAGGTTAAGTAGCTTGATGAGGTACATGTCTTGGCTCATGAGGAACAGCAGCCATTTGAGAAAAGTTTACGGTAGCTAGATGCGAAGACACCCAGCTGGATCTTTACTGTATTCTACAAGTACAGAATGCAATTATCCCAACTTAATAGGTTGAAAATCCAATAAGATCCACAATGACAGACCATAATCCATCATCAAAGACAGAAATTGATTCTAAAGATAACTCAGAAAACAAAAGAAGAGGAGCAAGAGACATTTTTTCAAGTAAATATCTATGGGTAGACATGGTTAGACCTAGACTACCGAGGATCCCACATTTGTCCAGTACTGATACTAAACATACATTTAATTGAAAATAACTGAACTTACATTTCATCACTGATGACCATAAATTTTGGTGTCATGTAAATCACAATATCCTTGATTTTTGCTGTGATGCCATGTATTTTGGGATGCCCCTTGGAAATTGTGCGTTTAATATGAATGGAGAATTCTTTATATTGTGAGTTACAGTCAGTCACAAAATTATAGTCACAAGTTCCTGGAAACTGGTAAACATCCCCATCGAAGGTCTTGAAGTGATTGTTTCCCCAAGTACTGCAGACATGGTCCCGATGGTTTGGCAGTCTGGCTGTGAAAGAAAGTGATGCAAACTTAGAAATGGGGAAGAAAGAAAATAGTAAGTAGTAACTGCAGTTTGGAGTCTCAATGTACAAATTACAAACTGAAATATAGATTAAACTGTATTTCTTCATTGTCATGCCATAATTGTATAACTTTTTCTATTAATCTCTATCTATATCTGCACTGAATAAATCACTAATAACTTTGTGACAAATTAACTTAACTATTATTACATTACAAAGAAAATGAACTTTTTAGAACTCATACTCACCATGTTTGATTTCCACACCAAGTGTACAGGAGAAAGCCCAACTAAGCAACCACACCTTGATAGTCCATGGGCCCATGATACACCAGGCAAGAGGATGTGCAAACTTCAAAGCGTAATCACTCAATGCTGCTCCTTTTAAACCATTTCTTTAGGCCATAAAATTTATTATGGGGTGTGGTTGTAAAGAGCATGTTAACCTTCCCAGTTTCAGTGTACATATGTGGCCACTTCTAATGCAATAGGTGGAACCATTGTGCACTTCATCTGTTCGGGTCATTCTCTGCCAAAAGTATCATGCATGCTCTGCAATCACACTATGGGACCTGTGATGTACCACAGACATATCCTTGTGTGTTCATCTTATGTTAAAATGGAGTGTATCTGAGTAATTCTGCAACCTAACAGTACAGACTATTCTCACTTATGGAGTTTTACAGCATGGAAAGAGGCCCTTCAGCCCAAATTGTCAATGCAGACCGAGGTACCTATTTCCAGCATTTGGCTCATATTCCCTCCCTATTACCCTTGTTTTGCATGCTGTCAGTTATAGGTCATAACAGTTCTGTGAGCAATCCAGAGATTGGACCAGTGATCCAGAGACATGTGTTCAATTCCTACCGTGGCTACTTGGGAATGGAGAAACTCTTTAAATTAAATAAACCTAGAATAAAAAAAGATCAAATCATCCATGAAGATCACAAATTCATTGTGAGGTTGCCAGGTAGTCAAAACAAAATCACTTTCCTTAGCCAAGTCTGACTTGTATGTGACTTCAATCAAATGACATTATAAAATGATTTTTAACTATAATGTGTTAACTGCTAACAACAGAGAAAACTCTAAAAAGCTGGGCAAATCCCAAAGCAAATAGATGCCAATCAAATTCTGCAGTAAATGGTCAGATGGCAAACAGCACTGGGAAGGTTGCTGACTAAGCCATCTGCAACAGAAGACTTGTAAAGATGTGTAGTGGAGAGCATGTTGACTGGCAGCATGACAGCCTGGTAAGGAAACACCAATGCCCTTAAATGGGAAATCCTACAAAAAGTAGTTGATACAGCCCAGTACATCATGAGTAAAGCTCTCCCCACCATTGACCACATCTACATGAAACAGTGTCACAGGAAAGCAGCATCCATCATCAGGAACTCCCACCACTGGTCACTTGCTGCTACCATCAGAAGGAAGATACAGGAGCCTTAGGACTCACACCACCAGGTTCAGGAGCATTTTTTACCCCTCAACCATCAAGATCTTGAATCAAAGGGGATGACTTCACTTGCTTGCCCCATCATTGAAATATTCTTACTAACAATGGAATCACTTTCAAGGACTCTTCATCTTGTGTTCTTGTTATTTATCTTTATTATTTCTTCTTTTTGTATTTGTAGTTTGTTGTCTTCTGCACTCTGGTTGAATACCCCAGTTGGGTGGTCTTTCATTGATTTTGTTATGGCTATAGATTTATCAAGTATGCCCACAAGAAAATGAATCTCAGGGTTGTGTATGGTGACATACATGTACTCTGATAATGAAATTTACTTTGAAGTTTGAACTTTGAACAGGTACACATGGTAATGGCAGTACTATCTGGAGTATTCACTATGTTGTCCCAGTGGAGACAGTCCTTTCTGCAGGTTTAATCATGCTGTGTGGTACAAGAACAAATGAAGGAGAAGCTCCCATTGCACTCACATCCATCATCATGAAGTGTTTCAAGAGGCTCGTCATGAGCCATATCAAGACCCTGCTGCCCCCCTCACTGGACCCCCTACAGTTCTCATACCATCCCAACCGTTCAACAGACGATGCCATTGCCATCACCCTCCACCTGGCCCTAAGCTACCTGGACAAAAAAGACACGTACGTTTGAATGCTGTTCATAGACTTCAGTTCAAAATTCAATACAGTCCTTCCACAGAAACTGATTGGAAAGCTGAGCCTACTGGGCCTGAACCTCTCCCTCTGCAACCGGATCCTAGACTTCCTGATTGGGAGACTCGAACACAATCACACCGAGCACGGGGGCCCCCCAGGGCTGTGCTCAATCCACTGCTGTTCACTCTGCTGACCCACGACTGTGCTGCAACACACAGCTCAAACCACATCATCAAGCTCGCTGATGACATGACTGTGGTGGGTCTCATCAGCAAGAACAAAGAGTCAGCATACAGAGAGGAGGTGCAGCAGCTAACAGACTGGTGCAGAGCCAACAACCTGTTTCTGAATGTGAAAAAAACAAAAGAGATGGTTGTTGACTTCGGAGGATCACGGAGCGACCACTCTCCGCTGAACATCGACGGCTCCTCGGTAGAGATTGTTAAGAACACCAAATTTCTTGGTGTTCACCTGGCGGAGAATCTCACCTGGTCCATCAACACCAGCTCCATAGCAAAGAAAGCCCAGCAGCGTCTCTACTTTCTGCGAAGGCTGAGGAAAGTCCATCTCCCAACACCTATCCTCACCACATTCTACAGAGGTTGGATTGAGAGCATACTGAGCAGCTCCATCACTGCCTGGTTTGGAAATTGCACCATCTCAGATCGCAAGACCCTGCAGCGGATGGTGAGGTCAGCTGAGAAGATCATCGGGGTCTCTCTTCCTGCCATCACGGACATTTACACTACACGCTGCATCTGCAAAGCAAACAGCGTTATGAAGGACCCTACACACTCCTCATATGAACTCTTCTCCCTCCTGCCATCTGGGGAAAGGCACCGAAGCATTCGGGCTCCCATGACCAGATTATGTAACAGTTTCTTCCCTCAAGCCATCAGACTCCTCAATACCCAGAGTCTGGACTGACACCAACTATTGCCCTCTACTGTGCCTATTGTCTTGTTTATTATTTATTGTAATGCCAGCACTGTTTTGTGCACCTTATGCAGTTCTGTGTAGGTCTGTAGTCTGGTGTAGTTTTTGTGTTGCTTTTCGTATTTCAGTGTAGTTTTTGTATTGTTTCATGTAACACCATGGTCCTGAAAAATGTCTCATTTTTAATGTGTACTGTACCAGCAGTTATGGTGGAAATGACAATAAAAAGTGACTTGATGACTTGACTTGACTTTTAATAAGGTCATGACTGTAGTCTCAATTCTTCATTTTCAGCTCCTGGTAGTAACCTTTCAACCTGCCCTATCTAGTATCTGTCCTCTGTCAGATCATGGTCTAGACTGATATTAAGTTGTTATTTTTCTTATAGTTTGACTTTCTTTATGCTTGCTTAAATGTTTATGAAATTGTTTGTTTATCTGTAAATCCTCAGGAGATTTTCACTAATTTATGGTCGAGCTGGTTCTGTACCTCTGGAGTACTTTGTGAGCATGAGGTGTCATGGCAGCATAAAACCATGAGACCAGACATGGCATCAAAAAAATTTCTGACTGAATGTGATGTTAAGAAGTCCAGAATGGAATTCATGGGAATCAGGAACCTGGAGCCGTATCTCACATGAAGAGAACCGCGTGAGACGGTGTAATTGCTGTCCGTTAGTTGTTTCAGTGACAGGACATTGTTGTGGAATTTGCAACATATTATCCTTGGTTAAACAGCCTCTAGCTGTTTCATGCTGCAGATTACCATGAATTCCATTTAAATCTCCTCACAGAGTGAAGTTGACTGCCTCTGTGTACAGCTGTGTACCATTGGCTAGGAGCTGACAAGTGCTGAGTAGAATTTCATTCACATATGTGCCAGGGAATGTCCATTTCCATGACAGAGCTTCTAACCACCACACCACACTTGGCATTCAATGACATCACTATTGTGGAATCCACTGCCACTGACAACCTGAGAGAAAATCCTGGCCGGAAATAGCTGCACAAATACTATGGCTACAAGAGCAAGTTAGCAGCTAACAGTCCATTTAACCATATAACCATATAACAATTACAGACCTTCTCGGCCCTTCTAATCCGTGCCGAACGCTTATGCTCACCTAGTCCCACTGACCCACACTCAGCCCATAACCCTCCATTCCTTTCCTGTCCATATACCTATCCAATTTTACTTTAAATGACAATACCGAACCTGCCTCTACCATTTCTACTGGAAGCTCGTTCCACACAGCTACCACTCTCTGAGTAAAGAAATTCCTCCTCATATTACCTTTAAACTTTTGCCCCCAACTCTCAACTCATGTCCTCTTGTTTGAATCTCCCCTACTCTCAATGGAAAAAGCCTATCCATGTCAACTCTATCTATCCCCCTCATAATTGTAAATACCTCTATCAAGTCCCTCCTCAACCTTCTACGCTCCAAAGAATAACCTAACTTGTTCAACTGTTCCCTGTAACTTGGGTGCTGAAACCCAGGTAACATTCTAGTAAATCTTCTCTGCACTCTCTCAATTTTGTTGACATCTTTCCTATAATTCGGTGACCAGAACTGTACACAATACTCCAAATTTGGCCTTACCAATGCCTTGTACAATTTTAACATTACATCCCAACTCCTATACTCTATGCCCTGATTTATAAAGGTCAACATACCAAAAGCTTTCTTCACCATCCTATTCACATGAGATTCCACCTTCAGGGAACTATTATTCCTAGATCCCTCGGTTCTACTGCATTCTTCAATGCCCTACCATTTACCATGTATGTCCTACTTGGATTATGCCTACCAAAATGTAGCACCTCACACTTATCAGCATTAAACTCCATCTGCCATCTTTCATCCCACTCTTCTAACTGGCCTAAATCTCTCTGCAAGCTTTGAAAACCTACTTCATTATCTATAACGCTACCTACCTTAGTATCATCTGTATACTTACTAATCCAATTTACTACCCCATCATCCAGATCATTAATGTATATGACAAACAACATTGGACCCAGTACAGATCCCAAGACACCAGCCTCCAACCTGACAAACAGTTATCTACCACTATTCTCTGGCATCTCCCATCCAGCCACTGTTGAATCACAGGGCAAAGGATCTAGCTTCTGAATCCTCAAAGTGTATGCTATCTGCTGTGGATATCAGGGGCAAGACGTGATACGTTTGAGTTGGTTGGGCAAGTGCAGGTCAAACAACTCTCAAGAAATGACATCCTCCCACACACCCCCATATTAACATTCCAGGTGGTTCCAGAAACATCCTCTCCTTCCAGAAATTTGGCTCTGTGGCTGCTGTGCGTATTATGCAATGCTACAACTTCCCACAGCTCCTAGCAGTATTGCACAGACCTGTGACTGCTCCCATCCAGAGAACTGCAGAAACGGGGCAAAAGTTGCCCGCAGACCTGGTGGATGCGGCTTCTACGTCAACATTTACATTAGAGAAATTTGAAGATCTTGGTGATTGTGGGGATGACTTGCAGTGGACTGAAAAGATTGAGCATGTAGATATTAAGAAAGAAGATATACTGGAGCTTTTGGAAAGCATCAAGTTGGATAAGTCACCGGGACCGGATGGGCTGTACCCCAGGCTACTCTGGGAAGCAAGCGAGGAGATTGCTGAACCTCTGGTGATGATCTTTGCATCATCAATGGAGATGGGAGAGGTTTCAGAGGATTGGAGGATTGTGGAAGTTGTTCCCTTATTCAAGAAAAGGAGTAGAGATAACCCAGGAAATTATAGACCGGCGAGTCATATTTCAGTGGTTGGTAAGTTGATGGAGAAGATCCTGAGAGGCAGGATTTATGAACATTTGGAGAGGCATAATATGATTAGGAATTGTCAGCATGGGTTTGTCAAGGGCAGGTCGTGCCTTATGAGCCTGATTGAATTTTTTAAGGATGTGACTAAACACATTGATGAACGTAGAGCAGTAGATGTAGTGTATTTGGATTTCAGCAGGGCATTTGATAAGGTACCCCCTGCAAGGCTTATTGAGAAAGTAAGGAGGCATGGGATCCAAGGTTAGCCCACAGAAGGCCTTTGCCTTTGGTTGTAGATGGGTCATATTCTGCATGAAGGCCAGTGACCAGTGGTGTGCCTCAGGGATCTGTTCTGGGATCCCTACTCTTTGTGGTTTTTATCAATGACCTGGATAAGTAAAGTTGCAGATGACACAAAGGTTGGGTATGCTGTGGATAGTGTGGAGGGCTGTCAAAGGTTACAGCGGGACACTGATAGGATGCAAAACTAGGCTGAGAAGAGGCAGATGGAGTTCAACCCAGATAAGTGTAAGGTGGCTCATTCTGGTAGGTCAAATATGATGGCAGAATATGGCATTAATGGCAAGACTCTTGGCAGTGTGGAGGATCAGAGGGATCTTGGGGTCTAAGCCCATAGGACACTCAAAGCTGCTATGCAGGTTGACTCTGTGGTTAAGAAGGCAAATGGTGCATTGGCCTTCAACAATCATGGGATTGGGTTTAAGAGCTGAGATGTAATGTTGCAGCTATATAGAACCCTGGTCAGACCCCACTTGAAGTACTGTGCTCAGTTTTGTTCACCTCACTACAGGAAGGACATGGAAACCATAGAAAGGGTGCAGAGGAGATTTACAAGGATGTTGCCTGGATTGGGGAGCATGCCTTATGAGAATAGGTTGAATGAACTCAGCTTTTTTTCCTTGGAGTGATGGAGGATGAGAGGTGACCTGATAGAGGTGTACAAGATAATGAGAGGTATTGATCATGTGGATAGTCAGAGGCTTTTTCCCAGGGCTGAAATGGCTAGCATGAGAGGGCATAGTTTTAAAGTGCTTGGAAATAGGTATAGAGGAGATGTCAGGGGAAAGTTTTTTATGCAGGGAGTGGTGAGTTCATGGGATGGGCTGCTGGTGGCAGTGGTGAAGGTGGAAACTATAGGGTCTTTTAATTGACTGCTGGATGGATACATGGGGTTTAGAAAAATAGAGGGCTATGCGTAAAAGCCTAGGTTGTTCTAAGGTAAGGACATGTTCGGCACAGCTTTGTAGGCTGAAGGGCCTGTATTGCGCTGTGGGTTTTCTATATTTCTATTTTTCTATGTTTCTATTGATAGGAGGGATATAGAGGCCTATGGTCCGGATGCAGGTTGATGGGACTATGTAGGAGAATTCATAGGAAGGGCCAAGGGGCCTGTGTCTGTGCTGTAATGTTCTATGATTCTATTGCCACCATTGAAAAGTCCTCTCTATCTGGACAAAGGCAGAAAATAGAGTACATGGGTAAGCCTGTAACGAACATAACAATCTGGCTGCAGAAAGCTCTGTGTCATATGTCAACAAGGTGAGGGTAAATAAATTTATGGTACTTACAGTCAGGAACAAGCAAGCAACACATGGCAACACGATTAAGTATACATGTCAATTTTAACTCAATGTAACTGAGAGAAATGATACTTAAGGAGTCCATTTAGAATGTGCTGACACAGAAAGAGCGTGCAAAGCAACTTGCAGGGCAACGTATAAACCAATTTGCAAAATGAGGATGAAACAATAGCTTGCTGATTAAAGAAGCGATACGGGTAACGGGAAGACATGCTTAACGGTTGAACAATAATGGTGTTAATGCGCTGAGGCTGATAAGTGGGCCAAAGGGTAATCACATTTGTAATTTTGTAATGAGATTAAGGAAGAATGTCTGCACCTCACATGGGTGCAACTCACAAAGTCGTAAACAAGTAGGGTATAAAAAACTGTGCAAAGTGTGATTCGGCACTCAATCTAGCAGGAGCTGGTTGGGTCCGACTCTGCAGACTCGAAAAATAAAGTTTACCGTTCTGCAAATTGCTGAGACTCAGTGTGTTTCTGACATCCTCCCAGAAATGTTGGAGAAGATTGATAGAATTAAGTCAGAACTAATTAAGAAGATTAAAGTGATTAAAGACCCATACATCTCTGGGGCTCAGTCGCTTGCATCCCAGAGTAAATAAGGAAATGCCCAAAACTTAGTGAGACATTGATGTCCCTTTCCCAGGTTTGTTTGTGTTCTGGGAAAGTTTAGAGGGACTGGAAGGGTATAATGTAACCCCACTAGCTAGACTCATGGAATTATACAAAAATTATACACAAATGTGGACATGGACCACCATGTCCATGACTTTCTTATTGTCCATCTGTACTAATCCCATTTGGCTTCATTACACCCACATCCTTCTATACCTTGTCCATTTGAGTGTCTGTCTAAATGTCTCTTAAATGCAGTGACCATATTTTATTCCAGCACATCCACAGGCCAGATATCAACCACTCTCTGTAAAAATACTTTCCTCCCAGGTCATCTTTACTTAAAACCATTTCATGAGAGAAAAAAATATTGGATGCTCTCTGACCTATGCATCCAATAATTCAGGTGGGTTACCCTTCAGCCTCCTTCACTCCATGGAAAACAAGCCCAGCCTATCTACTCTTTCTATATAATTAAAGTACTCTAGTACAGACAATATCCTGGTAAGTCTCCTCTACACTCTCTTCAGTGTAACCACATCCCTTGAAAAGCATAATGATCAGAAACTGCATTATAATCCAAGTGCAGCCAAATCAATACTTTGTCAAGTTGCAACATCACATCTCACAGTTCCGGAATTTGGGCAGATTGAGTGAATGGGAATGTATATGGAGATGTTATGTAATGTGGATTAACGTGAGGCTGTCTACTTTGCTAGCAACAACAGGAGGACAGATTGCAATAGATTAGGAAAGAGCTAGATGCAAGGGGGTCCTGCTGTTCTTGGAGTCATTAGAGAGAAGTGTATAGCTGAAGCAAGCAGCTAAGAAGGCAATATTGCATTGGTCTTCATAGTGAAGAGATTCAAATGCAGTTCATATGGAAAGTTTCAATGTTGTAAAAAGTTACTGAGATTAATGGGCGTAAGGATATCTTGCTGCAACTACAGAGAGCTGTGGTGAGGCCACAACTTTTGTGTAGTTTTGGTTCCCTTGCTTGAGGAAACATATTCTTGCTGTGGAATGAGTTCTGCAAAGGTTCACCAGTCTGATGGCAGGATTGGTGTATGGAAAAAGATGGATCAGTTTTACATATAGGAGGTGGAACATAGATGAATGAAAAGTCATGAAAACCTACAGAATTCTAACAGGTCTGGGATGACCAGATGTGGATGGAAATATCCAGTGGCTGTACAGATAGATGCAGGAAGACTGCTGCAGATGACAGAACCACATCTTTGGGATATGGGGTAAACAATGTATGATTGAGTTGGGATATTTCCCCACCCAAATTGGTGAACTTGTGGAGTTCTGTACCACTGATCGGAACTGCTGGCAGCATTACCTGTATCTGAAAAGGTAGATGTAATTGCACAGGGGATGAGATTGGTAAATGGATCCAAAAGTTATGGGAGCAAAGCTGAAACTGAACGTGGATGAGACAGCTGCAGTTATTGAGTAACCTACCTTCCACATTTATGTGTATTCATCTCAAACTGGTGGTACATTGTCATTCCTTCACAGTGCCTTAATGCTGATCCTGGGGCTAACCTAACTGTGCAGAGGTAGCACCATATACAGCACTGCTGTTCCACCATTTCTCAAACTAGTGTTGAGCATTTGGTGCCAAGTTCAGTGATGCCCACACCCACGGATGAAAACATTACCAAAGTCCGGTCATTAATCTCAATGATTATTTGCAGCATTGAATATTGAAACTTTCCATAAAACATTGTAACTTTGTTGTGGGATTTCATCTATGTTGAACTTGAACTTGCTCATTCATTCATGTGCTGTTGTCATATAGCCTGTCCAAGTGACTAACTCCACTGTCATTGACCCATGATATGTCCTGCCCACATGACTGGAGGGAGCAGGGCGGAAAATGGCTATAAGGGTGGGAGGGGAATAGGCATAGGAGTCCTCATCACTGCCTCCATACTGGGTGGCATCTCCCAACAGCAGGTCAAACAAGGACAAAAGCATCTGTCCTTCTGATTAATCACAACTATAGAGCCAGGGCAGCTCCTGTCAACTGACACCAAAAGTAACATGGGCACACAATGTTCTCTCGGTGGGGAGTTCATTGGATCTGGTGTTAATCTCACTGACCCTGCTGTCCAAGTCCTGCCAACAAGAGGGACAAGCCACCAGCACAGAGGCCAGCCTGAAAACAATTCCATTCCATGTCAAGAACTATGAACTCAGGCATTAGGTGCAAGAGTTAGCTGCTGAGCAGGTTTGAGCTTCAATTCCCACAACCAATCACACCAAAGTACATGCAGGACTCTTGATCTTGCTGAGACTGAAATTTTCTTGACTTCCTCTCTCCCTTCCAACTCCTAATGTGGAGCTACAATTTTTTGGGAGATTTCCTAAATCCATTGTATTGAAGACTAATGAAGACCTTTAATTCTGCCAACTCACTGCTTTCAGTCATTAATTTCCCTTATTCTCTTTTTCCCAGCACTCACTTCAATCCATTTTTCTGAAATATCTGAAGAAATACCTGCATTATTTTATTTTCTTTCATTTCTGACTTGCTTTATCTTGTACATAGAACACAGAACACTGTGACACAGTTGGCTAATCTTTTAACCTACTTCAAGATCAATCTAACCCTTCCCTCCCACACAGCCCTCCATTTTGCTTTAATCCATGTGCCTACCTAGAGTCTTTTAGACATCCCTAATGTTGCCTCTGCAATCACCCATTGCATACAGTCACCACTCTACATGAAAAACCTACCTCTATTCCCCTCTATACTTTCCTCCAATCACCTTAAAAGTATGCCTTTTGTATTAGCTGGGTGTTCACTCTATCAATGCCTCTTATCATATTATACACCTCAAACAAGTCCCATCACATACTCATTAGCTCCAAAGAGAAAGCCCTAGTTTGCTCAAACTTTCCTCATATATCATGCTCTCTAATCTTGGCAGTATCCTGGTAAATCTCCTCTGCATACTTGATAACCTGTCCTTGCAGGCAGGCTAGAGTTCAGGTGGGTTTAAACTAATTTGGCAGGGGGATGGGAACCAGAGTGATAGTGCTGAAAATGAGGTAGTTGGTTTACAAACTGAGGCAATATGCAGTGAGACTTCCAGCTGATGATTGAGCAAAATTTGTAGTCAACAGGATGAGTTGCAATGTAAGAGAGGGTCAAAATCAAATAGGGCAAATACAGGCCTGAAGGTGTATTTGAACGTGTGCAGTACATGGAATAAGGGAGATGAACTTGTAGCATATTTACAGATTGACATGTGTGATGTAGACATCACTAAATCATGCTTGAAAGAAGATCATAGCTGGGAGCTTACTGTCCATGGATACACATTGTATTGAAAGGACAGGCAGGAAAGCAGAGGGGACATTTTGCTCTGTTAGTAAAAAATGAAATCAAATCACTAGAAGGTTCAGAAGGTGTTGAATCATTGTGGATAGAGCTAAGGAATTGTAAGGGTAAAATGACCATGATGAAAGTTATATACAGACCCCCCAAATGGTAGTAAGTATGTGGCCTAAGAGTTACAATAGGAGATAGAAAATGCATGCTGGAAGGGTAATAGTACAGTAGTCATGGGAATTTCAATATGCAAGCAAACTGGTAATATCAGGTTGGTGCTGGATTCCAAGAGGGGGAATTTCTATAATGCATACCACATGGTTTTTTAGAGCAGCTCGTGGTTGAGCCAACTAAGGGGTCAGTTATTCTGGTTTGGATGTTGTGCAATGAGCCAGAATTGATTAGAGAGCTTATAGTAAAAGAACCTGCAGGGGAAAGTGATCATAATTAAACAAATTTAGCCTGAAATTTGAGAAAGAGAAGCTAAAGCAAGATGTATCAGTATTACAGTGGAGTTAAGGGAATTATGGAGGAATATTTAAATAAGCTAGCCAGTAATATTAAGGAGGATACCAAATGTTTCTTCAGATATATAAAGTGTAAAAGAGAGGTGAGAGTAAATATCGGACCTCTGTAGAGATATTAATGGGGGACAAAGAAATTGCTGATGAACTGAATCAGGATTTTGCATCATTCCTCACTATGCAAGACACCAGCAGTATAGTGGAAGTTCCAGGTATCAGTGGGCATGAAATTTGTGAAGTTACCATTACTAGGAAGAAGGTTCTTGGGAAAATGAAAAGTTGCAGGGTAAATAAGTCACTTGGACCAGATGATGTACACCCCAGTATTCTGAAAGAGGTGGCTGAAGAGATGGTGGAGGCATTAGTAATGATCTTTCAAGAATCACTAGATTCTAGAATGGTTTTGGAAGACTGAAAAATTGCAAATGTCACTCTACTCTTCAAGATAGGAGAGAGGCAGAAAAAAAAGTTAGTCTGACCTCAGTGGTTGGGAAGATGTTGGAGTCAATATTAAGGATGAGGTCTCAGGGTACTTGGAGGCACATGATAAAATAGGCCATTGACAACATGGTTTCTTCAAGGGAAAATCTTGCTCAACAAATTTATTGGAATGCTTTGCAGAAATAACAATCAGTATAGACAAAGGAGAACTGGTTGAAGTTGTGTACTTGGATTTTCAGAAGGCCTTTGACAAGGTGACACAAGTGAGGCTGCTTAACAAGTTATGAACCCATGGTACTGCAGGAAAGATTCTGGCATGGATAAAACAGTGGCTGATTGGCAGGAGACAAAGAGTAGCAATAAAGGGAGCCTTTTCTGGTTGGTTGCTGGTGACTAGGTGTTCCACATGAGTCTGTGTTAGGACCAATTATTTTAACATTGTATGTCAATAATTTGGATGATGGAATTGATGGCTTTATTGCAAAATTTATAGATGATCTGAAGATAGGTGGAGGAGAGGTTAGCTTAGAGGAAATAGAGAGACTACAGAAGGACAGACAGATTAGGGAAATGGGCAAAGAAATGGCAGATGGAATACAGTGATAGGAAGTGTATGGTCAGGCACTTTGGTGGAAGAAGTTAAAGGGTTGATTATTTTCTAAATGAGAGAAAATAGAAAAATCTGAGGTGCAAATGGACTTGACAGTCCTTGTGCAGGATTCCCCAATTTGCAGGATGAATCTGGGGAAGGCAAGTACAATGTTAGCATTCATGTCAAGAGGACTAGAATCTACTATAAATGCAAGGATGCAATGTTGAGACTTCATAAAGTACTGGTGAGGCCTGACTTGCAGTATTGTGAGCAGCTTTGAGCCCCTTATCTTAGAAAGGATGTGCTGAAACTGGAGACAGTTCAAAGGAGATTCATAAAAATGTTTCCAAGATTGAATGGCTTGTCTTATGAAGAGTGTTTGATGGCTCTGGGTCTTTATTGACTAGAATTCAGAAGAATGAGGGTGACCATATTGAAACCTATCAAATGGTGAAACGACTTGATAGAGTAGATGTGGAGAGGATGTATCCTATGGTGGGAGAGTCTAAGACTAGAGGACAGTCTCAGAATAGAGAGGCATCCTTTTAGAATGGAATTGAGAAGGAATTTCTGTTGCCAGAAAGCGGTGAATCTGTGGAATGCGTTGCCATAGACAGTCATGGAGGCCAATTCTTCTTGTATATTTAAGGCAGAGGTTGATAAATTTTTTATTAGTTAGAGCAGGAAGAAACTGGGGCTGAGAAGAAAAACAGTTCAGCCATGATGAAATGGCAGAGAAGAATTGATGGATCAAATTGATAATTCTGCTCCTATATCTTATGGTCTTATGATAAAACTTCTATATCCTTCCTATGATGAATGAGAACTGGACACGGTACTCTTAGTCTGTCCTCTTTGACAAATTCTGTTGTCACTATTTGCTGGATTTTATGTTCTATCCAATCTCCAGTCTAGGAGAATGATGGGAGATCTTATAGAAATGAACCCAATTATGAGAGGTACAGATAGGGTTAATGCTTGTTGACTGAGACTAGTATTTTAGGGTGAAAGGTGAGCTAGGTAAGGGGAATCTGAGGGGAATTTCAATCAGGCAATTATGTGACTATGAATTGAGCTAACAGTGGAAGTGGTAGATGCAGGTTCAGCTGTAGCATTTTCAAGAAGTTTGAATGGGTACATGGAGGAGAGGGGTAAGCAGAGCTATGGACTGAGTGCAGGTAGATGGAACAAGGCAGAAGACCAGACTGGCATGGACTAGATGGGTCAAAAGACCTGCTTCTGTGCTGTAGTGCTGTCTGACTCTCTGACCCTGACTGAAAATGCCCTAAATTTCATGGATGTTAAGGTAGTTCCATAAACCCAAGTAATTTCTTTGTGCTTTTCTCTCCACCCTCATCTAACACAATGAGCTTGATGCTCACCTGTGGCACAAAGTTTAGATGTAGTCTGAGGATGTCACTTAAACTTAAATCAACTTCCTCCAAAACATCAACAGGTTTACATGAACTAAAGATTACATTGACGTGAAGAATGCCATTCAACAGATTAGCTGCCTTCAGCAGTTGCAGGCCAAGAGAAGCAGTTGGTTGGATATTTGATAACAGTGCCTAACATTCCACAGAATCCACTTTCTCTGAATCTGTGAATCTCTGAAGCCTAATGGGATTTGTGGAGGTGGGCAAAAAGGGTGCCCTGGGCATGGCGAGCCAAAGGGTCTGTTTCTGTGTCTTTGGCTCTACAGTGCTGAATCATGAACAGCTTTGTGCTGTGGCCTCTTGTGCTGAATTGAACTGAGGTACTTCACTCTGTTAGTGCAGACAGGAGAGTTTGGATAGGCTTCAAACAGGCTTCTAGCAATGAGTGAAGAGTGTGATAAAATTTTTTCGGAACACCCCAAAGCTAAATAAAACCCTGAATAGGTTTGTCATAAAGGTTCAGTGTTTATTTCAATGCCATTTTCATTTTTAGATATTTATAAAATAAACAGGAGTGAAAGTCAAACACAGTTCAGCCTTGCCCCTCCCTGCTGCCTTGCCTGCTCCCCAGCTGTTGGGCAATGGAGTTGTTTGCTGTGGGTTCTGTGAACATCCTGGACTAGTTACAAACACACTCTGTGGCAACTGCAAAGCAGAAACAATTAAAGCAATTAAACAGTAGTAAACTAAATGCACCAGTCTGGGTGGGCTGTCAGTAAGAACACATACAATCTTGAGGGCTATTGCATCCACCATGGTGTAAAGTTACTTGACATTCAGAAGTGCATAATGTTAGTTTGTTAAACTTAGTCCCTCCACACATGATGTGATTATATATTTGCACAATTCAAAGGATAAAGTGTTGTTTCAGATACTGTGCAGCACTTACAGCTCTTACCTCATTTAATCAAGGTAGTTTCTTGGGACAGTAAGGGTACACACCTCTCAGTCACCAATGAGAAAGAAGCGAGGGAATGGTGAGAAAGTAGGCAGCAGCCTTTCATAGTTCTCCACATCTCTAAGTTCTGTGTCTTCTGCAAAGTTATATCGATATTATATGGAATTTACATGGGTTTTACTTAGTGCAGGGGTAATGACAGAAGTGTGGAGAGGATGTGCTCCTGAAGGTTATAAAGATTCTAGAAAAGAACTCAAGAAGGGATTTAAAAAACGTAGAAGATGCCATGAAATGCAGTTGGCAAGAACAACAAGTCCCTAGGGCCTAATGGGATTTATTCCATGTCATTGTGCAAGGAAAGAGGTGAAATTGCTGTGGCATCTATAGCCACAATCGAGATTTCCAAGGACTGGAGAGTAGCTAATTTCGTTCTTTTGTTCACGAAAGGAAATAGGAATAATATAGGTCAACAGCAGATGCAATCTCAATGGCTCTTCACTTGGCTTTAGACCACCTGGACAACACAAACACCTATGCCAGGATGCTGTTCACAATCTTGATTGAGAAGTTACAGAACCTGGGCTTCTGTACCTCCCTCCGCAATTGGATCCCCCCCCCCCCCCCTTGACTTCCAAGCCAGAGGACCATAGTCTGTGCAGGCTGGTGAAAATATCTCCTCTTTGCTGACGATCAACACTAGTGCATCTCAGGGGAATGTGCTTAGCCCACTGTCCCACTCTCTGTATACACATGACTGTGTGGCTAGGCATAGCTCAGATACCATCTATAAATTTGCTGAACCATTGTTGGTAGAATCTCAGATGGAGATGAGAGAGCTTACAGGAACGGTATATACCAACTAGTGGAGTGGTGTCGCAGCAATAACCTTGCACACAATGTCAGCAAGATGAAAGAGCTGACTGTCAACTTCAGGAAGGGTAAGACAAAGGAACACGTACCAATTCTCATAGAAGGATCAGAAGTGGAGAAAGTGAACAGTTTCAAGGTCCTGGGTGTCAAGATCTCTGAGGACCTTACCTGGTCCTAACATATTGATGCAGTTATAAAGAAGGCAAGACAACGACTTTTCTTCATTAGGAGTTCAAAGAGATTTGTTATGTCAACAAAAACACCTATAGATGTACTGTGGAGAGCATTCTGACAGGCTGCATCACTGTCTGGTATGAAGGGGCTACTGCACAGGACCAAAAGAAGCTGCAGAGGGTTGTAAATCTAGTCAGCTCCATCTTGGGTACAAGCCTTTAAAGTACCCAGGACATCTTCAAGGAGAGGTTCTCAGAAAGGCAGTGTCCATTATTAAGGACCCCCAGCACCTAAGGCATGCCATTTTCTCACTGTTACCATCAGGTAGGAGGTACAGAAACCTGAAGGCACACACTCAGGAATTCAGAAACAGCTTCTTCCCCTCTGCCATCCGATTCCTAAATGGACATTGAACCCATGAACACTACCTCACTGTTTTTATATTATTTCTCTTTTTACACGATTTTTAATCTATTCAATATGCATATCATGTAAGTGATTTACTAATTTATTATTATTATGATTACTATATCTTTTTTCTTCTTCTGTGCTATGTATTGCATTGGACTGCTGCTGCTAAGTTAACAAATTTCATGACACGTGCCAGTGATAATAATCCTGATTCAGATTTCGATAACCCTGAAATCATCCAGGATAAGTTATTGGAGAAGTTATTAGTGAGGATCTTTAGGGATGGGATTTATAATTATTTGGAAAAGCATGGCCTATTAAGGGCAATTAGCATGGCTTTGTGTGAGTCAAGTCATGTCTGACTAACTTGATTGAAATTTTAGATGAGGTAATGAAAGAGATTGATTGAGGTGGAGCTGCAGCAGTTGCCTATGTGGAATTTTGCAATGTGTTTGATAAGGTCCCTCATGAGAAGCTCATAAGATTAAGATGTATGAGATCTGCAGTGACTTACTCTCTGAATTCAGAATTTAATTGCCCACAGAAGACAGGTAATTGTTGATGAGACTTATTCTGGATGCCTGTGACTAATGATGTTCAGCAGGGATCCATACTATGATTCTGCTGTTTGCAATATGTATTTGGGTGAAGTTAGAAGATTGCACATGATACAAATATTGGTCGTGTAGCAGACTGTCAAAGGGTACAGTGGGATGTAGGTGAGTTGTAAATATGGGAAGAAAAATGGCAGTTGGACTTCAGTCTGGCCAAGTGCGAAGTGTTGGACTTTAGGACATCAAAAATAAGGAGAAAGTAGAGTTAGTGGCATGAACTTTAACAGTGTGATATACACAGCAATCTTGGGGTCCAGGTCCGTAGCTCCCTGAAAATGGCCACGTAAATTGATAAGATGATAATGAAGGTATACAGCCTGCCTGCAATTACTAGTCAAGGCACTGAGTTCAAGAGTAAGGAAGTTGTGCCGCAGCTTTGAAAACTCTGCTGAGGCAACATCTGCAGTTTTGCATTCAGTTCTATTTGTCCCATTGTAAAACCATAAAACCAGAAGACATAGGCCTCTGAGCACATCCACTTCTCTATCGTTTGATCATAGCTGATTTATTTTCCCCTTCAACCCGAATTCTCCTGCCTTCACCCTATAACCTTTGATGTCTTTACTAATGAAGTAACTATCAACCTAGTATGAAACCAATGGATTCACTTCCAGGGACTCTTCATATCATGTTTTCAATATTATTTATTTGTTAGGATTATTTCTCCTTTGTGCATTTGTACAATTTGTTGTCTTTTGCACTCTGGTTGAATGCTGTAGTTGGTGGTCTTGCATGTGATTCTGTTATGGTTATTATCATAAAGTAATAGAGTCAAAGAGAAGTACAGCACAGGAACAAGCCCTTTGGCCCATCTAGTCCATGCTGAAAGCATTTAAACTGCTTACTCCCATTGACCTGCACTCCATACCCATGCATGTACCTGTCCAAACTTCTCTTAAACATTGTAATCAAGCTTGCATGCACCACTTGTACTGACAGCCCATTCCACACTCTCACAAACCTCTAAATGAATAATTTTCCCCTTACATTCCCCTTAAGCCCATAACCTTTGGTTGTACTCCCATCCAATCTCAGTAGAAAAAGCCTGCTTGCATTTACCCTATCCATGATGCTCATAATTTTATATCCCTCTATCAACATGCACCTCAATATCCTATACAAAGTCTATGAAGTTAATGCCACTTTGTCTCACTTCTATAGAATCTGTGTTCTTCTCCTGAGTAAATACCTGAGGCAAAAAATTCAGTTAAAATCTCCCCCACCTGTATCATTCTGGTCTTCCAGAGGATCAATTCCATCCCTTGCAATCCTTCAGCTGTGAACATATCTGTAGAATCCCTTTGGATTCTCCTTCACCTTGTCTATTAGAGCAACTTCATGTCTTCTCTTAGCCCTTCTGATTTCTTTCTAAAGTATTCTCTTGCATTTCTTATACTCCATGAGTTCCTTATTTATTCCTACCTGCTGAAACCTGCTATGCACCTCCTTTCTTCGCTTAACCAAGGCCTCAATGTCTCTTAAAAACCAAGGTTCCCTACACTTGGTATCTTTACCTTTTATATTGACAGGCATATAAAGCTTTGTACTCTAAACATTTCATTTTTGAAAGCCTTCCACTTTCCAAGTACACTTATGCCAGAAAACAGCCTGTCCCAATTCACATTTGCCAGATCATTTCTGATACCATTAAAGTTGGCCTTTATCCAATTTAGAATCTCAACTCATGGATCAGACTTATCTTTTGCATATTTACTTTGAAACTAATGACATTGAGTTCACGAGATTCTAGGTTTACTAGATTGTGTTCTCCTACACAAACTTCTGTCACCTGCCCTGTCTCATTCTGTAATAGCAGACCCAGTATTGCACGCTCTCTCGTACTTCATACTAATGAAGTAAACTTTCCTGAACACATTTGATGAACTCCATCCCATCTAGTACTTTTACAATATGGGATTCACAATAAATATGTGAAAAGTTAAAATCACCTACTATAACCACATTATGTTTTGTGCAACAGTCTACAATCTCTTTCAAAATTTGTGCCTCTAAATCCCTCGACTTGTTCGGTGGTTTGTAATATAGCCCCATTAACGTGGTCATACCTTTCTTATTTCTCAGTTCCACCCATAATACAGTACCTCAATAGACAAATTCTTCAGTCTGTTCTGACAATGCACTGCCCTGACATTCTCCCTGACTAGTAACATCACCCCTCCTCCTTTAATTAATCCTGCTCTGTCATGTCTAAAACAACAGAACTCCAGAATATTGAGCTCCCTGTCTTGTCCCTCCTACAACTAAGTCTCACTAAAGGCTACAATGTCGTAATTCCATGTTGGACCATGTCCTGACCTTTCCTATGATACTTCTTGCATTCAAATATATGCAGCTCAGGATACTAGTCACACAATGCTCAACCTTTCAATTCCTGAGGTCTTACCAACATCTGTCTCCACCTCACCACTAACTGTTCTGGCACTCTAGTTTAAATATCCCACTAGGATATTAGTCCTTCTGCAGTTCAGGTGCAAACCATCTCTTCTGTACAGCTCCCACCTTCCCTGGAAGAGAGCCCAATGATCCAAAAATCCTATACCCTTCCTCCTACAACTCCTTAGCCACATATTAAACTGTATAATCTTCCTAGTTCTGGCCTCACCAGTACGTGGCATGGATAGCAATCCTGCTGCAGTGGATGCTCTTCTCGCTATTGTAGTGGTCCCACAAGAGGAACTTTCCAATATCCTGCCTGGCATCTCTGCTGTCCTAACTGATCAAATGTAAACAAGAAGGGAAGAGGAACCTCTAACAACAGCTTTTTGTTTTTCACCTTCTCTGACTGAAGCCTCGAAGAGCTAAAACTTCAAAAACTCCACTCCTACTCTATTTGCTGTGACGATGGCTGCTGAGCTTAGACCTGCCTTCCTTTAATTTGTTCTTGCTAATCAATCTCAAATGCCAATTGGCCACTGGTCAGAACTCCAGTAAAACTGCTGCGAGTGGCTGACCTGAGTGAAATTTCCTCCTCTCAAGCTGCTGGTCAGAGCTCTGTAGATTTATTGAGTATACCCACATGAAAATTAATCTTGGGGATATATTGTGATATATATGTACTTTGATAATAGATTTAACTTTGAAATATACACAATGGCTCAGCCTCAACACCTGTTTGTGGCAAGAATTTCACAGCTTCACCACCCTCTGGCTCAAGAAATTCCTCCTCAATACTATTCTAAAGTGAGACCCTTCCATTCTGAGGCTGTGCCTTCTGGCCCTAAATTGGATGCTTCTAATAGCTTTAGCCAGAGGGTGGTGACTCTGTGGAATTCTTTGCCAAGTCTTTATGTATATTTATGGAAGAGGTTGATAGATTTTTGATTGGTCAGGGCATGAAGGCATACAGGGAGAAGGCAGAAGACTGGAGATGAGAGGAAAATTAGATCAACTGTGATGAAATGGCAGAGCAGACTTGATCGGCCAAATGGCTGAATTCTGCTTCTATATTTTATGGTCTCATAGTCTTATTCCCATGATCATGCTCATAAACCTCCTCTGGAACTTTCTCCAATGCCAGCAAATCCTTTCTTAGATATGGGGCCCAAAACTGCTCACAATATTCTAAACGTGGTCTTGCCATTGTCTTAAAAGTCTCAGCATAACACCCTTGCTTTTCTTTTTGAGTCTTAGGAAAGATGTGAAGGTTTTGGAAAAGGTGCAGGATGTTTACGAGGATGACCTTTCAATTAGAGCCATGTGAAGAAACTTCAGAGCACTGGAGTCTGAAGGGAGACCTCAGAGAAGTTTATGAGAGTAGAAGTTTAGACAGAGTAGAGTTGGATTGTTTTTCTTTGAAGTGCAGGAGGTTGCTGAGGGGAGACCCAAGTGGAGGTTATAAAATTATGGGAGGTGTAAAAATGGTGAAATGTTGAAAATATATGGTGGAATGGAGTAGGTACAAAGGAGGTGAGCGGAGCAAGTTCTTCTACACATAGAGTGGTGGATGCCTGGAACATGCTGGCTGAGATGGTCCTGGAGGTGAATATGATAGAGGTGCTTAAGAGACTGTTCAGAACATGAATATGTGGAGATGGAGGGATATGGACATTGTCTAGGTAAAAGGGATTAATTAGTTAGGCATTTAATTGTTAGTTTTGCACAACATCATGGGCTGAAGTGAACATCATGCCTGTACTGTATTGTTCTATAGAATAAAAGCAATAGCCCATTGTTGGGCGGAAAGGAAAAATAAAACATACGTCGAACACAGAATATATCACAAGAACAGGTTCTTTGGCTTCTGGTATCTGATCCCTTTCACTTGGACATGATTCATATTCCGCAATGTTTAGATATTTATCTAAAAGCCCCTTGGACACCACTGTCTCCACCAACTTCAATGGCAGCCCATTACCCACACCCACCACTCTGTGTCAAAAACTTGTCTGTCAATCCACTTTAACTTCTCTCCCTCCTATCTAACCTACTTATATCCTCCAGTTTTCAACACCTCACCATTTTTACACTTCCATTAATTTTATAATCTCCTTTCGGGTCTCTCCTCAGCCTACATCACTTCAGAGAAAAACAATCTAACTTTGTCTAAATAAGAGAAGTTTGGTCAAAGGTGATTAGTAATTAGGGGATGAGTATCAGAGAGTCCAGGGGAGTATGTGTGGTGAACTATGTGCCTGTCTGGACACGCCCCCTGCTGACTGCTCCTGTGGCTCCTCCCACAGGCCCCTGTATAAAGGCGATCTGAGGCCTGACGCTCGGCCTCAGTCTCCAGGACATAGTATGATGGACACTCACTCCTGGTTCCTTCTTCCAGTCAATAAAAGCCGGTATCTCGCCTTACGTCTTAGTGTGAGTTATTGATGGTGCATCAGTATGATACCAATGATGCAGAATATTCCAAACAACCAGAAGATCCAGTTTCCACGGTCCATGCCTCCATCAGATAGTTGCATCAGGAAGAACAAATGGGGACCAAGAGTTAAAATTAATTAAAATATGTTTTCAGGACAGATCCAAAGATCCCATGGCTAAAGAAGCAGCACAGAGAGAAAGCCACTTCACTCTTGGAAACTGACAACAGACCTCACACAGGAAGAGTTGCAGCCTGGGAAGAGGCACAGTGGAATCCAGTGGAAAGAAAAACAAACATGAGGAAATCTGTAGATGCTGGAAATTCAAGCAACACACACAAAATGCTGGTGGAATGCAGCAGGCCAGGCAGCATCTATAGGAAGAAGTGCTGTCGATCTTTTGGGCCGAGACCCTTCGTCAGGACTAACTGAAAGGAAAGATATTAAGAGATTTGAAAGTAGGAGGGGGAGGGGGAGATCTGAAATGAAAGGAGAAGACAGGAGGGGGGGAGGGATGAAGCCAAGAGCTCGAAAGTTGATTGGCAAAAGAGAAGGGAACACAGCTAGAGAAGGGAAAGGATCATGGGACAGGAGGCCTAGGGAGAAAGAAAGGGGGAAGGGAGCACCAGAGGGAGATGGAGAGCAGGCAATGAATGATTGTTAGAGGGACAGAGAGAGAAAAAATCATGTCATCAAGTCTGTGGATGACATACAACAGTGGTTGGCCTTATCAAACAATGATGAGACAATTATAGAGAGGAAGTGAAGTGGCTGGGCGATTGCTGTGAGAATCAATGTACAGAACGCCAAGGAAATCATTGTGGACTCCAGGAAGGTGCAGACAAACTCTCTCTGCAGAGAGAGTTAAGTGCACTAGGTTCCTGGGAGTCCTCGTCATGGATGAGTTCACCTGGCACAGTACCTTAATATAACCTCCCTGAACAAGAAGGCACAGCAGCGCCTCCACTTCCTAAGAAGATTGAGGCAAGCAAGGCTCCCCTCACCATCTTAACTGCGTTTTACAGGAGCACTATTGAGAGCATCTTGGTCAGTTATATCTCCGTCTGGTATGAAAGCAATTGAGCATTGGACCAGAAGACTCTACAATGGACTGTGAGCATCTGAGGGGACTATAGGGGTCTTCCTACCATCCATCGGGGTCATTTATCAGGAGCACTGCATTTCATATATGTATTATTAAGCATCCCACCAATCCATCCAGCATCCTTTGACTTTCTACCTTCAGGCAGGAGATTATGATGCAGGAAAACAAGAATGGTCAGGATGAGAAACAGTTTCTTACCGCAGGCCATTAGGTTTCTGAACACCCGGCTGCATCATATTCAAAGTCTCACTGGTTAATCTGTTCTGTACCTTACAATATTTAATATTTTTATTGTTTTTATTCGATTTTTTAAGATAATTACATGAAATAGAATAGTAGAATAATGATATATATCTGCCCTCCCCCCTCCCCTTAACCCTCCCCCCTTTGACACCCCTATCTAAAAAAAAAGAAAGAAAGTAAGATTGTTTGGATTTCGGAAGATCCCCACATGCTCCATGGAATTCAAAATAACCTTAATATATATATTTGTTTTTTCTCCCCCAGAGAACTAATAACTTTACCTTTGGAGCACCTATATATTTAATCCTGTTTTTTGTAAGTAAGGGCGCCAAATTTTCAGAAATATGTCATATTTATTTCTTAAATTATAAGTAAGTTTTCCAAGTGGAATGCAGCTAAAAATTTCATTATTCCAACGGTCCATACTTAAGTATGAATCTGATTTCCAAGTAACTGCAATAGTCTTTTTGGCTACTGCCAAAGCAATTTTTATAAATTCTTTCTGATATTTGTTCAATTTGAGTTTCTGTTTTATCTCTTCAATATCACATAATAAAAATAATATTGGGTTATGTGGAAGTTGTGTTCCGAAAATTTGTTCCAATAAAACTCTTAAATTTATCCAAAAAGGTTGAATTTTAGCACAGGACCAAGTAGAATGTAAAAAAGTACCAACATCTTGATTACATCGAAAACATTGATCAGATACATTTGGATTTAATCTATTTATTTTTTGTGGTGCAATATATAGTTGATGTAAAAAATTATATTGTACTAATCTAAGTCGGACATTTATTGTATTTGTCATACTATCAAGACATAGTCTTGACCAATTTGTTTCATCAATTTTAATATTCAAATCAGTTTCCCATTTTTGTCTTGACTTATGAATTCATGGTTTAATTGTCTGTTTTTGAATCAAATTATACATACAAGATGTAAATTTTTTAATTTTTCCTTTTTGAATTAAAGTTTCTATTTCATTAGGTTTTGGCATTAACATTGTTTGACCCAGTTTATCTCTTAAATAGCCCTTTAATTAAAAGTAACAGAAAAGAGTGTTATTTGATATTTTATATTTATTCTTTAATTGATCAAACGACATCAATATACCTCCTTCAAAACAATCTCCTATATATCTAATCCCTTTTTGAAACCAGTTAGATAAAAGTTGGTTATCCATTGTAAAAGGAATGAGTCTATTCTGAATTAGAGGTCTCTTTGCTAATAAAGATTTTTTTAATCTCGTCATCAACATTTGTCTTGTTCCATAAATCAATCAGATGTTTTAACATGAGGGATTCTTTCTTTTCCCGTATCCATTTAGACTCCCATTTATATATAAAATCTTCCGGTATATTTTCTCTTATCTTATCTAACTCTATTCTAATCTTTTAACTTGATCAAAAAAAGATGCAATAAATCTAAGTTGATTTGCTTTATAATAATTCTTAAAATTTGGGAGTTGTAACCCTTCTAGGTCAAATTTACATGTCAATTTTTCCAAAGATATTCTTGACATCTTACCTTTCCAAATAAACTTCCTCACACCTTTATTCAACTCTTGAAAAAACTTCTGCAGCAGTTGTATTGGTAGTGTTTGGAATAAATACTGTAATCTAGGAAATACATTCATTTTTACAGCATTGACTCTACCTACTAATGTTATTGGTAACATCATCCATTTATCAAGATCTTCTTGAGTTTTTTTCAATAATGGCAAATAATTTAATTTATATAAATTCTTTATATCGTTATCAACTCTTATACCTAAATATTTTATACTATTTATCGGCCATCTAAATTGAGTTACTAGTTGACATTGACTGTAATCTCCTTTAGTAAGGGGTAAAATTTCACTTTTATCCCAATTTATTTTATACCCTGATATTTTCCCATATTCTTCCAACCTAAAAGATAATTTACGCAACGAATGCAATGGGTTTGTTAAGTAAATCAGAACATCATCAGCAAATAGATTAATCTTATATTCCTCCTGGTTAACTTTAAAACCCATAATATCTGAATCAGTTCTAATTAATTCAGCTAAAGGTTCTATCGCCAATACAAATAGAACAGGTGATAATGGGCAGCCTTGTCTAGTTGACCTTGTTAATTGAAATGGTGTTGAAATTTGGCCATTTGTCATTACTTTAGCTTTAGGACTAGTATTTAAGGTTTTAATCCAGTTTATAAAAGATTCTCCTAACCCATATTTTTCCAATACTTCAAATAAAAAATTCCATTCCAATCTATCAAATGCTTTTTCTGCATCCAAAGCAACTGCCACACTCATTTCATCCCTCTTTTGTGCCAAATGAATTATACTAAGTAAACGAGTTACATTATCTGCCGATTGTCTATTTTTAATGAATCCTGTTTGATCCATATGTATTAATTTTGGTAAATATTTAGATAATCTATTAGATAAAATTTTTGCTATTATTTTATAGTCTGTATTCAACAAAGAAATAGGCCTATATGATGTTGGTTTTAAAGGATCCCTATCTTTTTTTGGCAATACTGTTAGAATCGCTGTCGAAAGATTCTGGAAATTTATGTGTTCTTTCCACTTGATATATTAACTCCATAAAAGGAGGGATTAATAAATCTTTAAACTTTTTATAAAATTCAGGTGGAAAACCATCCTCTCCTGGAGATTTATTATTCTGAAGTGATCCTAGGGCTTCTTCGACCTCTATTAATGTAAAAGGCATATCTAATCCCTTCTGTTCTTCCGTATTCAATTTTGGAAGGGTTATTTGTGATAGAAATCTTTCTATCTCAACAACATCATTTCATAATTCAGATTGATATAATTCAGAGTAAAAATTTTTAAAGGTTTCATTAATTTCTAAAGGTTTATAAGTAATTTTATTTGCACTTGTTCTAATTGTGTTTATTGTTTTGGAAGCCTACTCTGTTTTCAACTGCCAAGCAAGAATCTTGTGTGATCTTTCACCTAATTCATAATATCTCTGCTTAGTTCTCATAGTTGCTTTTTCTATTGCTATTTAATATTGTTATTTATGTGTGATTTATCTAGAAATTTTATCCATGTATTCACAAGTTATTTTGTGTTATTTGTATTATTGTGCTTTACACCCTGGTCCATAGAAATGTTGCAGCACACACAGATAGATGCTGCCTGGTCTGCTGAGTTCCTCCAGTATTTTGTGTGTTGCTCAGATTTCCAGCATCTGCAGATTTCCTGGTTTGTGGTTTAAGAAACTGCTTGGATTCTGTGTGCACTATATGGTTATATACATGAATATAGTTAAATGACTTGACGATGTAGTCTTGGAGAGAGTAATCCATCAAAGGTATATCTGTAGACTTATTGTAGGTTTTTAATCAAGTGTGCCTAAGAAGCTTAGTTGAAGTATACAATACAAAAGAGATATTGGCAACATGAATATGGAGTTGGCTTAGTATCAGCAAAATGAGGGTTGTAGTGGGTGGTTCTTTCACCAGCCTGGAAGATGAATCACAGCGTTACCCAGCTGTTCAACAATTCATGATAATAATTAGTATTGGAAGTATAAGCCACAATTTCTACATTTGCAAATGACTTAGCTGTGATGAGAACAGTGATAGATCTTGGTATATCATTGATCAACAAGTGGAATGAATAGTATTATGGACTCACAGAGTTACACAGCATAGAAAAAAATCCCTTTGATTCATGTGAGTCCATGACAACAAGGTGCATATTCAATCTAATCCCAGCATTTGGCCCATATCTCTCTGAACTCTTGTTATCCATTAACCTGCCCACGTACCTTTTAAATGTATTTAATGTACTGGCATCAACTGCTTCTTATGGCAATTGGTTCCATATATGTATACCACTTGCTATCTTTGGAGTTCTTATTAAACCTTTCATCTTTAACCTTAGAACTTTAAGACCATAATACATCGGAGCAGAATTAGGCCATTCAGTCCGTTGAGCCTGCTCTGCTACTCCAACATGGCTGATACCAGATCCCACTCAATTCCTTACACCTGCCTTCTTGCCAAATCCTTTGATGCCCTGACCAATCAGGAAGCTATCAACTTTCGCTTTCAATATACCCATAGAAATGGTCTCCACCACAGTCTGTGACAGAGCAATCCATCGATTCACCACTCTCTGCCTCAAAATTTTCCTCCGTAACTCTGTTCTAATGGGTCAATTTTGAGGCTGTGCCCTCTAGTACTGGACACCCCCCCCCCAACAGGAAACATCCTCTCCACATCCATCTTATCTAGTCCTTCCCCAGAATTCTTCTAAATTCCAGTGAGTACAGACCTAAAGCTGTCAAACGCTCCTAATATGCTAATCACTTCATTTCCTGAATCATCCTCGTGAACCTCCTCTGGACTCTCCAATGACAACACATCCTTTCTGAGATATGGGTCCCCAAATTGTTGACAATACTCCAAGTGTGGCCTGACCAGTGTGTTATAAAGACTCAGCATTATCTCCTTGCTTCAATATTCTATTCCCCTTGAAATAAATGCCAACATTGCATTTACCACAGACTCACTCAGCCTGTAAATTAACCTTCTGCAAGTCTTTCAGGAGGACAGCTAAGTCCCTCTGCACATCTGATGTTTGAACCTTCTCCGCATTTAGAGAATTGTCTGCACTATTGTTCCTTTTATCATACATTTCCCAACACTGTATTCCATCTACCACTTTTTTTGCCTATTCTTCCAATTTGTCTAATTCCTGCTGCAATTACATTGGTTCCTCAACCTATCTTCTCATCATCAGCAAATTTTGCCACAAAGCCATCAATTCCATTATCCACATCACTGGCAAACAATGTGAAACATAGTGGTCCCAATACTGACCCAAGGAACATCGCTAGTCATGGGCAGCCAACTAGAAAAGGCCCCCTTTATTCCCACTCTCTGCCTCCTGCCTAGCAGCCATTCCTCTATCCATGCTAGTACCTTTCCTATAACACCATAGGATTTTATCTCGTTAACCAACTTCATTTGTGACAAGTTATCAAATACCTTCTAAAAATCCAAGTTAATGACATCCACTGCCTTTCTCCACCCTGCTTGTTACTTCCTTGAAGAATTCTAACAGATTTGTCAGGCGAGATTTTCCTTTTCAGACAACATGCTGACTTTGACTTATTTTATCATTAGTCTCCAAATACCTCAGAACCTCATCTTCAACAATAGACTCTAACACTTTACTCCAACCTCTAACAGAGGTTGGGCTAACTGGCCTATAATTTCCTCTCTTTTATCTTCCTCCCTTCTTAAAGAGTGCAGTGACATTTACTATCTTCCAGTCCTCAGGGACCATGCCAGACTCAAGGGATTCTTGAAAGATCATGACCAATGCATCTGTTATTTCTTCAGCAACCTCTCTCAGGACTCTGGGATATAGTCAATGTATTCCACATAACTTATCCACCTTAAGATCTTTCAGTTTCCCTCAGGTTTCTCCTCTATAATAACAATAGCCCTCACTCCTGCTCCTTGACACACATGGACCTCTGGCACACTACTAGTGTCTTCCACAGTGCAGACTGATGCATTAAGTTCATCTGCCATTTCTTTGTCCCCATCATTTTCCAATGGCCCAATATCAACTCTCACTTCCCTTTTACTCTTTATATAACTGAAAAACCTTTGGTATCTTGCTTTATATTTTTGGCTAGTTTGCCCTCATATTTCATCTTTTCCCTTCTTATAGCTTTTTGTTGGATTATAAGAGCATCAGCCACAGTTGCCCATTCCTGACTTTTGCAAACTTCTTCTGCGGGACTTAACTATCCTGCACCTTGCGAACTATTCTCAGAAACTTCAGCCATTTCCACTCTGCTGTCATTCCCACTGGTGTCCTCCTCCATAGTGATGTTATCGAAAGTGACAATGAAGATAAACTCAGGGAAGGTGAAGCTTTATCATACACTGGTCCATACTCATCTGGAATACTGTGATCAATTCTGATCACCTCATGGAACTACGTGTGGCTAATTGCAAAGGTTTGAATCAAACTAAGACTTATCACATGATGTCCAACTTGTTCTTTTATAGCAGCAGTAGTGTAAAATTCACAATAATTTTTCAAAAAAAAGTCCACAGTAGTTCAGAATCAGGTTTATTATCACTGGCATGTAAACCACTGCTTAAACGTGTGAGAGCAGAGAAAAGAGAGATAAGGGTCTGGCCAAAAGGAGCAGCCTCAGCACTACAAGACTGTTTTTTGCACACAGACTGGGACATGTTCAAAACAGCAGCCTCCTATGATGACCATACAGACATTGAGGAGTATGCGGAGGCAGTAATCAGCTACATAGCTAAATACACGGAGGATGTCACTGTGATGAAAACCTTCACCACACGTGGTAATCAAAAGCCATGGATGACAACAGAGGTGCGTTCGCTACTGAAGGCCCGTGACACAGCCTACAGATCGGGGGACAGGAGTGCACTTTGCTCAGCCAGGACTGCGCTTTCACTAGGGATCAGGAAAGCGAATAGGGCCTACGCGGGCAAAATACATGGACACTTCTGTGACACAGGTGACACCAGACGGATGTGGCAGGGAATTAAGGCTCTGACAGACTACAAGATCAAGCAGAAAACTGATGACAGTGACGACTCTCTTCCAGACAGGCTCAACAATTTCTTTGCACACTTCAAAGCATCAAACACTACAGCAAGGGGGAGAGCCAGTCCCTTCTTACCATCTGACCGGCCGGCTCCACGGAGCACACACGGAGGTCCCTTGCCAGGGTCAACCCATGAAAAGCGGGAGGTCCCAACAACATCCCTGGATGTGTGTGCAAGGAATGTGCTGATGTCCTGACAGACATTTTCAACATCTCCCTTAGTCAAGCCATTGTCCCCAGATGCTTCAAAACCTCCACAATCATCCCTGTAGCAAAGAAATCAGTTGTAGCCTGTCTGAATGATTACCGTCCTGTTGCCCTGACCCCCATAGTAATGAAATGTTTTGAACGGCTTGTCCAGCCTCATATCACAGCCAGCCTCCCCTCATCGCTGGATCCTCTACAGTTTGCTTATCGTCTAATCGCTCTACGGAGGACACAATATCCACCACACTGCACACAGTTCTCTCTCACTTGGGCAACAAAGACACTTATGCCAGAATCCTGTACATTGATTTCAGTTCAGCGTTCAATACCATCATCCCGCAGAGACTAGTGGAGAAACTGTCGCTGCTCAGCCTTAACACTGCCATGTGTTGCATCCCACAGGCAGTCAGACTGCTAAACAGCTGCTCTACCTGACTCTGCTTTGGACACTTTTAACTTGCACTGGACACTTATAACTTGATTTTAACTGACACGTGGCTGTTGTATTTTACTATTTATTGTTATGTTTATTATTCAGTGTTGCGTTTGTTATGTTATGATTGCACTGCTCCTGGGAAACGCTGTCTCATTCTGCCCTGCAGAGCTGATGTACGGTTAGAATGACAATAAAGTTCTTGAATCTTGAATGTGATGTGAAATTTGTTAACTTAGCAGCAGCTATTCAATGCAATACGTAATCTAGCAGAGAGAAAAAAATAATAATAATTAAAATAAAACATAATAAATAAACAAGTAAATCAATTACGTATATTGAATAGATTTTAAAAATGCATAAAAACAGAAATACTGTGTATTAAAATAAGTGAGGTAGTGTTCAAAGCTTCTTTGTCCATTTAGGAATTGGAAGGCAGAGGGGAAGAAGCTGATTCTGAATCGCTGAGACATTTAGGTAGGAAGGGATTGGACCAGGCCAAGACAAAGCAGTGTCAAGGTATAAAGCTATTAATGTGGTAGGGCACAAACAGATGAAGACAATGAAGATTATTCTTCTAGTGGATTTTGGGAAGGAGACAGAGATGGGCAGTAATGGATTGGGGAACTATCATTGGGGGAGTGTGTAGATCTCTGGTGGTGATGAGCTCAGTTACAATGTGGGAGTAGATGTCTTGGAGTTAAGGTTAGGGTGTCCAACAGTAGGCATCTGGCCTCTGTGAGGGAGAGGTCAGTACACTGGACTATCATGGAACCAACTTTGTCAGGGGATTAGGTGATCGTTTGATTACTGTTTTTGATTACAGCATTCAGATCACAGAGCATCTCAATCTGACTCATTCTCCCTCCATCAATGCTCCCACCACACCCCGTACAAAACAGATATTAATTAAAATCACTCTGCATCATATTGTGTTCCTGTTTCTAAATCCTGTTTGGAAATGGGTGACGATTTGTACAAATAGCAACCATATGATTTACTTGCATTGGTGTTTGCAGCAATTGAAACACAACAATATAAGCCAATGCAGGATTGTGCAATATGTACTTTCATAGGAGGAGATAAATGTGTGATAATTCTAAATGTTCATAAAACTAAACTAGTTTAAAAATACCAGCAGAAGCATAGATTTACTAAGTAACACCACTGTTATTAGACTCTTACCATTTCATACAGAAGGCTGACAAGTTGGCCAAATACAGACAGCTACAGCGACAGCCACAATCCTCGTCCTGAGCGCAGTCTGTGTAGAATGCACACACTTTCTTTGTGACCGTCTTGTTTTCTCTGGGTGCTTCTGTTTCCTCCTACGTCCCAAAGATGTGCTGCTCACTGCAGGTGATCCTTTCATGTAGGAATGTGCAGAAGAATAAAAAGGTAAAACAGGTGGATGTGAAAGAGAGAAGGTATTGTACAGGGAGAAAAGGAGAACTGGGTAGTTGTGACTGGGAGATGGAATGGATTCAACAGGTTGAATGGCCTCTGTGTTGTAACGTGTTAACAATTACCTATTCATTAGAGAACTAATAAACATGAAGGTAATCATGTTCATTTTCAGATTCAGATTCAGTTTATTGTCATTTAGAAACCACAAATGCAATGCAGTTAAAAAATGAGACAACGTTCTCTGGAATGATATTACAAAAAAAGCACATGACAAAACAAACCACACAAGAAAAACCACATAATGTCTGGTAATCCCCAATCCAGAGTCCGGAGAGGCTACTGCGTATCAATATCGCGCTACCATCTTAGCATGTTCCCCAGAAAGGAACTTCAAACACATCAAACTGTCCTATCTAAACTGTCCTATCCTCACTAAACCATCTCTGTAGCCCCTTGTCCCAAGAACCATTCTTATAAATCTTACTATCACCAGATCTTTTGATCATCACAGCCTAGTATGAAGGCTGCAATGCACAGGATGGCAGGAGTGTTGTAGGCTCAGCCAGCTCCATCGTAGGCATATCTCTCCCCATCATCAAGGACATGTTCAAAAAGTGGTGCCTCAAGAAGGCAGCGTCCCTCATTTAGAACCTCACCATATGGGACAGGCTCTCTTTTCATGACTGGCAACAGGAAAGAGCTACAGAAGTCTGAAGACCCACACTCAATGTATCAGGAAGAGCTTTTTCTCCTCTGTCCTCATTGAGACTCAAAGCCCCTCTCTCTGTAACTTCTTGATAGAGCAATCCCAGTCAGTCTGAACCAGCAGCAACTTCTCAAACTCTGTCACATTGAGCACTAGTGTTCCCCAGGGTCACTGCTGTTCATGCTGCTGCCTCATGAATGTACTGCTGACCCTGTGAACTGCATCATCACGTTTGCTGATGATACACCAGTGGCCTCAGCAGCAACATTGATGAGTCGACATGCGGGGAGGAGGTTGAGGCTTGTCAAATAGTGTGAGAGCAACAACCCAAGTCTCAATGTGGTCAAGACAAGAGAGACGATTGTGGACTTTAGAAAGGTGCAGGTTGACCACTCTCCATTGCACATTAATGGCTTTGCCATGGAGAGAGTGGAGAGCGCAAAGTTCCTGGGTTTGCACATATCAGACTCACAATTGGACCACATCAGACTCCAAGGAAATACTCAGTGGGAGTACAGAGTCTGCTCTGTGTATGTTTTTACAGAGATGTGATTCACTGAAGGAATTTCAGACGCTGCCATTCAGCTGGACAGGCTCGCCTTGTTTCGAGCAAACAGGGACACAGCTCTTTCCGGTAAGACCCGCAGTGGTGGCTTGTGTGTTTACATCAATACGGAATGGTGCAAGAACTCTGTGCTGGTTTCCAGACACTGCTCATCAGCAGTGGAGTTTCTGGCTGTTAGATGCAGACCATTTTATTAGCCACAGGAATTCACAACTGTCCTCATAGTCGGTGTCTACATTCCCCCCCAGCGCTAATGCTAAGGAGGCGCTCTGTGAACTGTATGGAACTCTATTAGTGAACTGCAGAACACATACCCTGATGGACTGTTTATTGTCGCTGGTGATTTTAACTACGCAAACCTTAAGTCAGTGCTCCCCAAATTCCATCAGAATGTGAACTTTGCAACGAGGGGGAAGAATGCATTGGACCTGGTTTACACAAACATCCCCGACGCGTACTGGGTGGAGCCATGCCCCCACCTCGGTTACTCAGACCACATCTCTGTTATGCTAATCCCAGCATACAGACCGCTGGTCAGGCGCTCCAGACCAGTTCAGAAGCAGGTGAAAACCTGGCCAGTAGGAGCCATCTCTGCTCTTCAAGACTGCTTTGAGAAAACTGACTGGCACATGTTCAGGGAGGCTGAAAGCGATGGCGACTCTACCAACTTAGAGGAGTACACAGCATCAGTGTCTAGCTACATCAGCAAGTGCATTGATGACATCACTGTGTCCAAGACAAGACCATCACAACATGCGCTAACCAGAAGCCATGGATGAACGAGGCGGTGCGTGCGCTGCTGAGGACCCGGGACTCTGCCTTCAGAGCAGGCAACAAGGCAGCCCTAACAACAGCAAGGGCCAAACTGTCCCAGGCTATCAGGGGGCAAAGCGTGCACACGACCAGCGAATTCACAGGCACTTCCAGGACAGTGGCGACACGCGGCACATGTGGAAGGGCTTCCAGGACATCACCACCTGACTGTGGGGGTGATGCCTCCCTCCCAGATGCGCTGAATAACTTCTACGCCCATTTTGAGGCGGAAAATGACGTGGTGGCGAGGAAGTCCACCCCTCCTACGAATGACCAGGTGCCATGTCTCTCCGTGGCCGACGTGAGAAGAACCCTGTGCAGGGTCAACCCAAGGAAGGCTGCTGGAACAGACAACATCCCTGGTAGAGTGCTCAGAGGATGTGCAGACCAGCTAGCAGATGTTCTCACTGACATCTTCAACATCTCCCTGAGCAGCGCCACCATTCCAAAGTGCTTCAAAGTCACCACCATCTGGCCGAAGAAGTCTTCAATGTCTTGCCTAAATGACTAACATCACTAACATTCATTATCATGAAGTGTTTCGAGAGGCTCGTCATGAGGCACATCAAGACCCTGCTGCCCCCTTCACTGGGCCCCCTGCAGTTCTCATACCATCTCAACTGCTCAACAGACGATGCCATTGCCACCACCCTCCACCTGGCCCTAACCCATCTGGACAAAAAAGACACATACGTTCGAATGTTGTTCATAGACTTCAGTTCAACACAATCATCCCTCAGAAACTGATTGGAAAGCTGAGCCTACTGGGCCTGAACACCTCCCTCTGCAACTGGATTCTACACTTCCTGACTGGGAGACCTCAGTCAGTCCAGATCGGAGGCAGCATCTCCAACACCATCACACTGAGCACAGAGGCCCCCCTAGGCTGCGTGCTCAGTCCACTGCTGTTCACTCTGCTGACCCACGACTGTGCTGCAACACACAGCTCGAACCACATCATCAAGTTCGCTGATAACACAACCATGGTGGGTCTCATCAGCAAGAATGACGAGTTAGCATACAGGGAGGAGGTGCAGCGGCTAATGGACTGGTGCGCAGCCAACAAACTGTCTCTGAATGTGAACAAAAGAGATGGCTGTTGACTTCAGGAGGGCACGGAGCGACCACTCCCCGCTGAACATTGATGTCTCCTCAGTGGAGATTGTAAAGAGCACCAAATTTCTTGGTGTTCACCTGATGGAGAATCTCACCTGGTCCCTCAACACCAGCTCCATAGCAAAGAAAGCCCAGCAGCATCTCTACTTTCTGCGAAGGCTGAGTAAAGTCGATCTCCTCCCCCCCCCCCCCCCCACCATCCTCATCACATTCGACAGGGGTTGAATTGAGAGCATCCTGAGCAGCTGCATCACTGCCTGGTACGGAAATTGCACCACCTCGGATCGCAAGACCCTGCAGTGGATAGTGAGGTCAGCTGAGAAGATCATCAGGGTCTCTCTTCCCACCATCACGGACATTTACACTACATGTTGCATCTGCAAAGGAAGCAGCATTATGAAGGACCCCACACACCCCTCATACAAACTCTTCTCCCTCCTGCCATCTGGGAAAAGGCACCGCAGCATTTGGGCTCTCACGACCAGACTATGTAACAGTTTCTTCCCCAAAGCTATCAGACTTCTCAATACCCAGAGCCTGCACTGACCCCAACTTACTACTCTATTGTCTTCTTTATTAATTATTGTAATACCTGCACTGTTTTATGTACTTTATGAAGTGCTGGGTAGGTCTGTAGTCTAGTGTACTTTCTTTTCTGTGTTTTTTTTACATAGTTCCGTCTAGTTTTTGTACTGTGTCATGTAACACCATGGTCCTGAAAAACGTCTCATTTTTACTGTGTACTGTACCAGTAGTTAAGGTCGAAATGACAGTAAAAAGTGACTTGACTTGAATACCTCCTCAATACCATGAAGGCACATCAGTGTCTACACTTTCTGAGGTGTGCAGACTCCCTGCCCCTTTTACACACCTGTCTTTGTAAAAGACCTGAATAGTGGGAAGTTCACATCTACGGATGCGCTGGGCTGTCTGCACCACTCTCTGCAGAGTGCTGTGATTGAGGGAAGTACAGTTCCCATACCAGGCAGTGATGCAGTCAGTCAGGATGCTCTAGTTGTGCCCCTGTAGAGAGTTCTTAAGATATTGGGGCCCATACCAAACTTCTGAGGTGAAAGAGGCACTAACATAGAAACATAGAAAACCTACAGCACAATACAGGCCCTTCTGCCCACAAAGTTGTGCCAAACATATCCCTGCCTTAGAAATTACTAGGCTTACCTATAGCCCTCCATTTTACTAAGCTCCATGTACCTATCTAAAAGCCTCTTAAAAGACCGTATCATATCCGCCTCCACCACTGTTGCTGGCAGCCCATTCCACACACTCAACACTTTCTGAATGAAAAACATACCCCTGACATCTCCTCTGTACCTACTACCCAGCATCTCTTGTGGCAACCATTTCAGCCCTGGGAAAAAGCCTATGACTATCCACACGATCAATGTCTTTCATCATCTTGTACACTTCCATGAGGTCACCTCTCATCCTTCTTTGCTCCAAGGAAAAAAGACCAAGTTCACTCAACCTATTCTCATATGGCATGCTCCCCAATCCAGGCAACATCCTTGTAAATCTCCTCTGTATTCTTTCTATCGCTTCCACATCCTTCCTGTAGAGAGGCGACCAGAACTGAGCACAGTACTCCAAGTGGGGTCTGACTAGGGTCCTATATAGTTGTAACATTACCTCTCGGCTCCTAAATTCAATTCCATGACTGATGAAGGCCAATACACCATATGCCTTCTTAACCACAGAGTCAACCTGCACAGCTGCATTGAGCACCCCATACACTCAGACCTCTAAGATCTCTCTGATCCTTCACACTGCCAAGAGTCTTACCATTAATACTATATTCTGCCATCATATTTGACCTACCAAAATGAACCACCTCACACTTATCTGGGTTGAGCTCCATCTGACACTTCTCAGCCCAGTTTTGCATACTATCAATGTCCCGTTGTAACCTCAGATAGCCCTCAACACTGTCCACAACACCTCCAACCTTTGTGTCATCAGCTGACTTACTAACCTATCCCTCCACTTCCACATCCAGGTCATTTATAAAAATCACAAAGAGTAAGGGTCCCAGAACAGATCCTTGAGTCACTCCACTGGTGACCGACCTCCATGCAGAATATGACCCGTCTACAACCACACTTTGCCTTCTGTGGGCAAGCCAGTTCTGGATCAACAAAGCAATGTCCCCTTGGATCCCATGCCTCCTCACCTTCTCAATAAGCCTTGCATGAGGTACCTTATCAAATGCCTTGCAGAAATCCATATACACTACATCTACTGCTCTTCTTTCATCAATGTGTTTAGTCACATCCTCAAATATTCAATCAGGCTCATAAGGCACGACTTGCCCTTTACAAAGCCATGCTGACTACTCCAAATCATATTATACCTTTTGAAATGTCCATAAATCCTGTTCTCAGGATCTTCTCCATCAAATTACCAACCACTGAAGTAAGACTCACTGGTCTATAATTTCCTGGGTTATCTCTACTCCCTTTCTTGAATAAAGGAACAACATCCACAACCCTCCAATCCTTGGGAACCTCTCCTGTCCCCATTGATGATGCAAGGATCATCGCCAGAGGCTCAGCAATCTCCTCTCTCGCCTCCCACAGTAGTCTGGGGTACATTTTGTTTGGTCCCGGCGATTTCTCCAACTTGATGCTTTCCAAAAGCTCCAGAACATCCTATTACTTAATATCTACATTCTCAAGCTTCTCAGTCTGCTGCAAATCATCAAAATCACTAAGATCCTTTTCTATAGTGAATACTGAAGTAAAGTATTCATTAAGTATCTATGCTATTTCTATACACACATTCCAACTGTCACATTTGATCGGTCCTATTCCTTCATGTCTTATCCTCTTGCTCTTCACATACTTATAGAATACCCTGGGGTTTTCCTTAATTCTGCCAAACAAGGCTTTCTCATGGCCCCTTCTGGCTCTTCTAATTTCCTTCTTAAGCTCTTTTCTAGTAGCCTTATAATCTTCTAGATTTCTGACATTACCTAGGTCTCTGAACCTTTAGTAAGCTTTTCTTTTCTTCTTGACTAGGTTTATTATAGCCTTTGTACACTACAGTTCCTGTACCCTACCATAACTTCCCTGTCTCATTGGAATGTACCTGTACAGAGCTCTACACAAATATCCCCTGAATATTAGCCACATTTCTTCCATACTTTTCCCTGAGAACATTTGTTTTCAATTTAAGCCTCCAATTTCCTGCCTCCTCATAATTCCCCTTACTCCAGTTAAATGCTTTTCTAACTTGTCTGTTCCTATCTTTCTCCAATGCTATTGGGAAGGAGATAGAATTACTTACCTTACTTTTATTGTCACCAAACAATTGATACTAGAGCGTACAATCATCACAGCTATATTTGATTCTGCGCTTCACGTTCCCTGAAGTACAAATCAAAGTGAATATAATAAAAATATAAATTATAAATCATAATTAGAAAATAGAAAAGGGAAAGTAAGGTAGTGCAGGTCAAATCTGGATATTTGAAAGGTACGGCCCAGATCCGGGTCAGCATCCGTTCAGCAGTCTTATCACAACTGGAAAGAAACTGTTCCCAAATCTGGCTGTACGAATTATGATCACCATCTCCAAAATGCTCTCCCACTGAGAGACCTGACACCTGACACCTGATCAGGTTCATTTCCCAGTACCAAATCAAGTACAGCCTCTCCTCTTGTAGGCTTATCTACGTTTGTACATATTGTATCAAGAAACCTTCCTGGACACATGTAACAAACTCTACCCCATCTAAACACCTCACTCTAGGGAGATGCCAAACAATATTTAGGAAATTAAAATCTCCCGTCATGATAACTCTTATTATTACAGCTTTCCAGGATCTGTTTCCCTATCTGCTCCTCGATATCCCTGTTACTATTAGGCGGCCTACAAAAAACACCCAGTAAAGTTATTGACCCCGTCCTGTTCCTAACCTCCACCCACAGAGACTCCGTAGACAATCCTTCCATGGTGTCCACCTTTTCTGCAGCTGTGACACTATCTCTGATCAACAGTGCCATGCCCCCACCTCTTTTCCCTCCCTCCTTGTCCTTTCTGAAACATCTAAATCCCGGCACTTAAAGTAACCAATCCTGTCCCTGAGCCATCCAAGTCTCTGTAATGGCCACCACATCATATCTCCAAGTACTGATCCATGCTCTAAGCTCATCCGCTTTGTTCACAACACTCCTTGCATTAAAATAGATGTATCTCAAGCCTTTGGTCTGAGCGCGTCCCTTCTTTATCACCTGCCTATCCTCCCTCTTGTACTGTCTACAAGCTTTCTCTATTTGTGAGCTAACCTCCTCTTCCACAGTCTCTTCAATTTGGTTCCCACTCCCTCAACAATTCTAGTTTGAACTCTCCCCAGTAGCCTTAGCAAACCTCCCCACCAGGATACCTGTGTTGAGGCTCAGAGGAGCAGAGGTCACCTGCTGGCAATCTGACAGAAGTCCAGGATCCAGCTACACAAGGCAAGATGAAGGCCGAGGTCTCTGAGCTTCTGTTGACTGCTGAACTGTAGTCCAAGAACAGCATTTTCACATAAGCATCCTTCTTTTCCAGATGTGTAAGGGTGGTGTGTAGAGCTGAGGCTGTTGAGTCATCTGTCGATTGGTTGTGTCGGTAGGTGAATTGTAGGGGGTCCAGTGTGGGTGGTAGTGTGCTGCAGGTGTAGTCCTTGACCAGCCTCCTAAAGCATTTGCTTATAATTGAGGCGAGTGTGACAGTACGCCAGTTGCTCAGACATATATTGGTTTTTTTGGGTACAGGAACAAGGGTGGATGTCTTGAAGTAAGAGGGCACTCTACACTGGGAGAGGGAGAGATTAAAAATGTCTGTAAACACACCTGCCAGTTGTGCTGCGCACATCCCAAGTACCTGCACTGGGATGCCGTCCGGCCCCACAGCCTTTCGACTCGGTGGAAATACCTGCGTACTTTGGCCTCAGAGATGACGAAACTGCTGGTCGCATCAGCAGCTCTCTTCAGGGGCTCAGTGTTGACGACATCAAATCGATCATAAAAAAGATTTAGCTCATCTGGGAGAGGGGCAGCGATGTTGTCCTGAGGAATGTGGTCTGGATTAAGTTGTTTTGTTGGTTGTATAAATGCACATACAGATTATAATAACCTTGAACTTGAATATGAATTCTGCCATTAGATTCCTGAACTGTCCATTAACCCATGAACTATGAACCCAAGATCTCTGAGGATCTAACCTGGTCCCAATAGATTGATGTAGTTATAAAGAAGGCAAGACAGCAGCTATACTTTATTAGAGAGTTTGAAGAGATTTGGCATGACTGTGTGGCTAGGCATAGCTCAAATACCATCTATAAATTTGCTGATCCATTGGTGGTAGAATCTCATGTGGTGTACAAGAGGGCGTACAGGAGTGAGATAATGCCAATTAGTGGAATGGTGCTGCAGCAGCAACCTGGCACTCAATGTCAGTTAAATGAAGGAGCACATACCAGTCCTCATAGAGGGATTAGAAGTGGAGAGTGAGCAGTTTCAAGTTCCTAGGTGTCAAGATCTCTGAGGATCTAATCTGGTCCCAACATATTGATGTAGTTATAAAGAAGACAAGACAGTGACAGTTTGAAGAGATTTGGCATGTCAACAAACACACTCAAAGACTTCTATAGTTGTACCGTGGAGAACATTCTGACAGGCTGCATCACTGTCTGGGGCTACTGCACAGGACCAAAAGAAGCTACAGAAGGTTGTAAATCTAGTCAGCTCTATCTTGGCTTACAAAGTACCCAGGACACTTTCAGGGAGCGGTGTCTCAGAAAGGCAGTGTCCATTATTAAGGACCTCCTGCACCCAGGGCATGCCCTTTTTTCACCGTTACCAAGAGTTAGGAGGTACAGAAGCCTAAAGGCCTCTGACTTCTGGCATGCGTAACCTCATTTTTACTATCGATGTTCAGTCCTTTTATACCTGTCCTCATTGTGGTGTCCATACTGCCCTCTGCTTCATTCATGACCAGAGATAGGACCAATTCCCTTCTACCAGCAGTCTTCTCCACCTGGCCAAACTTGACCTAACACTCAAAAACTTCTCTTTCAATACTTCCTCCTCTGTCACCACAATCACCCATGTTGACCCAAGCTACACCTATCTTTTTATCAGTTACATGGGACAGTATCTGTTTGAAGCCTACCATGACCCACTCCTCAACTCTTGCTTCACTATATCGATGACTATTAGTGCTGCTTCTGGCACCCTTGCAGATCTCATGAACTTTGGCACCCATTTCCATCAAGCCCTTAGGATTCCTTGGTCCATCTCGGATGCCTGTCTCTTCTCTGATCTTTCTACCTCCATCTCAGGAGATGGAGACATCTTTTACAACCCCAATAATACCCAATTGACTGCAACAACTCTCAAATTGCTTCTTGCAAAGATACTATCTCTGTTAGTTTCTCTGCCTCCACCTGTTCCAGTGATGAGATATTCTGCTCTGGGACATCCAGCATATTCAAATTCTTTACTGAATATGGCTTCTCCTTGTTGCAGTTAAAAGAATTTGTACTCCTTTCTCTGTCATTATCTATACCTCTGCTCTTGCTTTCTAGCCACCCACCACAACAACCGTCTCCACCAACAAGGATAGGGTTCCCTGGTCCGCATTTCTATCCAGTTAACTTACACTTCTCCCCTCATAAAACACATCTACCCAACACAATAAACACAATACCTAGCAACTCCCCAGCCTGCCACACACATCACACAAAACCACATGCTGAAGTTTCTGGGAATAGTTCACAAGGCGCAAGATAAATATGCCCCACAGAAGTTGTTCTCAAATGGCAGTGGTAGGCAACCACGGCTGTCAAGGGAAATTAAGGACTGCATAAAAGCCTAGGAAAACAAGGTAGCAAAAATAAGTGAGAAGTTGGCTCTTTCTGGTTGGCTGCCCATGACTAGTGGTGTTTCTCAGGGGTCAGATTTGGGACCATTACCTTTAATGTTGTTTATCAATGACTTCAATTCTGGAACTGATGGCTTTGGGGCAAAGCTTGTGGATGATACGAAGATAGTGGAGGGGTAGGTAGTGCTGAGGAAGCAATGCGATTGCAACAGAAGTTCGACATATTGGAAGAATGGGCAAAAAAGTAGAAGGTGGAAATGAATGATAATGCATTTTAGTAAAAGGAACCATAGTGAGGGCTACTATCTAAATGGGGAAAAGACTCAAACATAAGAGGTACAGAGGGACTTAGGAGTCCTCATACAGACTCCCAGAAGGTTCATTTACAGGTTGAGTGTGTGGTAAAGGCGGCAAATGCAATGTTGGCATTTATTTCAAAGGGAATAGAATATCTAAGCAAGGAGGTAATGGTAAGACTTTATAAGACACTAGTCAGGCTGCATTTGAAGTATTCTCAACAGTTCTCAGAAAGCAAGTGTTGTCATTGGAGAGAGAGGCTGTTTCCTCTGGTGGGGAACAAAATTAGAACAGAGGAAAGATTTTTTTTTAAGCCAGTGAGTAGTAATTTGTGGGATGCTCTGCCACAGACAATGGTGGAGGCCAAGTCCATGGGTACAGTTAAGGCAGAAGTTGATAGTTTTCTGATCGGTCGGGGCACAAAGGATAAAACAAGAAGGCAGGTGTATCACTGCCTGGTTAGGAAATTGCACCATCTTGAATCGCAAGACCCTGTAGCAGAGAGTGAGGTCAGATGAGAAGATCATCGGGGTCTCTCTTCCCACCATCACGGACATTTACATGACAAGCTGCATCTGCAAAGGAAACAGCATTATGAAGGACCCCATGCACCCCTCATACAATTTCCTCTCCCTCCTGCCATCTGGGAAAAGGCTCCAAAGCATTCGGGCTCTCATGACCAGACTATGTAACAGTTTCTTCCCCCAAGCTATCAGACTCCTCAGTACTCAGAGCCTGTTTATTATTTATTGTAATGCCTGCACTGTGCACTTTACACAGTCCTGTGTAGGTCTGTAGTCTAGTGTAGCTTTCTCTGTGTTTTTTTTTTGTGTAGTTCAGTCTAATTTTTGTACTGTGTCATGTAACACCATGGTGATGAAAAATGTTGTCCCATTTTTATTATGTACTGTACCAGCAGTTATCATCGAAATGAAAATAAAAGCGACTAGACTTGACTTGATGGGGTTGAGTGGGATCTGGTATCAGTCAAGATGAAATGGTGGAGCAGATTCAATGGGCTGAATGTCCTAATTCTTCTCCCATGTCTTATGGTTTTATGTTGGTGTTGTGTTGGAGAGATGTTTAATGCTCCTCTTGTAGGATTTGGGAAGGCAGGGAGACCACGATGACTACATCTGCGAGAAGTTCATCCAGCTGCAGCTTCTTGCACTCTGCATTAAGGAGTTGGAGCTGGAACTGGATGACCTCTGGATTACTTGGGAGGCTGAACATGTGACAGATAGAACATATAGAGAGGTGCTGGACCCAGGAAACTGGATGATAGTCAGGAAGGTGAAAGGGGGTTAAAGAGCCAGTAGAGAGTACCCCTGTGACCATTTCCCTCAACAACAGGAATAGCACTTTAGATATAGTTGGCGATTGACCTAAAAGAAGAAAGTCACAGAGATCGGGTCTCTGACACTGAATCCAGCTCAATGACCCAGAAGGGAATGTGAGGGCGGGGGAGAAGGAGAAAATGCACATTGTGGTGACAGAGGATTTGTCAGTTAGGGGGATGGACAGGAGGTTCTGTGGGTGAGAATGAGATTCCTGGATGATATGTTGCTTCCCAGATGCCAGGGCCCAAGACATCTTGGATTGAATCCTCAGCATACTTAAGTGGGAGGGTGAACAGCCAGAAGATGTGGTCCATGTAGGTACCAACAGCATGGGTAGGATGAGTGATGAAGTTCTATATAAGTAGTTAGGTGCCAAGTTAAACTGCAGGACTTCCAAGGCTGTGACCTCAGGATTGCCATGTGCTGGGGGCGCCAGAACCAAAAAGATTACACTGTTTAATACATGGATAAGGAGTTGATGTTGGAGGGAGAGCAGAAGATTTTTGGATCACTGGGCTTTCTTCCAGGGAAGGTGGGACCTGTAGAGAATGGAAGGTTTAGTACACTGCAGATGCTGTGGTCAGATCAATCCTCCAGTGTGTTGATCCTAACAGGAAGGTTTGTTAATGCTGAACAGTGGGGTTTAAACTAGTGTTGCACTGGATGGGAATCAGAGTGCCAGCACAGTTAGTGGAGGCAGATATTAGTAAGATCTCGAACAGGGTTAGGAATCAGACTGTTAAGCATGTACGAGGAAATCTGAAGATGCTGGAAATTCAAACAACACACACAAAATGCTGGTGGAACACAGCAGGCCAGGCAGCATCTATAAGGAGAAGCATTGTCGACGTTTCCAGCCGAGACCCTTCAGGACTCCTGACAAAGGAGTGCTTCTCCTTATAGATGCTGCCTGGCCTGTTGTGTTCCACCAACATTTTGTGTGTGCTGTTAAGCATGTTGTGACTGGTGTCTCGAACTGAGTAAATTTCAATGCAAGAAGTATTGTAGGAAAGGCAGATGATAGTGCTCTAGAGGAGGTAGCTGGTTTACAAACAGAGGCAATGAGGAGAGGGTGTTGATAGGGAGAAATTGCAGTCATGCAAAAAGACAAGATTCAAAAGGGTGAATACAAGATTGAAGGTTTTATATTTGAATAAGTGCAGTATGTGGAATTAGCTAGATGAAGCTGCAACTGGTGAAGCCCCTGGAAACAGTTCTATGTGCGATCTCTCCCATCTCAGCCACGGAAACTTGTCATAGGTCCCTTGGTGACCTCCCTCATGAGTCCCCTTCTTGCATGGTCACTCAGATTTAGAAAACGGCCTGCTCTTGGCAGACTTACAGCTGTGGCATATTCTTTCCATTTCTTGAAGACTGACTTAACTGTACTCCAGCTGATATTCAGTGACTTGGAAATTTTCTTTTATCTATCTCCTGACTTGTGCTTTTCAATAAGCTTTTTTGCAGATTTACTTCATGTTCTTTTGTCTTGATGGGGTAGCTTTTGCCAGGATACTGATTCACCAGCAATTGGACCTACCAGATACAGGTGTATTTTTACTACAATCAGTTGAAACACCTTGACTGTACACAGGTCTCCAAACCAGATCTCAATTTAACCAATTACATGACTCCTAAAACCAATTGATTGCACCAGTGATGATTTGGTGTGTCATATTAAAGGGGGAGAATACTTACACTATCAATTATTTTCTGTTTTATATTTGTAATTAATGTTTAGATCACTTTGTAGAGATCTGTTTTCACTCTGACACAAACCAGTCTTTCTGTTGACCAGTGTCAAAAAAGCCAAATTAAATCCATTGTGATTCAATGTTGTAAAATGATAAAACATGAAAACTTCCAAAGGGGGTGAATACTTTTTATAGGCACTGTATGTTGGGAAGGTGTGTGGTATGTTGTAGGTGTGTATGATGTTGAGTTGTAGAGATGTGTTTTATTTTTGGGGGATGTGCATGCATGCAGTGTTGAGTCAAGGAACTATGTGATATGTTGAGATGGTGTATTATGTGTTGGGGAGTTGTGTGGTTTTTAGCTGGAGGATATCTGTGTTGTGGTGGAGTGGCACATTGGGAGGTATGCAGTTTGCCGGGGTGGTGTGTGATGTCATGCCATGGAGGTATATGGTCTTGTGTTGTGAATGTGTCAACCTTTTGGGAAGATGTGTAGTTTTTTATTGGGGAATGGAGGAGCATTGCCTGAACCCCTGATCTGAATTAATTATAGTCCAATTGTGTGAGACCTGCTGCAGGAGATCAATAGTTCCAACAGCAGACACTGCACTGACAGAGGACTGGCTGTGCTGGATGTTTCAAGCATCTCCTTTATTTAATTTCATTAGTTGCAAATGGCTGGAAGAACTCAGCGGGTCAGGAGACATCTGTGGTAGGTGAAGACACTGGCTCTTGTCTGAGAGCACAGAGATGGTATAAAGCAGTTGCAGGGATGCTGATATGTGGAGCCAGGTGAGAAAGGGGAAATGATGGGTGGATGGGGGGAGGCAAACAATCTTGGTAATGATTAAGGAATGGGTAAGGTAAACGGGGGGAGGGAGGGGAAGAGATTTCAGTGGATCAGTTGGAGAGCAAAAGGAACACAAGGGGAGTGTGTTATCTGAAGCTGGAAATATTTATGTCATTGGCCTGTAGATAACCCAAGAAGAATATAAGGTGTTGTTCCTCTGGTTTGTGCTAGGCCTCACTGTGGCGGTGGAAAAGGTCCAGGACACACAGATGAGTGTGGGAATGGCAAGGGGAGCTGAAAGAGAGCTCAGCATACCCACTGTAAGTCTGTCTCCTCGTCCTATCTTGGTCTCATTGATGTACAAGAGACCATATTGGGAGCACTGAATGCAGTAGATGATGTTGGAGAAGGTCCAGCTGAATCTTTGCCTCACCTGGAAAAGCTGTTTAGGTCCCTCGATGGTGGTAAAGGAGAAGTGCAGGGAGAAGACAAGCAGCTAAGAAAAGTCATAGCTGAGGCCTACGCATGTGCTCACAGCCCCACCTTTGATTTGGAGAAAGTGGAAGGATGAAGCAGAGGGCCCTGACACCCTAGTGGGAGGGGGATGGAGCTGAAAACTGGCTAACTGACATTGCACCCTCATTCCTGAGGAAGGTCTCAACCTGATCATCAACAATTCCCTTCCCTCCACAAATGCTACCTGATGCATTGCACTCTTTCAGCACTTTGATTTTTGTCCCTAATTTGAGCACGTCTCTTTCGTCTCCATACTTTCAATGGTTCCCTACCCATGGAAGACCTACACAAATAATGAAACATCTGAGTCATAAAAAAATGGAAGAGTTTGTAGCTCACAGAGATCTGTTGTTGCATGAAAAAGGAGCTAATGTTATCACCCGCAGCATAGGGCAGAGGAAAAGGTATCTACTCAACAACAACTCGTAAAGACATTGAGCAACACAGCACGGTACAAGCCCATTTGCCCATCCTGACCATGCCAAAGTGCCCACTGATATAGACTCAATTCAAGGAGTTTACCCATTTCCCTCCAAGCCCCAGATCTCCATGTACCTATCTAAATGTTTCTTAAATGATAGTGTTGTACCTGCCTCAACCACTTCTTTTGCCAACTCATTCTATATGCTCAACACCTTCTGCTTGAAAAACTGCACCTGACATCCTTTTTAAATCTTTCCCCTCTCACCCATGCCTCCTAGTTTTGCAATCCTGAACGCTGGGAAAAAGACTTATCATTCAACTTATCTATGCCTCTCATAATGTTAATCACTTCTCTTAGGTCACCCCTCATTCTCCTACATTCCAAGGAATAAAGACGTAGCCTTTCCAACCTCTCATTATAACTCAGGCTCTCTAATCCTCTGAAGCCTTCTCTGCACTATTTCCAGACTTTCCTATAACAGGATGACAAAACTGTACACAGTGTCCCAAGTGTGGCCTCAACAATGAGTTATACGGCTGCAACATATATTCCAAATGTTATACATAAAGGCCACTATGCCAACAGCTTTTTCACCTACCTTGAAGATCATGCAGCCAAATCAATGGAATGCAAAATTTGTTTTAAAAGGTGGGAAACTGATTAAGACAACTAACATTCTTGACAAGTGTAAAAATGCAACATAGGAATGCAGAGAAGAATTGTGTAATCTTGTTAATCTTATTAAACTGTTACACAACTGTAGATATCTAGCTTCATGTTTATGGGTCCCACCTTAAATCATTCGTTTAAACAAAACCTTGCCCAGTTACCTGGTTTACTTAACTTAAGTAACAGCTGTGCAACCTGGTTTCTGATTCCTGATAACATCAGGTATGTGCGTCACTGAGAGATCGTTGCCTCATACGTTCACATCCCAAATGGCTTTATTGACAAACGATGAGTAATTGCTCTCATTTTAAAACAGTGTGTTCACGCTGGGTCCCCATGACATCAGATGTGACATTCAAAGACGTTCATGCTCAATAGCTTTTAATATTAACACTTATCATAATAATACATAAATGGATGGCTCATTCCACACTTGCTTTTTTTTAATCAATTTACAACCTCCTATTTTCTTTAGTACATAAAAATTCCCTCACAGGGGATGCAAGTGATTCGGCAGATGTTGGAAATCTTGAGCAACAGATACACAAGATATTGGAATGACAGTGGAGACACCCAACATTTTGTATTTACAGAGGATAACTAGCTCAAAAGCTATCAACTTTTTTTATACACGTCCTATGTAAAGTATTCACCTTTCTCCCCACCCCAGGAGTTCTCATGTTTTATTGCTTTACAACATTGAATCACAGTGGATTTAATTTGGCTTTTTTGACAGTGATCAACAGAAAAGACTTTTTCATGTCAAAGTGAAAACAAATTTCTACAAATTAATCTAAAGTTATTAGAATCATTAAACATTAAATATTCAATTGCATCATTACTCACCCCTTCAAGTCAGTATTTAGTAGATGCACCTTTGGCAGTTACTACAGCCTTGAATCTGTATGTATAGGTTTCTATCAGCTTTGCACATCTGGTCACTGCAATTTTTCCCCATTCTTCTTTACAAAACTGCTCAAGCTTTGTCAGATTGTCTGGGGATCCTGAGTGAACAGCCCTTTTAAGTCCAGCCACAAATTCTCAATTGGATTGAGATCTAGACTTTGACTTGGCCACTCCTGGACATTAACTTTGTTGTTTTCAATCCATTCCTATGTAGCTTTTGCTTTATGCTTCGTATCATTGTCTTAATGGAGAACAAATCTTCTCCTAAGCCACAGTTCTCTTGTAAGGTTGCAATAGGTTTTCCTCCAGGATTTCCCATTGTTTTTTGCTACATTCATTTCACCCTCTACCTTCACAAGCCTTCCAGGGCCTGCTGCAGTGAAGCATCCCCACAGCACGATACAGTCATCACTATGCTTCACGGTAGGGATGTTGTGTTTTTGATGATGTTTGGTATCTGGCTCATGCAAACATAGTGTTCAGTCTGACGGCCAAAAAGCTCAATTTTGGTTTCATCAGACCATAGAACCTTCTTCCAGCTGATTTCAGAGTCTAGCCAAGATTTCCTGTGACTTTTTTTTCCAACAGTGGCTTTCCCTTTACCACTCTCTCATAAAGCCATGACTGGTGAAGCAGCCGGGTAACAATTGTTGCATGTGCAATCTCACCCATCTCAGCCACTGAAGCTTTCAACTCCTCCAGTGTTGTCATATATGGTGCCTCCCTCACTAGTCCCATTCTTGCACGGTCACTCAGTTTTTGAGGACAGACTGCTCTTGGCAGATTTACAGCTATACCATATTCTTTCCGTTTCTTGATGACTGGCTTAACTGTACTCCAAGGGATATTCAGTGACTTGGAAATTTGTTGCATCCATCTCCTGACTTGTACTTTTCAATAACCTTTTCATGGAGTTGCTTGGACTGTTCTTTTGTTTACATGGTGTAGTTTTTGCCAGGATATTAACTCACCAGCAGTGGGACCTTACGGATACAGGTGTATTTTTGCTACAATCAATTGAAACTCCTTGATTGCACACAGGTGGTCTCCATTTAACTAATTATGTGACTTCTAAAACCAATTGGCTGCACAAGTGATGATTTGGTGTGTCATATTAAAGTGGGCGAATACTTATGTAATCAATTAGTTTGTGTTTTATATTTGTAATTAATTTAGATCACTTTGTAGAAATCTGTTTTCACTTCCAGAGAAAAGAGTCTTTTGCAGTTGATCAGTGATCAAAAAATCCAGATTAAATCCACTGTGGTTTTACATTACAAAACAATAAAACATTAAATCTTCTGGAGGGGTGAATACTTTTTATTGGCACAGATATAAACCGCAGGCATTCTTGGGCAAGAACATAAATTTACAAAAAAATAAACAGATTGATAAAAAGTGACTTGAATCAATTGATCTCAGATTGAAAGTAATATAATATTAACTTCCGTCTCATTTATGTTCAAACATTGTTGGCTGATTAACGTCAGTAAATATTACAACAGGTTCTGGACTATGACTCCATAAGTAATGAATTAATTCTAAATTGCGATAAACCATAGCAATAGAGTACAATCCAAAGATCCCTTACTGCTGTTTATTTAAGCGTCTTTGATTAGATCAAGGGTAATTTTGATACAGAGCAGCAGCTACCCTAGCTCAAATGACCAACATATTCTGCTAAGTGCAACACAGATTAGATATCTGGAAAAATTTCTTCACCCTTCAGATTACTCCGGGACAAGAAAAATTAATATTAATGATGTTGATAATGATCTGCTACTCCAGAGTGCTATATGAGGTCATTCTCATTCTCAGCTATTAGGCTCTATAATGAGTCAATTTATAGCCAGAGAAGTGGTGATCCCTCCTGTTAGACTGTTTGAGGTATTTTTTTTATTCTTTCTTACTTCTCTTCTAATGTTTGTATGCTTGTATATCTATGCTCTTATAATGCTACTGTGACACTGTAATTTCCTTTGGGATCAATAAAGTATCTACCTATCTATCCATCAAATCTATGCTGTCTGTCATTTCCCATTATGCCTGGTGTCCACAGACTCTTTGGTTAATGGTATGGGTCCATGGCATAAAAAAGGTTTGGAACCCCTGCATTATTACAGATAAGGAGAAAAGCACCTTCTACACAGTTTCATTATTCATTCCCAGGACTGACACCATGAGGCAGGGCACTTTGTGCACTAACCCAAATCCTTGGTAACTCCAGGATTTTCTGTAAACGCAGGGATTGCCATAATAAAGTCCACTTGGCCATTGCATGTGAGGACTGCTCAGACCTCGTGCAATGCCAATCCAGTAAAACTCCTTGATGGGCTGGAGCACCGGAGCATGACAGGTGATTCTAATCCCTCTCTGTAAAGTGCTGGTGAAGGGCAAGTTTTGACATTGATTGGAGCAGGGAGTTCCTCCTTGAAGAAATGTCTGATCTCTTGATCATCGTCAATAACTCCAATGTCAGCAGAGCTGACTGGTGCCCTCCTCTAGCTATTGAGAGCTGGAATATAAGGACCGGATGAGCTGACAGAGCTCCTCTGGGCCTTTTACCCCCTCAGAGATGGAGCTGCCCATGTACCACTCCTAGTGACTCAGGACATACTCTTTCATGGCATAGGGCATTTGTTGCTCTGTGTCCCAAGAGGAAGATGATATCGTGGAATTGGAATTAGTTTATTTTTGTCATGTCCACTGAGATATATACAGTGAAAAGCTTGTCTTCTTTATTTACAAATCAGAACATCACACAGTGCAATGAGGTAGAACAAGGTTAAACAGTAACAGAATGAAGAATAAAATGAAGCAGCTACAGAGAAAATGCAGTGCAGGTATCTAATAAAATGCAAGGGCATAAACTAATATTGATTGGCACCTCTTTAGGTTTAGAAAGGTTTAGATGGGGAGAATTTTTGGTTGTTTCCAAGGATTCCCGACATGATACGTGGACAGGCTGACTAAAGATAATGATATACTGCATCTAGTACTGGCAAAAAACCTGGTCAGATGACAAAATCACTCCGTGGGTGATCACTTTGGAGACAATGACTACATCTCCCTGATGTTTAGTATAGACTTGGATAAAGATAGGAGCAGATGGTATCTAATTGGAGGAGGGCTAATTAATATACTATTAGGCAGGAACTTGGGAGCATAAATTAGGAACAGATACTCTCAGGGAAATGTACAGTGGAAATAAGAGTACTTGCTTTGGGTTCTGGAGAGGTTTGTCTCTGAGGTAGAGAAAGGATGAAGAAACCATGGTTGATAAAAGATGTGGACTTCCAGTCAAGAGGAAGGAGGCATATTTAAGGTTTAAAAAGCAAAGATCAGACAGGACTCTTGAGAGTTATAAAGAGGCCAAGGAAGAGTTAAAGAAAGGACCTTGGAGAGCTATAAGGGGATATGAGAAGGCTATTTAGCAGGATTAAGGAAAACTTCAATGTGTTCTACACATATGTGAAGAACAAGAGGATGACTAGAGTGAGGGTAGAACAGCCACTTGGTCATGGCAGTGCAGCCATTAATGCTGTTGTCAATAGTTCCACGGACCCAGGTTCCATGCTGTCTCTGCAGACTCCGCATGATCTTTCACTGAACTTCCCACCCCCACCTAAAGATGTGTGGATTGGCTGTATACTGTAAGTCAGCCTGTAGCGGAGGTTAGATAGATAGATCTGTTATTGATCCTAAAGGAAATTACAGTATCAGTGTAACAAGTGTGCAGATATACAAATATCAGGAGAAGTAATAAAGAATAAAAAATAAGTTGCCTCAAACAGTCTAACAGAAGGGGGTCATCACTTTCCCAGCTATAGGTTGACTCATTATAGAACCTCATGGCCGAGGGTAAGAATGACCTCCTAGGAGCAGCACAGTTGTCTTAGTCTATTACTAAAAGTGCTGCTCTGTTCAGTCTAGGTTGCATGCAGAGGGTGAGAAAAAAGAATCGAGGTGAAATAATGAGCATACGTGAGGTGGAATAGGTTGCAATTGTTTAGAAAAATAAGGAGAATTGGACTAATGGGAGTGATCCACAGGAACTAGCACAGAGTTTATAGGCTGCATGGCCTCTGCCTGTGTCATTACTGTCAGTAATGGTGGTTTACTTCAATGCTGCAATGGAGGATGGAACCAGACTTCAATATCCCCTTCATACTCTGTTTTAAAAAGAATTTGCTTCATTATATTCTACTGAGAACAACTAACAAGTTCCTTTCCAGGTATTTATCAGCTGATCTTATTGGCTTTTAATGCATTGGCATCGGAGTAAAATGGCCATTCATTTGCCACCATATAGCAGCAATAAATTTCAGTTTTGTATGAATTCATAATTCTGAGTAGATCTCAACAAAAGTTTGCATTTGTTCTGTCACTTCTTTGTTCTCATAAAATAGTCTTACATTCTCATCCCTACATAAATTGAACTCTGTCTCAGAAGATTGACAGGCACAAAATATCCAGGAGGCTAGAATGTGGCACTATTTTTTGCCAGGCATAAAACTGAGAGAATAAAATATTGTTCACCTCAATTTCTTGCTCTGAAGTGAGATACTTTTATTTTTCAGATTAGAACCACGAGTTACTTACTCTTGGAGATCTCTGGCTCTGCTCATGTACTGTTGTCTGTCACCAGAGGCTTGCTCCTGTCAGAGGTCCTTTAGCTGAGCTTTCTCTTTTCCTAAATAAAATCTAAAATAAAACACACAATCTGGAATCTCCGAGGAATATCATGGAGAGAAAAGACAAGTTAACATTTAAGGTTGTGTTTTTTTCGATTCCTATACTGGACAAAATAAAGGAACCATGTCATTTGCTTAAAATAAACTTTAAGCTGAGTTTAACCAGCTGCTGGTTTATCACTGCTATGTGAAGGAAATAGGTTTTAACTTTTGCAATCTTGAGAGTGACAGAACAACACTATAGAGTATAGAGCTGGCAGGATCTCAGATGGTGATTCAGAAGTAGGTGTACAAGAGTTGGATAGATTGGTTGGTTGAGTGGTGCTACAACAACAACAACATTAAACAATGCTAGTGGGTCCAAAGAACTGACTGTGGACTTCAGGAGGGGAATATCAGGAGAAAATACAGCAGTCATCATAGAGGGACCAGGAGTGGAAAGGGTGAGCAGTTTCAAGTTCCATAGAACCATAGAACATTACAGCACAGGAACAGGCCTTTTGGCCCTTCTTGGCTGTGCCGAACCATTTTTCTGCCTAGTCCTGCACCTGGGCCATATCCCTCCAAACCCCTCTCATCCATATACCTGTCCAAGTTTTTCTTAAATGTTAAAAGTGAGCCCGCATTCACCACTTCATCTGGCAGCACATTCCACATTCCCACCACCCTCTGCGTGAAGAAGCCTCCCCTAATGTTCCCTTTAAACTTTTCCCCTTCACCCTTAACCCAAGACCTCTGTTTTTTTTTCTCCCTTAGCCTCAGTGGAAAAAAGCCTACTTGCATTCACTCTATCTATACCCATCACAATTTTATATACCTCTATCAAATCACCCCTCATTCTCCTACGCTCCAGGGAATAAAGTCCTAACCTATTTAACCTTTCTCTGTAACTCAGTTTCTCAAGTGCCGGTAAAATCCTTGTAAACCTCTGCACTCTTTCAACCTTATTAATATCCTTCCTGTAATTAGATGACCACATATAATATCCTCTGAATCAACATCTCTGCAGATCTATCCTAGGCCCAGCATATTGATGCAATGATGAAAAAGACATGCCAGCAGCTATATTTTGTTAGATATGATGGCAGAATATCGTATTAATGTTAAGACTCTTGGCAGTGTGAAGGATCAGAGGGATTTTGGGGTCCAAGTCCATAGGACACTCAAAGCAGCTGTGCAGGTTGACTCTGTGGTTAAGAAAGCATACGGTGTATTGGCCTTCATCAATCATGGAATTGAATTTAGGAGCCGAGAGGTAATGTTGCAGCTATATAGGACCCTAGTCAGACCCCACTTGGAGTACTGTGTTCAGTTCTGTTCGCCTCACTACAGGAAGGATGTGGAAGCCATAGAAAGGGTGCAGAGGAGTTTTACAAGGATGTTGCCTGGAATGGGGAGCATGCCTTATGAGAAAAGGTTGAGTGAACTTGGCCGTTTCTCCTTGGAGCGAAGGAGGATGAGAGGTGACCTGATAGAGGTGTACAAGATGATGAGAGGCATTGATCCTGTGGATAGTCATAGGCTTTTTCTCAGGTCTGAAATGGTTGCCACAAGAGGATACAAGTTTAAGGTGCTGGGGAGTAGGTACAGAGGAGATATCAGGGGTAAGTTTTTTGCTCAGAGAGCAGTGAGTGCGTGGAATGGGCTGCCAACAACAGTGGTGGAGGCGGAGGTCTTTGAAGAAGCTTTTAGATAGGTACATGGAGCTTAGTAAAATAGAGGGCTATAGGTAAGCCTAGTAATTTCTAAGGTAAGGACATGTTTGGCACAACTTTGTGGGCTGAATGGCCTGTATTGTGCTGTAGGTTTTCTATGTTTCTATGTCATCAAAGACTAGAAAAGTTCTACAGAGTGTAGAATGCATTTTAACTGGTTGCATCATCAGCTGGTACTGTACAGAATTGAAAACAAAAAGCTGCATAGATTTATAAACAACCAGCTCCAACATGGGCAATATTGAGGATATCTTCAAAAGGCAATGCCTCAAGATGGCAGCGTTCAATTAAGGAATTCCACCTCTTAGGACGTGCCAACATCTTATTGCTACCTTCAGGTAGGAGGTACAGGAGCTTGAAGGCATGCACTCAAAGTTTTAGGAATAGGTTCTTCCCCTCCATCAGATTTCTGAATTGTTAATGAACCTATACCCACTACCTCAATGTTTTGCTCTCTCGTTGCACTATTTATGTATGTGTTTGCTTGTTTTATTGTGTCTTATTGTACCTGCCTCAACTATTTCCTCTAGCCTCTCATGTCATGTACAACATGTACAAAAAAAAACACAAACAAGAACATTTGCTATGATCAAGCCATCTGGAAACACAACTGGTCATTTCCAGTCCTGAATTTGAAAGCCTTTGTGACTTTGTATCAAGGACAGCAGGGATAGCATTGTTGCTCATGAAACGTTTGACCATGCTCATTGTACACAGTACTCCAAGCATGGTCACACCAGTACTCTGTACAGTTGCAGCATAACTACACTGCTCTTAAATTCAATCCCTCTAGTAATGACAGTCAACATTGCAATTGTCTCCTTGATAACTTGTTGCACCTTTAATCCAATTTTTTCCGATTTGTGCACAAGCATTCTCAATTCCCTCTGCACAACAGCACACAGCAATCTTTCACAATTTAAATAATAATCTGATCTTCTACTTTTACTTCTAAAGTAGAACCTCAATGTGGTACTCTATCTGCCTGACTCTTGCCCACTCACTTAACCTCTCTATATTTCTTTGAAGGCTCTTGCATCCTCTGCAGAATTTACTTTTCCACTCGATCTAGTGTCATCAGTAACTTAGGTATGCAACACTTGGTTCCCTCTTTCAAATCAATAATGTATATCATGAATAGTTTCAGGTCCAAACCAACCCCTGAGGCGCACTGATTACCTGTGTCTGCCAACCAAAAGAACACCCATTATTCCCAATTCTCAGCCTTCTAATAGTTAACCAATGCTCAATCCATTCTAATATATTAACCCCAACTCCAGGCATTCATTCCTTATAGATAAATATCTTATGTGGTAACTTACTGAATTCTGAGGGGCAGCTATGAGTCGGGCTTTTCCTGAGCATCTGGAAAAAGGGTGCATCTGGTGGGAGTGCCCAAGCACCAGTGGAGAGCATTGGAGAGTGCAGTCTGGCTGGTCAGATGCATTGTTGTTGGTAATGGTTTATCATTGTCACATATATCAAGATACATTGAAGAGCTTGCCTTACAGATCAAATCATTACACTATGCATTGAGGTAGAACAATATGAAACAACAGCCACAAGACCATAAAACATCGGAGTAGAACTAGAACATTTGGCCCATCAAGTCTGCTCTGCCATTTTGCCTAATTCATCATGGCTGATTTATTATCCCTCTCAACACCATTCTCCTGTCTTCTCCCTGTTACTTCTGACACTCTGATTAATCAAGAACCTATCAATCTGTGCCTTAAATATACCCAATGACGGCCTGCTCAGCCAGGAGTCATTGAAGCCTACAGATTCAGCACCCCTTGACTAAATAAATTTTTCTTTATCTCTGTTCTAAGTTTGGTGTTCTTCAGTTGTTAAGTTCTATCTGACTCTTTGTGACCTCATGAACCATAGGGTCCATAGGATTTTCATGGCAAGATATGGTAGTAGATTGCCAGGCCTTTCTTCCACGCAGATAATGCTGCTGCCCAGGGTGGGACCCGGCTGGGTTTGAACTCAGGACCATCTGCCTTGAAGTCCAGTGCTGATGCCACTACACCACCAGAATCAGAATCAGAATCAGGTTTATTATCGCCGGCAAGTGACATGAAATTTGTTAACTTAGCTGCAGCAGTTCAATGCAATACATAATATAGAAGAGAGAGAGAAAAAAATAATTAAAATAAAACATAATCGTAAACAAGTAGATCAATTACGTATATTGAATAGATTTTAAAAATGTGCAAAAACAGAAATATTGTATATTAAAACAAAGTGAGGTAGTGTCCAAAGCTTCAATGTCCATTTAGGAATCGGATGGCACAGGGGAAGAAGCTGTTCCTGAATCGCTGAGTGTGTGCCTTCAGGCTTCTGTATCTCCTGCCTGGTGGTAACAGTGAGAAAAGGGCATGCCCTGGGTGCTGGAGGTCCTTAATGATCCTTTCTCAGACACCGCTCTCTAAAGATGTCTTGGGTACGTTGTAGGCTAATGCCCAAGATAGAGCTGAGTAGATTTACAACCTTCTGTAGCTTCTTTCGGTCCTGTGCAGTAGCCCCTCCACACCAGACAGAGATGCAGCCTGTCAGAATGCTCTCCACAGTACAACTATAGAAGTTTTTGAGTGTATTTGTTGACATGCCAAATCTCTTCAAACTGCTAATAAAGTATAGCCACCGTCTTGCCTTCTTTATAGCAACATCGATATGTTGGGACCAGGTTTGATCCTCAGAGATCTTGACACCCAGGAACTTGAAACTGCTCACTCTCCACTTCTGATCCCTCTATGAGGATTGGTATGTGCTCCTTCATCTAACTGACGTTGAGTGCCAGGTTGTTGCTGTGACACCATTCCACTAAATGGCATATCTCACTCAGGTACGCCCTCTTATCACCACCTGAGATTCTACCACCAATGGTTCAGCAAATTTATAGATGGCATTTCAGCTATGCCTGGCCACACAGTCATGTGTATACAGACAGTAGAACAGTGGGCTAAGCACATACCCCTGAGGTCCGTCAGTGTTGATCACCAGCAAGGAGGATATGTTATCACCAATCTGCACAGACTGTAGTCATCCGATTAGGAAATCAAGGATCCATTTGCAGAGGGAGATACAGAGGCTCAGGTTTTGCAACTTCTCAATCACGATTGTGGGAATGATGGTATTAAATGCGATCACCAGCCAGAAGCCCCTCAATTCTGAGGCTCTAGCCTCAGATCCCTACTATATGAAACATACTCTCCATATCCACTCTATCTAGGACTTTCAATATTTGACATTTCAATGAGATCCACACTCATTCTTCTAAACTCCAGAGAGTACAGGCCCAGAGCCGTTAAAAAAAAAACTCCTCGTATATTAACCATTTCATTGCTGGGATCATTGTCATAAACCTCTCCTGGACTCTCACTTTTCTTAGATAAGGGTCTCAAAACTGCTCACAATACTCCAGGTGTGGTCTGACCAATGCCTGAAAAAGCCTCAGCGTTAGATCCTTGCATTCATGCACTAGTCCTCTCGAAATGAATGTTAACATTGCATTTACCTTCCTTACCACCGACTCAACCTGCAGATTAACCTTTAGGTGATGAGCTCCCATGTTCCTTTGTACCTCTGAATATTGAATTTTCTACCCATTTGGAAAATAGTCCATGCCTTTATTCCGTCTGCTAAAGAGCATGACCATACACTACCCAACATTATATTCCATCTGCCACTTTTTTAGCCATTCCCCCAATCTGTCCAAGTCCTTCTGCAGACACCCTGCTTCCTCAACACCACCTGTCCCTCCATATACCTTCGTATCATCTGCAAATTTGGTCACAAAGCCAACAATTCCTTCATCCTAAACATTGACATTCAACGTTAAAAAGGTGGTCCTAACACTGATCTCTGCAGCACTAGTCACTAGCAGTCAACCAGAATAGGCCCCCTTTATTGCCACAGTTAGCCTCCTGGCAGCTAACCGATCTTCTAACCATACTAGTACCTTTCCTGTAAAACCATGGGCTCTTACCTTGTTAAGCAGCCTCATGTGTGGCACCTTGTCAAAGGCCTTTTGAAAATCCAAATAAACAACATCCTCTGATTCTTCTTTGTTGAGCCTGCTTGTTACTTCTTAAAAGAATTCCATCAGATTTATAGAAAAAAACATAGAAAACCTACAGCACAATACAGGCCCTTTGGCCTACAAAGTTGTGCCAAACATGTCCCTACCTTAGAAATTACTACGCTTACCTACAGCCCTCTATTTTACTAAGCTGCATGTACCTATCTAAAAGTCTTTTAAAAGACCCTATCGTATCTGCGTCCACCATCATTGCTGGCAACCCATTCCTCGCAAAAGTAAAAACCTTACCCCTGTCATCTCCTCTGTAACTACTCCCCAGCACCTTAAACCTGTGTCCAGGTAACCTGTCTCTCTCTTCTATATTATGTATTGCATTGAACTGCTGCCGCTAAGTTAACAAATTTCATGTCACTTGCCGGTGATAATAAACCTGATTCTGATTCTGATTCTGGTGGTGTAGTGGCATCAGCACTGGACTTCAAGGCAGATTGTGGCAACCTCTACAGCCCTGGGAAAAACCTCTGACTACCCACACGATCAATGCCTCTCATCATCTTAGATACCTCTATCAGTTCACCTCTCATCCTCCTTCACTCCAGGGAGAAAAGGCCGAGTTCACTCAACCTGTCCTCATAAGGCATGCTCCCCAATCCAGGCAACATCTTTGTAAATTTCCTCTGCACCCTTTCTATGGCTTCCACATCCTTCCTGTAGTGAGGCGACCAGAACTGAACACAGTACTCCAAGTGGGGTCTGACTAGGGTCCTATATAGCTGCAACATTACCTCTCGGCTCCTAAATTCAATTCCATGATTGATAAAGGCCAATACACCATACGCCTTCTTAACCACAGAGTCAACCTGCGCAGCTGCTTTGAGCGTCCTATGCACTCAGACTTCTAAGATCCCTCTTAGAAGTGTGTGTGTGTGCGTGTGTACCCTTAACTCCTGGTGGAGTCGTCAGGGTGCCGTCATGACAATCTTTCTGCATCCATCTTTTTTTGGTAATTGCTCATCATGCAGCATGTCTTGGGCATCTGAAACCTGGCATAGCCTATCCCTCTCCAGGTTTTTGGAGCCGGTTGCATTCAAACTTGTGGACCTTCACTCTGAAGTCCGGTGCTGATGCCACTACGCCACCAATTGTAGGTCCGTTTAACTGGCCTATAATTTTCTTTCTTTTGCTTCCCTTACTTCATAAAAAATGGAGTGAACATTTGAAATATTTCACAACACTTCTAGTAATGTCACACCAGTGCCATTTCTTTGCCCATTCTCCTAATCTGTCCTTCTGTAGCCTCTTTACTTCCTCAAAAACTCTAGACCTGGGCCTCAATACCCCCTTGTGCAATTAGATCCTGGATTTCCTCACTTGTAGACCCCAGCCAGTTCAGTTCGGCAAAAACATCTCCACCACAATCTCCACCAGCACAGCAGCACCGCAGTGATGTGTACTATTTGCTTTACCCCTATGACTGTGTGGCTAAGTAGAGCTCCAACACCATATATAAGTTTGCCAATGACACCACTGTTGTAAGCTGTATCAAAGGTGGTGATGTCTCAGGATACAGGAGGGAAACTGAAAAGTTCGCTGAGTGGTGGCAATGACAATTGCTCACTCAATGTCAATAACAGCAAGGACCTAATTGCAGACCAGGAGAGGGAATCCAGAAGTCCATGAGTCAATAATCATCAGAGGATCAGAAGCAGAGAGGGTCAGTAATTTTAAACTCCTGGGTACCACTATCTCAGAAGAACTGTCCTGGACCCATCACCTAAATATTATTGTGAAGAAAGCACAACAGCACCTCTACTTCCTTAGGAGTCTGTGGAGATTCAGCATATCATCAAAAACCCTGGCAAACTTTGATAGATGTTTGATGGAAAGTGGCTGCATTATGGCCTGGTTTGGGAACACCAATGCCTTTGAGCGGAAAATCCTACAAAAGGTAGTGAATTTGTCCCAGTCCATCACGGGTAAAACCCTCCCAACCACTGAGCACATTTAATGTTGCCATCCATCATCAAAGACCCTCACCTCCCAAGCCAGGCTCTTTTCTCACTGTTACCATCAGCTTGAAGGTACAAGTACCTTAGGACACACAACACCAGGTTCAAGAACAGTTACTAGGGGGTGTCACGTGATGATGTAGGATTGAGACGTTGGGAATCCAGCTCCCTCGTAAAAAGTAATGAAATAGGGTTTAAGTGAAGAAGAGTTAACAAATACCTACTAGTAACTATTTATAAGCAACTCAGGATTATTTTTAGATATGGCTCCTAAACTGAAACAGAAGAAAGCTACTACTTCGAAGACTGCGCAAGTCGGCGGGGAAAAAGGCCTAACCGTTTCGGCGAAGCCTCGGACTCAAGTTGGATCTCCTCCCGGAGAAGTGCATGGCACTTCTGATGGTTCGGGACAGGAAGTTGCAGCAATGTCGGCGGTCTCGAAGAAGAAATGGCAAGAACAACGCATGTGCGAACAAACAAGTATGCATGAACAGATATTAACAAAACTACAAATCCCAACTATGGCTGGAAGTGAATCGGAAGTGGAATCAGATTCTTTGGGAAACACAGATGAAGAAGAAGAGGAAAAGGAGGAGATAAAAGGAGACATAAGAGATATCCTGATATATATGATGAATGAATTAAAAGCTATAAGAACGGATATAAGAAGGATGCAGATTTCACTTGATAATGTGGTTGAAAAACAAAAGAACTTGGATAATAAAGTTAAAGAGATGGAAGTAAAAATGGAAGAAAACACTGAAAGAATAGATAAGATAGAAGACAATAATCTTGCCTGGACAACAGAAAGAAAACAGATGTTGGAAAGAATAGATGCACTTGAAAATTCTAGTAGACAAAATAATATTAAAATTGTTGGTTTTTTAGAAGGTACAGAGGGAGAAAATCCAATAAAATTCTTCCAAGAATGGATTCCGAAAATTTTGGAAATGAAAGAAGGAAGTCAAGTAATTGAAGTTGAAAGAGCACACAGAGCTTTAAGACCAAAACCTCAACAAGATCAAAATTCAAGATCAATTTTGATAAAATGCTTAAGGTACCAAGATAAAGAAGTGGTCTTGAAGGCAGCTACTCAAGGTGCTGAAAAGAGAAATGGGCCATTGATAATAGAAGGGAAAAGAGTTTTTTTTTAATCCAGACATAAGTTACGATATTCTGAAGAGGCGGAAGGAATTTAATCCAGTGAAAAAATCTTTATGGGAAAAGGGCTATAAATTTTTATTGAGCTACCCAGCAAAATTGATAATTTTCCTGGATAACGAAGAAAGAAGATTTTTCGTTGATTACCGGAAAGCGGAGAAATTTGTACAAGAACTACCTGATATCCACGAGGAGGGGTAAAGAATTATAGAAATGAAGTGGATTAATGATGAAGACTGAAATAAGGTTGGACTTGATGGACATTTATTAGGAATAAAAAGAAAAAAAAATAGTTGAGGAGTATTAATTGGGAGTAGAGACATTAATTATTTTCTTTTCTTTTTTCTTCACTAATATTTTTTTTCTTTATTTTTGCGGGGGAGCTGGAGGAGCTCCTGATCAATGGCTGCGAGTTTCACGTGTACAATCATGGCGATTGCCATGACCCGTAAAATGGGAGGGGATAATGTTGTGTTTCTTTTTATTCGCAATGTTAGTGAGGGGGGTATTTTGTTTTTGTTTTTTTCTTATATATTAGTTACCTTTCTTCTATTTTTCTTCTTTTTTGCCTGGATGGTTGGGGAGAGACACATAGCAACGTGAAGAATTTTAACGAGTTCCCAAGGTATTATGAATGGATTAATTTACTTATTTTTTTAAGTTTTAATGTTAATGGACTTAATGGAAAAGAAAAAGAAAAAGAAAAAGAAAAGAAAAAGAGTTTTAACATATATTAAGAAAATGAAAGGAGATACAGCTTTTCTACAAGAAACACATTTAACAGAAACAGAACATAAGAAATTAAAGAGAGATTGGGTTGGAAATGTCATTGCAGCTTCATTTAATTCAAAATCGAGGGGAGTTGCAATTTTGGTTAATAAAACTTCGCCAATTAAAATACAAAATGTAATAATTCATTCTGTGGGGAGATATGTGATTATACATTGTCAATTTTTTTTCAGAATTATGGTCTCTTATGAACATTTATGCACCAAATGAAAATGATGCAAAATTCATACAAGAAGTTTTTTTTGAACTTGGCTGATGCACATGATAAAATATTAATAGGTGGAGACTTTAATTTTTGTTTAGATCCAGTTTTGGATAGGTCAACTAAAGTTGCTACGAAATCAAAAGTAATAAAACTAACTTTATCATTAATGAAAGATTTAAATCTGATTGATATATGGAGAAAAATTAATCCAAGAGAAAGAGACTATTCATTTTATTCAAATAGACATAAAACTTACTCAAGGATTGATTTTTTTTTATTATCAAAAGATATTCAGGATAGAGTGAAAAGTGTGGAATATAAAGCAAGAATACTGTCAGATCATTCCCCCTTGATAACGACAATGATTATGATGGATAAGGAGGAATTGATCTATAGATGGAGATTTAATTCAATTTTATTAAAACGTCAAGATTTTTGTAATTTTATGAAAAAACAGATTCAATTTTTTTTGGATACAAATTTACATTCAGTTGAGGATAAAATTGTATTATGGGAAGCGATGAAAGCATATTTAAGGGGTCAGATTATAAGTTATACATCTAAAATTAAGAAGGAATACATGGCAGAAATAGATCAATTGGAAAAAGATATCATAAAGTTAGAAAAAAAATCTCAAAGATATATGACAGTAGAAAAACGAAGACAACTTGTTAATAAAAAATTACAATATAATACACTCCAGACATATCACAGAAAAAGTAATTATGAGAACTAAACAGAAATATTATGAATTAGGCGAAAGATCACATAAGATTCTTGCTTGGCAGCTGAAAACAGAACAGGCTTCTAAAACAATAAATGCAATTAGAACAAGTGCAAATAAGGTTACTCATAAACCTTTAGAAATTAATGAAACTTTAAAAAATTTTTATACTGAACTATATCAATCAGAATCCCAAAATAAGATTGCTGACATAGATAAATTTTTATCACAAATAACCCTTCCAAAATTCAATTTGGAAGAACAGAAAGGATTAGATATGCCCATTACATTAAAAGAGGTTGAAGAAGCTTTAGGATCACTTCAGAGTAATAAATCCCCAGGAGAAGATGGATTTCCTCCTGAATTTTATAAAAAATTTAAAGATTTATTAATTCCTCCTTTTATGGAATTAATATATCAAGTGGAAAGAAAGCATAAACTCCCACAATCTTTTTTAACAGCGATCATAACTGTATTGCCAAAAAAAGATAGAGATCCTTTAAAACCAACATCATATAGGCCTATTTCTTTGTTGAATACAGATTATAAAATAATAGCAAAAATTTTATCTAATAGAATATCTAAATATTTACCAAAATTAATACATATGGATCAAACAGGTTTTATTAAAAACAGACAATCAATGGATAATATAACCCGGTTACTTAGTATAATTCATTTGGCACAAAAAAGAGAGGAAATGAGTGTGGCAGTGGCTTTGGATGCAGAAAAAGCATTTGATAGATTGGAATGGGATTTTTTATTTAAGGTATTGGAAAAATATGTTAGGAAAATTTTTTATACAATGGATTAAAACCTTAAATACTAATCCTCAAGCTAAAGTAGTTACAAATGGTCAGATTTCAACACCATTTTGCTTAACGAGGTCAACTAGACAAGGCTGCCCATTATCACCTGCTTTATTTGTATTGGCGATAGAACCATTAGCTGAATTAATTAGAACAGATCCAGACATTGGGGGCTTTAGAGTTAGTCAAGAAGAATATAAGATTAATTTATTTGCTGATGATGTTTTGATTTATTTAACAAACCCATTGCAATCTTTGCAAAGACTATCTTTTAGATTGGAAGAATATGGGAAAGTATCAGTGTATAAAGTAAATTGGGATAAAAGTGAAATTTTACCCCTTACCAAAGGAAATTATAATCAATGTTGATTAGTAACTCAATTTCGATGGTCAATAAATGGGATAAAATATTTAGGTATTAGAGTTGATAATGATGTAAAAAATTTATATAAACAAAATTATTTGCCATTATTAAAAAAATAAAAGAGGATCTTGATAAATGGATGATGTTAATAGGTAGAGTTAATGCTGTGAAAATGAATATATTTCCTAGATTGCAATATTTATTCCAAACTTTACCAATACAATTGCCTCAGAAGTTTTTTCAAGAACTGAATAAATATGTAAGGAAATTTCTTTGGAAAGGAAAGATGTCAAGAATATCATTGGAAAAATGAACATGTAAATTTGATTTAGGAGGGTTACAACTTCCAAATTTTAAGAATTATTATAAAGCAAACCAACTTAGATTTATTGCGTCTTTTTTTTTGATGAAGAAAAACCGGCATGGATTAGAATAGAATTAGATAAGATAGGAGAAAACATACCAGAAGATTTTATATATAAATGGGAATCCAAATGGATACGGGAAAAAAAAGAATCTCCTATATTAAGACACTTGATTGATTTATGGAATAAGGTAAATATGGATGATGAGATAAAGAAATCTTTATTAGCAAAAAGAACTTTAATTCAAAATAGGCTTATTCCTTTTACAATTGATAATAAACTTTTACATACTTGGTTCCAAAAGGGGATTAAATATATAGGTATATTGAGGTATATTGATGTTGTTTGATCAATTAAAAAATAAATATGAAATATCAATCAACACTCTTTTCTGTTATTTTCAATTAAAGGCTTATTTACGAGAAAAGCTGGGTCAAACAATGTTGATACCAAAACCTAGTGAAATAGAAATATTAATTCAAAAAGGAAAAATTTAAAAATTTACATCCTGTATGTATAATTTGATTCAAAAACAGACAATTAAATCAGGAATTCGTAAATCAAGACAAAAATGGGAATCTGATTTGAATATTAAAATTGATGGAAAAAGCTGGTCAATATTATGTTCTAATAATAATAATTATTATTATTGTATGATAAATACAATAAATGTTTGACTTAGATTAGTACAATATAATTTTTTACATCAATTATATATAACACCACAGAAAATAAATAGATTAAATTCAAATATGTCTGACCAATGTTTTCGATGTAATCAAGAAATTGGTACTTTTTTACATTCTACTTGGTCTTGTTTTAAAATTCAATCATTTTGGATAAATCTAAGACTTTTATTGGAACAAGTTACTGGAGTACAACTCCCACATAGTCCAATATTATTTTTATTAGGAGACATTGAAGGGACAATACCGAAACTTAAATTGAATAAGTATCAAAAAAAATTTACAAAAATTGCATTGGCAGTAGCCAAAAAAGTTATCACAGTTACTTGGAAATCTGATTTATATTTAACTACGGATCATTAGAATAATGAAATATATAGTTGTATTCCACTTGAAAAAATTACATACAATCTAAGAAATGAATATGATATATTTTTGAAAATTTGGTTCCCATACCTACAAAAGATAGGATTAAGTACATAGTTCCTTTGAAGATAAAATTATAAAGTAATTGGGGAAAGTAAAAATAAAAATTAAAATTATTTTGAACTCCATGGAGCATGTCGGGATCCTCCGATATCCAGACAATCTTTCTCTTCTTTCTTTCTTTCTTTTCTTTCTTTAGACAAGGGTTAAGGGGGGGGGAGGGTTAAGGGGAGGGGGGAGGGTTAGTATTATTTTTTCTCTCTCTTGCTATCTTATCATTACATTTATTCTTTATAATTTTCTAAAAATTTAATAAATAAAAAAAAGAACAGTTACTACCCCTCAATCATCAGGCCCTTGAACAAAAGAGATAACTACACTAGGACCTTTATTGTTATTTCATTCTCGTTATTTATTATCTGTATTTGCATAGTTTGTTTACAGTTACTGTTCTATAGGTTTACTAAGTATACCTGTGGGAAAAAATCTCAGGGCTGTATGTGGTGATACGTATGTACTCTGATAAAAAAAATTACTGTGAAGTTTGAACTCATTCTCCCTTATAAGTCAAAGATAGAACATAGAACAATACAGCACAGTACAGGCCCTTCGGCACACAATGTTGTGCCGATCCTTAAACCCTTTCCCCCATATAACCCTCCACCTTAAATTCCTCCATTTACCAGTCTAATAGTCTCTTAAATTTCACTAGTGTATCTGCCTCCACCACTGACTCAGGCAGTGCATTCCACGCACCAACCACTCTCTGAGTGAAAAACCTTCCTCTAATATCCCCCTTGAACTTCCCACCCCTCACTTTAATCCATGACCTCTTGTACTGAGCAATGGTGCCCTGGGGAACGCTGGCTGTCCATTCTATCTATTCCTCTTAATATCTTGTATACCTTTATCATGTCTCCTCTCATCCTCCTTCTCTCCAGAGAGTAAAGTCCTAGCTCCCTTAATCTCTGATCATAATGCATACTCTCCAAACCAGGCAGCATCCTAGTAAATCTCCTTTGTACCCTTTCCAATGTTACCACATCCTTCCTATAGTGAGGCAATCAGAACTGGACACAGTAGTCCAAGTGTAGCCTAACCAAAGTTTAATAGAGCTGCATCATTATCCCACGACTCTTAAACTCTATCCCTCGACTTATGAAAGCTAACACTCTATAAGCTTTCTTAACTACCCTATCTACCTGTGAGGCAACTTTCAGGGATCTGTGGACATGTACCCCCAGATCCCTCTGCTCCTCCACATTTCCAAGTGTCCTGCCCTTTACTCTGTACTCTGCCTTGGAGTTTGTCCTTCCAAAGTGTACCACCTCACACTTCTCCGGTTTGAACTCCATCTACCACTTCTCAGTCCACTTATGCATCCTATCAATGTCTCTCTGCAATCTTCGACAATCCTCTACACCTTCCACAACACCACCAACCTTTGTGTCATCTGCAAACTTGCCAACCTACCCTTCTACCCCCACATCCAGGTCATTAATAAAAATCACAAAAAGTAGAGGTCCCAGAACAGATCCTTTTGGGACACCATTAGTCACAACCCTCCAATCTGAATGTACTCCCTCCACCATGACCCTCTGCCTTCTGCAGGCTAGCCAACTCTGAATCCACCTGGTCAAACTTCCCTGGATCCCATGCCTTCTGACTTTCTGAATAAGCCTACCATGTGGTACCTTGTCAAATGCCTTACTAAAATCCATGTAGATCACATCCACTGCACTACCCTCATCTATATGCCTAGTCACCTCCTCAAAGAATTCTATCAGGCTTGTTAGACAGGATCTGCCTTTCACAAAGCCATGCTGACTGTCCCTGATCAGACCATGATTCTCTAAATACCCATAGATTCTATTTCTAAGAATCTTTTCCAACAGCTTTCCCACCACAGACGTAAGGCTCACTGGTCATCGAACTGCAGCTCCAGTTTCTTATTACATTCTCTCAGAAGCTGCAACCCGGTACACCTGGTGCAGATGTGTTTATCCGGGAGACTGGTCATCTCCCAGACTTCCCACACCCACACAGAGTACAGAACTCCTGTACTCCTGTATTCAGAGTACAGCATGGCCCCTGGAACCATTCTTATTATTCTACTATGCCCTATAGATGAAAAATGAGCAAATAAGGTCAGAGAGAGTAACTTACAAGACAATGTACCTCACCCAAAACTGATTTTGCCTAAGCCCAATGAACCAGAGCCACATTTCAAATGAATCGCCACTCCGCTGGCACTTGAATTATTCTTATCAAATGAATTCTAATGAATCCCTTTTGCTGATTGGTTGCTCCTCAAATCAGAAAAACTGCCACAAAACTCTGCCTTCAAAATGACGATTACCATCCTGGACTAAAAGATAGCCCTTTTCATGATCCCCGGTGTGGATTGTCCAACTCAGAGAAAACTGGCTTGAAGATCTGCTTTTTAAATCTTGCACAGGTGACAGTGGTGGAGCCACATACAATAAGAGACTCTAGAAAAATAGAGGGGCTATGTATTATGGATTGTCCAACTATATCTACAGCTAATCAAATCTAATTTTGTAGGCATTTGAATTCTCTCTCTTCGGATGCAACATCACCTAATTTTCGCAATCTACTTTCATATTGAAAACCACATGGTTATCACAACTTAATCATTTTCACATGCCTTTTCTATGTCCCTTTGTAATTTGTGCCCCGCATCCTTGATACTGTTCATAACTCTCATCAGGGTCTTTTTACCCTTGCTGTCTCTTAACTCTACCCACAATGATTCTACATCTTCCACCATTCTATTATTTCTTCATTCTCCCAGATGAGCTGAAGGACATCTAGTTGCAGCTCCAGTTCTTTAACACGGTCTCTAAGGAGCTGCAGCTAGATTCACTTCAGGCAGATGTAGTTATCGGATAGATTGGAGGTTTCCCAGAGTTCCCACATCTTACACAAGGAACATACCACTATCTCCAGGCCCATTCTTAGTGCACTAGCTATGTAAAAATACTTACTTGAAACTTACTTAGAACCTATGCCTGTGCTTGCCAAGCCTGTTGAGCCAAATCCTTAACAATGCTGGTTAAAGGTAACAACTACAGAAAAAAATGCAGTGTCGGTACAGAATAAAGCAAAAGATCACAACTAGTACAACAGACACAAAATGCTGGAGGAGCTGAGCAGGTCAGGCAGCATCTATGGAGAGGAATCCACAGTCAACATCCACAGGCCAAGACCCTTCATCAGTACAGTAAAAAGGGAGAAGGCAGAATAAGTTCCTTCATCCTGGGTCTGCTTGACACCAGAGGAACCTGGATCACTTGGGAAACAGGTGATAATGTGTGTTATTGTTGTGGTTTTAACAGTGGGAAGATTATGCTAGCAATGTTATTCAAGTTGGATTAGATGGTTCTCAGCCCAGGATTCTAGCCTCAAAGAGCAACATGCAAAACACTGGAGGAAGTCAGCAGTATCTACGGAAAGGAATAAACAGTTAATGTTTCGGGCCAAGACCCTTCATCAACATTGGAAAGGAAAGGGGAAGAAGATGGGGGTCGGGAAAGAGCACAAGCCAGCAAGCGAAAGGTGTAGCCAGGAGAGGGGGATAAAATAAGAAGCCAGGGATGATAGGTGTTAAAGTAAAGGATAGAAGAAAAAGGAATTCAAATTCAAATACACATGCCTTGAGTATGTTGAATGCTCAGCTCTGAAGACTAAAGAGACTGTAGATGTTGGAAACTGGAGTAACAAACAAGAGATCCAGACTGATTGTCCGTTTCTCTCTGTAGTTGCTCTGTGACTCATTGAGTTCCTCCAACATTTTGTGTGCTGCTCCAATATTCACTCCTGACCAGGTGAGAGAGAATGTATTTTATACTTGCTCCAATTTTGTAAATAAAAGCTGCCTTGTCATTTAAAAGGAATAGGTTAGACACAGACTAAACCTCCATCAGAGATTTGTGTCATATACACCCAGGCTGATCAGGCAGTAAGTAAGATGCTTCCCTTCATTAGATAAGGCATTAAGTTCAAGAGCTATGATGTTATGTGACTGCTTTTTAAGACTTTGGTTAAGCCAGATTTAGAATATTGTGTTCTGCTCTGATCACCTCATTAAAGAAAGGATGTGGCAGTAGTGGAGATGGTGCAGAGGATGCTACCTGGATCAAAGGACATGTGTTCCAAGGACAGCAAAGGCTGAGCAGCTTCAATAGAGGTTTATAAAACAATGAGGCAGAGATAGACAGTCAGTATCAATCCCAGGATTGTAATGTCCAAAATTAGTGTTTAAGGTGAGTGGGGGAAAGTACAAAAAGGAAAGTAGTGGGTGCCAGGAATGCACTGCCGGGGTGGTGGGGGGGGGGGGGCAGATATCATAGGAATGTTTAAGAGATATGCATAGAAGAGGAGAGTATAGTTAACATGTGGGGAAGAGGGATTAAACTGATTAGGAGTCCTTTGCTTAATTAGTTTGACACAGTGTGGTGCGCCAATTGGCCTGTTACTGTGCTGTACTGTTCTATATCAGAAACAGCAGTGATTAAAGACAGAATCAATCCTCTATTAAACTAAGAAGCAGTTGAACTGTACAACAAGTTGGTTTGTGGCTTTTAAATGTGAGTTTTGAAAAAATGAATGGGATCATTTAATGTTCTTCTGCCATTAGTTTGTTGATTTTGAGCATGAGTTTTGAAAAAGTGAGCGGGGCTATTCAGCACATTCAAAGTTCAGAAGAAACGTATTATCAAAATTCATATATATCACCATATATAACCTTGTCATTCATTGTCTTGCAGGCATTCACAATAAAATAAAATACCATAGAATAAATGAAAAACTATACACAAAGACTGAAAGTGACCAATGTGCAAAAGAAAACAAATTGTGGAAATTCAAATAAATAAATAAATAGAGTTGTCGAGTCCTTGAAGGTGAGCCTATGGATTGTGTTCAGTTCAGTGTTGTGGTGTGGTTGAAGGGGAATAATTGCTCCTGAACCTGGTGGTATGGTACCTAAGGCACTTGTACCTCCTTCTTAAAGGTAGCCATAAGAAGAGAGCATGGCCTGGATGATGGGGTCCTTGATGATGGAAGCTGTTTTCTTATGGCAGTGCTCTTTGTAGGTATGCTCAACAGTGTGGAGGCCATTTCCTAGTATGGACTGAGTTGTTTTAGCACCAAGAAGCAGCAATCTTTCAAGAGTCTGCTGAGGGAATATTTCACCTCACCTTCCAAACACTTGGAACAAAGTTACAGAACCTGGAAAGGCAGAACAGGCACATCTCGCATTCAAAAGGACAGCTGAGTGAAGATTGTCACAAGCAGGATGACAAATTTGTCACCTCCTACCAGAAGCTGTTAGCAAACACTGAGAGTCTGGCGGTTTTACTGGATGAGAACATGCCTAAGCTTCCCCAAGATAAATCTGCACTGGAAGAACATGGCATTAGAATTGACATCGTCACACCCAGGAAGCCTGGAGAATATGACCTTGATGGAGGGATTTGAGAAGATGAAGATGCATGCAATTTCTATGAAAACCTAATTGACCTGAAAACATTTCTGCCTGCTACATTATTCAAAGATAATGACAAGAGCTTGCACAGTAAAGATGCCAACAAAGAAGATTCAAGAGATCCCAAAGACGGGAAAGATTCTGGGGACAGAAAAGATGCCAAAGAGCTGGTAGGTCCGGAAGAACTGGGGCTGGAAGGTGGTGAGGAAGGCAAATGCAATGTTAGCATTCATTTCAAGAGGACGAGAATACAAGAACAGGGATGTGATGCTAATGCTTTATAAGGCACTGATGAGGCCTCACCTTGAGTATTCTGAACAGTTTTGGGCTCCTCATCTAAGAAAAGATGTGCTGGCATTGGAGAGGGTTCATTGGTAATTCACAAGGATGATTCTGGGAATGAAAAGGTTATCATACGAGGAACATTTGATAACTCTAGGTCTAACTCACTGGAATTTAGAAGGATGTGGGAGAATCTCATTGAAACCTTTCGAATGTTGAAAGGCCTAGACAGAGTAGATGTGGAAAGGATGTTTTACATGGTGGGGGAATCTAGGACCAGAGGGCACGGCTTCAAGATAGAGGTGCGTCCATTTAAAAAAGAGATACAGAGAAATTTCTCTAGCCAGAGGGTGGTGAATTTGCGGTCGTTGGGTGTAGTTAAGGCAGACACTGATAGGTTCTTGATTTGACAAGGCATCAAAGATTACGGGGAGAAGACTGTGGAGTGAGTTTGTGGAGGGGAAAAAGGATCAGCCATCATTGAATGGAGAAGCAGACTCAATGGGCCAAATGGCCTAATTCTGCTCCGATGACTTATGGTATCCATCAGTTTTGCTAGGTTTTTCTGTTCTTGGGCACTGGTGTTTCCATACCAGGCTGTGATGCAATCAAAGGTTCATTTGTTACAGAATACATGAACAAAACACCTTTGATATTTGCCTACTCCAGATAGCCATTAAGTACAAAAAGACCATGGGTATTGATGAAAGGAAAGACATCAACTCCTCTCCCACCTCCCCTGGCATGAAAAAGAAAAGAAACAAAACTTGCAGACTCCAAAATCCCCATCCCGCCCACAGCAAAAAAAGCCACAAAACCAATTAATGATCCTCCACACATCAACAATTCCCATCCCCTCACTCACAGAAAATTACAGCGACAGTAGCACCAAATCCCCCAACACCCTCCCAACAAAAAAAATTACAGATCACCCATGCCAATCCACCACAAGAAAGAAGAAAACACTGAGAAATTGTAAGAAACTAATACAGCATTCATCCCAATAATCACATAAATCTTAGAATATGGGAAACGTCTTTTTGCTGCATTCGAGTGCAGCCGCACGAACTTAGTTCTTCCATAAAGAGTGATGGCCAACCTGGATCCTAATGCCACCAATCCATGTACGAACTCCCCTCACATGGTGCTGAATGGTTCTGAACTCCCATTTGGCAGATGGAATTCAATCCGGACAAGTGTGAGGTGATGCATTTTGGAAGGACAAACCAGAAGACGGTATTGGGGGTATGGTGTTGATGTGGATAGAGAATTAGTTGGCAGACAGGAAGCAAAGAGTGGGAAAAAATGGGACCTTTTCAGAATGGCGGGCAGTAACTAGTGGGGTACCACAAGGCTCAGTGTTGGGACCCCAGTTGTTTACAATATATATTAATGATTTAGATGAGGGAATTAAATCCAACATCTCCAAGTTTGCGGATGACACGAAGCTGGGTGGCAGTATTAGCTGTGAGGAGGATGCTAAGAGGATGCAGGGTGACTTGGATAGGTTGGGTGAGTGGGCAAATCCTTGGCAGATGCAATTTAATGTGGATAAATGTGAGGTTATCCACTTTGGTTGCAAGAACAGGAAAATAGATTACTATCTGAATGGTGCCCAATTAGGAAAAGGGGAGGTGCAACGAGACCTGGGTGTCATTGTACACCAGTCATTGAAAGTGTACAGCAGGTGGTGAAAAAGGCAAATGGTATGTTGGCATTTGTAGCAAGAGGATTTGAGTACAGGAGCAGGGAGGTTCTACTGCAGTTGTACGAGTCCTTGGTGAGACCACACCTGGAGTATTGTGTGCAGTTTTGGTCCCCTAATCTTAGGAAAGACGTTCTTGACATAGAGGGAGTACAAAGAAGGTTCACCAGATTGATTCCTGGGATGGCAGGACTTTCATATGAAGAAAGACTGGATCGACTAGGCTTATACTCGCTGGAATTTAGAAGATTGAGGGGGGATCTTATTGAAACGTATAAAATTCTAAAGGGATTGGACAGGCTAGATGCAGGAAGATTGTTTCCAATGTTGGGGAAGTCCAGAATGAGAGGTCACAGTTTAAGGATAAAGGGGAAGCCTTTTAGGACCGAGATGAGGAAAAACTTCTTCACACAGACAGTGGTGAATCTGTGGAATTCTCTGCCACAGGAAATAGCTGAGGCCAGTTCATTGGCTATATTTAAGAGGGAGTTAGATATGGCCCTTGTGGCTAAAGGGATCAGGGGGTATGGAGAGAAAACAGATACAGGGTTCTGAGTTGGATGATCAGCCATGATCATACTGAATCAGCTTACAGAGAGGAGGTGCAGTGGCTAACGGACTGGTACAGAGCCAACAACCTGTCTCTTAATGTGAACAAAACAAAAGAGATGGTTGTTGACTTCAGGAGGACACGGAGTGACCACTCCCTGCTGAACATCAACGGCTTCTTGGTAGAGATCGTAAATTTCTTGGTGTTCACCTGACGGAGAATCTCACGTGGTCCCTCAACACTAGCTCCATAACAAAGAAAGTCCAGCAGCGTCTCTACTTTTTGCGAAGGCTGAGCAAAGTCCATCTCCCACCCCCCCATCCTCATCACATTCTACAGGGGTTGTATTGAGAGCATCCTGAGCAGCTGCATTACTGCCTGGTTTGGAAATTGCACCATCTCAGATCGCAAGACCCTGCAGCGGATAGTGAGGTCAGCTGAGAAGATCATTGGGGTCTCTCCTCCTGCCATCACGGACATTTACACTACATGCTGTATCTGCAAAGGAAACAACATTATGAAGGACCCCATGCACCCCTCATATGATCTCTTCTCCTTCCTGCCGTCTGGGAAAAGGCTCCGAAGCACTCGGGCTCTCACGACCAGACTATGTAACAGTTTCTTCCCCCAAGCTATCAGACTCCTCAATACCCGAAGCCTGGACTGACACCTTGCCTTACTGTCCTGTTTATTACTTATTGTAATGCCTGCAATGTTTTTGTGTACTTTATGCAGTCCAGTGTCGGTTTGTAGTCTAGTGTAGCTATCTCTGTTTTTTTTTATTACGTAGTTCAGTCTAGTTTTTTGTACTGTGTCATGTAACACCATGGTCCTGAAAAACATTGTCTCATTTTTACTATGCACTGTACCAGCAGCTATGGTCGAAATGACAATAAAAGTTGACTTGACTTGACTTGAATGGCGGTGCAGGCTTGAAGGGCCGAATGGCCTACTCCTGCACCTATTTTCTATGTTCCTAAGACTGAATACAGGATTAATGGTCAGTTACTTAAGAGTGTGGATGAACAAAGGGAACTTGGGGTTCAAATCCATACATCCCTCAATGTCGCTGCACAGGTTGATAGGGTAGTTAAGAAGGCCTGTGGGATGTTAGGCTTCATTAACAGGGGGATTGAGTTCAAGAGTAGAGAGGACATTTTGCAACTCTACAAATCTCTGGTGCGACTGCACTTAGAGTATTGTGTTCAATTCTGGTCACCTCATTATAGGAAGGATGTGGAAGCTATGGAGAGGTTGCAGAGAAGATTTACCAGGATGTTGCCTGGTTTGGAGAACAAGTCATATGAAGCAAGGTTAGCAGAGCTGGGACTTTTCTCTTTGGAGCGTAGACGAATGAAAGGGGACTTGATAGAGGTCTACAAGATTATGAGAGGCATAGATAGGGTGGATAGTCAGTACCTGTTTCCCAGGGCACCAATAGCAAACACCAGAGGGCGTATGTACAAAATTAAGGGAGGGAAGTTTAGGGGAGACATCAGGGGAAAGTTTTTTATAAAGAGGGTTGTGAGTGCCTGGAATGAATTGCCAGGGATGGTGGAGGAGGCTAAAACATTAAGGGTATTTAAGAGCCTCTTGGATAGGCACATGGATGAAAGAAAGATGGGGAGTTATGGGGTAGTGTGGGTTTAGTACTTTTTTTTAAGGATTATATGGGTCAGCACAACATGGAGGGCTGAAGGGCCTGTACTGTGCTGTTGTGTTTTATGGTTATGGCTGCTCTCTTTCCCCACTTAGAATGCTGTGACCTGATCCAAGACATTCCTTGTCTTGTTACCTGGGAGGCAACATATAATTTGGCTGTCTCTTTTACGTCCACAGAATCTACTGCCTGCTCCTCTATCTATTGAATCCCCTGTCATGTCTGTACTCCTCTTTTCTGTTTGAGCCACTGAGCCAGAATCAGTGTCAGAGAGCTGGTTGCTGCAGGTTTCCACTAATAGGTCATCCCCACAACAGTATCCAAAGCAGTATCCCTGCTATTGAGGGGAATGACCACTGTCTGTCTATTCCCTTTCCCTCTCCTGGCAGTTTCTCAGCTACCTGGCTCCTGCAAATTAGAGGTGACTACCTTCCAGTAGCTCCTACCTATAACCTCTTCATTCTCCTGTACAAACTGTAGATCATCCAGCTGCTGCTCTAGTTCCTAACACGGCAACTGGATGCATTTCATGCTGATGTGGCTATCAGGGTGTCAAAATAGTTGTTGTGCTGCAACAAGTGTGGTAGTGTAGTGGGTTGTGCTTGTTACTCCCACTTACAGCTTCTACCGCTGGCTGGTACTCTTGTGAAAAGGAGAGCTGAATGTGTAAGTCTCTCCCATAATGCAGCTCCATATTGGTATATTTTGATACCAATAACAAATGTAGGAAAAGGGATAAAATCCTGAAGAAAGAATATAAGGAGCTAAGGAGGAAGCTGAAAAACAGGTTTGTGATCTCTGGATTGCTGCCTGTGCTACGCATCAGTGAAAGGAATGATTCAATGACTTGGTAGATGAATGTGTAGCTGATGAATTGATACAGTGGGCAGCGTTTCAGATTTATGGATCATTGGGATCTCTTCTGAGAAAGGTATGACCTGTATAAAAAGGATAGATTGTGTCTGAAAATTCTGGAGACATTCAGCAGGCAGGATCTGTGGAAAAGAGTCCAATCCTCTGACACCTCACCTGTCACTGAGGATGGTTTAAATATCTCTGTGAGGGCCCCAACATTTTCTGCATTTACCTCCCATGGTGTCTGAGGGAATGCCTTTTCAGTTCCTGGAGATTTATCCATGCTAATTAGCCTCAAGAGATCAAACACCTCCTCCTCTATAATGGATGACCATGAAGTTGATGCTGCTTTGCCTCACTTCTATAGACTCATAAGTCTCTCCTGAATAAATACAGATGCAAGAAAATCATTTAAGATCTCTCTCACCTCTTTTGGCTCGATACATGGATTACTATTCTGATCCTCCAGAGGACCCATTTTGGTCTTTGCAATCCTTTTGCTCTTAATCTGAAGAATCCCTTTGGATTCTCCTTAAACTTGTCTGCCATTGCAACCTCATGCCTTCTTTTAGTCCTGCTTATTTTTCTTCGGTGTTTCCTTGCACTTCTTATACTCCATAAGCACCTCAATTGTTCCTACCTGCCTATATCTGCCATGCTCCTTTTTTTTTATTTTAACCAGGGCCTCAATATCTCTTGAACCCTAAGATTTCATAAACCTGTTATCTTTACCTGACAGGCACATACAAACTTTGTACTCTCAAACTTTCACTTTTGAAGGCCTCTCAGTTACCAAGTAGACCTTTACCAGTAGACAGCCTGTCCCAATCCATACTTGCCAGATCCTTTGTCCAACTTAGAATCTGAACCCACAACCAGACCTATCTTTTTGCATCCTTACTTTGAAACTAATGGCATTGTGATCACCAGATGCAAAGAGTTCCCTTGCACAAACTTCTGTCACCTGCCGTGTCTCATTCCTGAACAGCTGCAGAACCCAGCGACAGAGAGCTGGTTGTCGTTGTTTGCAACAGGACATTGACAGGATGCAGAGGCATGTAAAACCATAAGATGTAGGAGCAGATTTAGGCCATTGGCCCATTAGATCTACTCAGTCATTTTATCATGGCTGATCCATTTCCCTCTCAGCTCTAATTTCCTGCCTTCTCCCCATGGCTAAAGAAATTCCTCCTCACCTTCATTCTTAATGGATGTCCCTCTATTCTGAGATTGTGCCCTCTGGTCCTGGAACTCTCCATATTCACTCCATCAAGGTCTTTTAACATTCAATATGTTTCAATAAGATACCCACCTCATTCTTCTGAATTCTAGTGAATACAGGCCCAGAGCCATCAATCGTTCCTCATATAGTAACTGTTTCATTCCCAGAATCATTCTCATTCTCTGAACTTTCACCAATGTCCGCATATCCTTTCTTAGATAAGGAGCTAAAAACTGCTCACAATACTCCAAGTGACGGATTAACAGTGCTTTATAAAGCTTCAACAATAAATCCTTACTTTTATATTCTATGTCCTCTGGAAATGAATGCCAACATCGTATTTGTCTTCCTCACCACTGTAAGTTAGCCTTTAGGGAATCCTTCACGAGAACTCCCAAGTCCTTTTCCACTTTGGATTTTTAAATTTTCTATTCATTTAGAAAATAGCCGACACTTTTATTTCTTCTACCAATCTTAACTTCATATCTTCCGCAAACTTGGCCACAAAACCATCAATTCCATCATCCAGAGCACTGATATATAATGCGAAAAGAAGCCCAACATAGAACTCTGTGGAACATCACTAGTCACCGGCAGCCAACCAGAAAAGGGTCCCTTTTGCCTTGCCTCCTGCCAATCAGCCTATGCTCTACTCATGTTGGTATCTTTCCTGAATGTTGACCATCATTAGTCAGAGTTCAAGAGCTGCAAGGTAATGTTGCAGCTCTATAAAGCTCTGGTTAGACCACATTTGTTCAGTTCTGGTCACCTCAGTTCTGGAAGCTTTAGAGATTTACCAGAATGCTGCCTGGGCTAAAGAGCAGGTCTTAGGAAGATAAGTTGAACAAGCTCAGCCTTTTCTCTTGGAACAAAGGATGAGAAGTAACTTGATAGGGATGTACAGGGTAAGAGGCACAGATTGAGCGGATAACCCAGGGCAGAAATGGCTAACACCTGGGGCATAATTTTAAGGCTACTGAAGGAAGATATAAGGGAGATGTCAGAGTTAAGTTCTTTACATAAGGATTGGTTAGTGTATGGAACACCCTGCCAGGGTTGGTGGTAAAAGCAGATACATTAGGGGCTTCAAGAAACTCTTAGATGATAAATTTATCACTAATAGATGATAAGAACAATGGATGGTTATGTAGGAGGGATACATTAATTGTAACAGGTTAAAAGATTGCCATCATACTGTGGGCTGAGAAGCCTAACACAGGCTGTAGTGTTCTACCTTCTATGTTCAAAGTTACCCGCAGTTTTATCCCACCAGATGCAAACAAATCAATCTAAGTTCACCAGATCCAGACAATGATCATCCAATTCATGAGGCTCAGCTGATATATCCAGGGGGCAGAAACCAGGCTGCACATCGATTTCAGTGTGAGGCAAGGTTCACCTTAAAGATAAGCTGCATCTTTTACAGGGAAGATGAATTCTCATAATGACTGACACTGACAGTTGCCCTATGGCAAAAGCTGACTGACATTAGTATGAATGATAACTGTGGATCTTGGTACAGAAGGTGAGAGGGACTGAGTTGTGAGTTGTTATTGTCACAAACTTAGAAAATTGTTACTGCTTAATAAAGTAATTATTGATTTAGAGTCAGAATCAGAAATTGGATGACATGAAATCTGTGCTGTAAAAGCACTGCAGAGCAAAGTGATAAATTTATTACAAACTACAAAATAAATAAATTCTGCAAAAAAAGGAAATAACAAGGTCATGTTTATGGGTTCCCTCCAAGAGGACCACAACTTTGTCATGGTTTGGAGACTTGTGTGACTCAATGACCCAGAGAGTTATGCTGGCTGGAGTCAGGGTCTTATGCTTTCGCTCTTGGTAGGGTCACCCATGCCAAACAGGTCAAAGGGTGGAAGTCAGACTAAAAGTGGTCCACCGGTCCTGACTGGTTAAATAAAACTGTTACGAAAATGTAATGAAGAATCGTACTACATCTGTAACAATGGAGAAGATGACCAAGAATGGACGGAGGAGGCAGACCTTCTTCGCTGCCCTATATGCCAGCAGGTATAATGGACAGTAAGTTTGTGGGTTCATGGACCATTGAGAAATTTGATGGCAGAGTTGAGAAAGGTGTTCCTGAATCATTGGGTGTGAGTTTCTTGCCTCATGTACCTCCTGCCTGATAGTAACAATGAAAAGCCTCATGAATATTAGAATTAGGATAAGAATTTACTTTATTTCTTGCATCCATCTCACAACATGCGGGAGTAAAAATCTTTATGTTACATCTCTGTTGCAATGTACAAGCAATAAAGAAGGGAAGTGGGGGGAGGATATTGCCCAAACACTGAGATTGTATACATAATTGTTTTGTATACATGAGTGTACAGTCAGATATGTGATCAGATCGATGTGTATTGATAAATCTGATGACCTGGTGAAAGAAGCTGTCCCAGAGCCTGTTGGTCCGGGCCTTAATGTCACGGTACCATTTGCCAGACGGTAGCAGCTGTAACAGTTTGTGGTAGTGGGGGCTGGAGTCCCTGATGATTCTCCAGGACTTTTTCACAAACCTGCTGCTGTAAGTGTCTTGAATGGAGGAAAGCTCACATCCACAGATGCGCTGGGCTGTCCGCATTACTCTGTAGTGCCCTGTGATTAAGGAAAGTACAGTTCCCATACCAGGCAGTGACACAGCCAGTCAGGATACTCTCAGTGGTTTCCCATGCCAAACAGGATCAGTCCTGAGGATCTGGAGACTCATGCTGAACCTCTGAGGTGAAAGAGGTGCTGTTGTGCTTTGTTTCACCACACGGCCAGTATTTACAGTCCAGGTGAGATCCTCCGTGACGTGTACACCAATGAACTCAAAACTACCCATCTTCTCAACTACAGTCCCATTGATGTCAATAGGGGCTAACCTGTGTCTGTTCCTCCTGTAATCCATGATCAACTCCTTCGTTGAGGGAGAGGTTGTTTTCTTGACACCACTGTGTCAGGGCTTTGACCTCCTCTGTAAGCTGACTCATCATTGTTGGAGGTATTCAGATTCAGATTCAGTTTATTGTCATTTAAAAACCACAAATGCAATGCAGTTAAAAAATGAGACAACGTTCCTCCAGAATGATATCAACAAAGCACATGACAAAATAGACTACACCAGAAAATCCATATAACGTTTGGCAATCCCCAATTCAGAGTCCGGAAAGGCTGCTGCATATTAATATCGTGCTACCATCTTAGCACGTTCCCCAGAAAGGAGCTCCAAAATCACCAGACAAAACAAGACCAAAAACTAAAGCTACAAGACCTACACAAAACCACATAGTTACAACGTATGCCCTTGATAATGGAGGATATTGGGCCCATGATGGGTCTGGCTGAGCCTACAAGTCTCTGCAGCCTTGTTTGATCCTGTGCATTGGAACCTCTATACTATACAGTGATGCAGCCAGTCAGAACTACTGTACAACTGTAGAAATTTGCAGGAGTCCTTGATGACATACCAAATCTCCTCAAACAGCTAATGAAATAGAGCCACTGCTATGCCTTCTTCATAAGTGGATCAATGTGTTAAGCCCAGGATAGCTCCTTCGAGATATTGATGCCTAGAAACTTGAAACTGCTCACCCTTTTGACCTGTGACCCCCAGAGCAGAGGTTGTGAGGTGCTAATGGCGACAACCAAGGGCTGCTGATGGTGGTATGTGCGAAGGAAGGAAGGTAATGAGTGGAACCAGAATAACGGAGGGATAATGGATAAAAGGCAGAACAGTGGAGTGATGGATACGTACCCAGTGGTTGAGTGTGTCGGTGGTAGGCAGACAGAAACAGATTGGCAAGTGGAAAGAAACTAGGAACCTCCACTGCCTTCCAAACCCCCTCATCTGAATTCCCCCTGTCAGCTCTCAGCCCCTGCCTGTACCCTCCTCTTCATCTCTTTATACCTGTTCTTTTCCTTCTAAACTTAAACCCCTGATACAGGATCTTGACAGATGTTTCCTCTACCTCCACAAATGCTGCCCAAAATGCTGAGTTCCTCCAGTGGCCGTGTTTCTCCCTTACTCGGATGATAAAGAGATCAGTGAGTGAGGTGGACAACTGAGGGGCCATGAAGCCTTCACTGGTTCCTGCTACCTCTATTTTAACAATTCAAGACTGATTCAGAGCTTCCAATGAGGTACAAGTAAACATCACAGGTGTATAGGCTGTTGGTATAATGGTTCAGGATATTAACATGCAAAGGGGCTAACAGAACCCGTCTTGCCTTTGTGATAAGATAAGATAAAACTTTATTTATCCCAAAGGAAATTATTGTTGCAAGGATTTTTAGTCAGAAATAGATATATTAAAATACAAAATGTAAGCATTGAGGTACAAAGAAGTACAAAATGTGCATTAAAAAGTAATAGAGCAAAATACGGATGTTCAATGAAACCATCTACTTATATACTTAATGAGGAGCTGTTGAGTCACCTTGCCACAGGGAGAAAGGATCTCCTGTGGCGTTCGGTGGTGCATCTCAGTGGAATCAGTTACTAAAAGTGCTCCTCTGTTTGTCCAGTATGTCATGGAAGGGGTGAGAGGGATTGTCCATAATGCTCTGTAGCCTCTGCAGCACCCTCCTCTCAGACAAAACCACCAGGGAATCTGTTTCCACCCCCAGAACAAACCAAGCCTCCCTGATGAGATCAATCTTCTTGATATCAGCTGCTCTCACTCAGCTGCCCCAGCAGACTACAGCGTAGAACTACTGAATCATGGAACATCTGCAGCATAGTGCTGCAGACATTGAATGACCAGAGCCTCCTCAGGCAGTACAGTTGGCTCTGTCCCTTCTTGTACAGAGCCCCTGTAGTTTTAGTTCAGTCCCGTTTATTGCCCAGATGAATTACCAGGTATTTGTAGTCCCAGATGACTTCCACATCCGTTCCCTTGATGGAGATGGGAATGCAGGGTGTTTTCACCTTCCTGAAGTCCACCACCAACTCCTTTGTCTTAGTGATATTGAGCTGCAGGTGAGTCAGCCCACACAATTCAACAGAGTTATCCATCACTCTCTATACTGTGATGGAGATTCACTTTCCAGGGTCCAAGAGGCTTATTGCTAACCTCAGCTTTCTGGCACAATAGCATGACCTTTCCAAAGGCTCAGAGTTGTTTGTGACAAAATTAAACTTCTACCTGACATTCCTTGCTCAGCTTCTTGTTGTAAACAAGAAACAGTCTTCAGTTCTTAATGTAAATTGTAATTTTACAAAGAAACTGCACTGTCTACAGAGCTTGGCTGCTGGCCCGCAAGTACCAAACTCACAGCTCAAGATATATGGTTTGCAAACTTAACTGACCATGAGTTGTTCTTGTCTGCATCAGCCAATCACAGGACAATGTGGTTGTGTTAACTTGCTTGCATCAAGCCTGATAGCACTAGCTAAGGAAGTTTCCACACCAGACTTATTTTGTCACTTAGCACATAAAACATGATCACAGGTATGATCAATCAATAGTTGTGATGTTTATGTACCCAGAATCAGCCATCACAGCATTAATTTTGGGTATCTGGGATCTCTGTACCTGGAATCTGTGGGAATTATTTTGTCTCAGCAAAGGTTTCTGAAAAATATCATATGCAAATAATGTAAACTTGTAGCAAAACATTATAAATAATAGAAAGCATTGGAGATGGTTAGGAATGACAAGGAGAATGACAGAAAAGCAGGATGACAAAAATAAGAACTAGAATTCATTCCTCAACCTTAGATTTCTGCAACATATAACTTGTTCATCTGCAACTCGTTGGCATGTTCTTTTAGTTCATAAGAATTGTATCTAAGTTAGGAATTCCTTTGTAGTTTATAAATCTTGGAATTTGGAAATCTTTTGTACATCAGATACAGAGGCATGCAAAAGTTTGGGCACCCCTGGTCAAAATTTCTGTTTGATGGAGCAACAGGAGAGGCTGGCTCTGCTTTCCTTGGAGCAGAGAAAACCTAGGGAACCTGACAGAGTTATGCAAAGTTTTTGAGAGCCAAAGATAAGATACTGATTTAAGAATTCCTTCTGGATGTCCCAAACAAATTCTGCCCTGTTTAAACCTCTTGCTTTAAGGAGACCCCAGGATATGAGGGAAGTTGAAATCTTGTACAACAACACTGCTTTTACCAACTTCCCTAAACTGCATGCATACCTATTCCTCAATGTCCCAGTGGCTATTGCAATCAACATGCTCTAGTACAATTGATTATGTTCTTGTAAAAGGCCTTGGGGCATTTTATCCTGTTAAAGGTGTTTTATGCTACATTAAATGACTAGTCTGATTAGCTATATCTGGTTCATTATTTGACATTAGGAAAGAAACTGTGATGAGTAGACTGGTAGGACTGAAGGCTAATAAATCCCCGGGTCCAGATGGTCTGCATCCGAGGGTTCTAAAAGAGGTGGCTCAGGAAATTGCGGATGCATTGGTAATCATTTTCCAATGTTCCCTAGATTCAGGATCAGTTCCTGAAGATTGGAGAGTAGCTAATGTTGTCCCACTTTTCAAGAAGGGAGGGAAGGAGAAAACGGAGAACTATCGCCCTGTTAGCCTAACGTCAGTCGTGGGGAAGATGCTTGAGTCCATTATTAAGGACGAAATAGTGGCACATCTAGATGGCAGAAATAGGCAAATCATGCTTGACTAATCTGTTGGAGTTTTTTGAGGGTGTAACAAGGATGTTAGATGAGGGTAAGCCAGTAGATGTTGTGTACCTAGATTTTCAGAAGGCATTCGATAAGGTGCCACATAGGAGATTGGTGAGTAAAATCAGAGCTCATGGCATTGGGGGCAGGGTTTCAACATGGATAGAAAACTGGTTGGCAGATAGAAAGCAAAGGGTAGCAGTGAATGGGTGTTTCTCGGACTGGCTGGAGGTGACTAGTGGGGTACCACAGGGCTCTGTATTGGGACCGCAGCTCTTTATGATTTATGTCAACGATTTAGATGAGGGCATTGAAAACTATATCAGCAAGTTTGCTGACGATACTAAACTGGGTGGCAGTGTGACATGCGAAGAGGACGTTAGGAGAATACAGGGAGGCTTGGATAGGCTGAGTGAGTGGGCAGATACTTTGCAGATGTCATTCAATGTGAATAAATGTGAAGTTATCCACTTTGGAAGCAGGAACAAGAGGGCAGAGTATTGTCTGAACGGTGTCGAGTTAGGTAAGGGAGAAATGCAAAGAGACCTAGGAGTCCTAGTTCACCAGTCAATGAAGGTGAATGAGCAAGTGCAACAGGCAGTGAAGAGGGCAAATGGAATGTTGGCCTTTGTTACAAGGGGAATTGAATACAAGAGCAAGGATGTTCTTTTGCATTTGTACAGAGCCCTGGTGAGACCACACCTGGAATATTGTGTACAGTTTTGGTCTCCAGGTTTAAGGAAGGACATTCTGGCAATTGAGGAAGTGCAGCGTAGATTCACTAGGTTGATTCCTGGGATGGCAGGGCTGTCTTACGCAGAGAGATTGGAGAGATTGGGCTTGTACACGCTGGAATTGAGGAGATTGAGAGGGGATCTGATTGAAACGTTTAAGATAATTAAAGGATTTGATAGGATTGAGGCAGGAAATATGTTCCAGATGTTGGGAGAGTCCAGTACCAGAGGGCATGGATTGAGAATAAGAGGTCAGTTATTTAAAACAGAGTTGAGGAAGAGCTTCTTCTCCCAGAGAGTTGTGGAGGTGTGGAATGCACTGCCTCGGAAGACGGTGGAGGCCAATTCTCTGGATGCTTTCAAGAAGGAGCTGGATAGATATCTGATGGATAGGGGAACCAAGGGATATGGGGACAAGGCAGGGACTGGGTATTGATAGTGAATGATCAGCCATGATCTCAGAATGGCGGTGCAGACTCGAGGGGCCGAATGGTCTACTTCTGCACCTATTGTCTATTGTTCAACTTCAATCATATTATCCCGGGCTTGAAACCACAATGTACAACCTGTATACCTGCTATTCTTCAGCTCCCTCTGCCACCTACTGGTTCAGTAATCACTTCCCAGCAGTGTAGGTGATGGATTCATCCTCATAAACACACAGCTGCACATCAGACATGAAATCCCACATGTGCCACAGTTACTGGGTCTTTTTTCTGTGAGCCCATGTGACTGATTGAACACATTAATAATCTTATAGTGCTTTAGAGATGCAAGGGAGTCAAAGGCATTTTCTCAGTACATGAAAAGCAAAGTAATACCCATGGACAGAGAAGTGAATATGGGGACAATGTGTGTGGAGCCAGATTGCACAGGTGTGGTCCTAAATGAAAACTTTGCATCAACAGTCTCAAAATAAACTGCTTTTTAATTTGAGGATTCACTGCAGAGCAAAGTACCCGTTTTACACAGGTCTCCATAATGAAGAGGAAGTACGTGATGTGATTTGGACATAGATATAGCAGGCATGATCAGTAAGTTCACAAAGATTGACAGAATCACAAACAGTGTGGAGGGTAATGCACAGGGTACAGTGTGATAGTCATATATTAGTGAAATGGGCTGAGAAATGATAAAGTGTAATTCTGATAAATTTGAGGTGATACAATTTGGGAAAATTACTGAGGCTGGAAGATACACCATGAATAGTGGGGTCCTAGAGAATATTGACGAAAAGTAGGAACTTGGTGCAGAAGTCCAAAGAACCTTCAAGGTAGCAATACAGGTAGATCACATAGTTAAGAGGGCATGTGGAGTACTCACCTTCATTAATCAGGGCAGAAGAGCAGTGAGGTTATTCTCAAACTTTATAAACCTTAGATCAGTCTTAGTTGGGGCACTGTGTAGAATTCACCACACAGTGAGGGGAGATACAGTGCCAGAAAGGGTGCAGAGGATGTTGCCTGAATGGAACCTTTTAATTATGTGGAAAAACTGAGAGGCTGTATCTGTTCTTCCTGCAGCAGAAGAGGGCACATAACTGAGGTGTATAAAACCTATTTTAATTAGAAATACAGCATAGTAGCAGACTCTTCCAGCCCAACAGACCAATCCCATTGAAATTCACTCATGTAAACAATTAACCTACAAACCTGTATATATTTGGAATGTGGGTGGAAACCGTCACACCCAGAGGAAAACCGTGCACACAGGGACTTAAAGAAGGAAGATATAGAGAAGCAGGAGGAGGAAGACAATGAGGAAGTATAGGAGGACAATTAGCAGGAAGGGGAAGAGGATCAAGTAGACAAGGAAAGAAGAAGGGGGAAGAGGGGGAGGAAGAAGTAAAGGGAGAGATGAAGATGACAAGGAATGTAGGAGGAGGATTAGGAAGAAAATGGGGAGGATCAAGAGGATGAGGAGCAGGAAGAGGAGTATTCTGCTATGTCTAATGGTCTTATAGGCAGAGGAGGAGGAGGAAAAGGAATGGAAGAACAGGATGAGGAAGATGAAGAGTAGGAAGAGGAAGTGGAGGAGGAGGAGTGTCCTCCTCCACATGAGACATGGGTCAAGAAAGTTCAGTCACTCAGCATTCAAGATAAGGTAGTACATTGGATTAGACTTTGGCTTTGTGGGAGAAGCCAGTGAGTGGTAGTAGATGGTTGCCTGTGACTAGTGGGGTGCAGCAAGGACTAGTGCTGGATCATTTGGTTTGTAATCTAGATCAATGATCTGGATGATAACGTGGTTAACTATTTCAGCAAGTTTACAAGGTGTAACACTTCAGTAGGACCAGACAGTGAACACACTGACGAGTGTTGTAGAACAAAGGGATCTGGGAATACAGGTCCATAATTCATTGAAAGTGATGGCACAGGTTGATAGAGTCGTAAAGATAGCTTTTGGATATTAGCATTCATAAATCAAAATACTGAGTACAGGAGATGGGATGTTATGTTGAAGTTGCATAGGACATTGGTGAGGCTTAATTTGGAGTATTGTGTGCGGTTTTGGTCACCTACCTACAGGAAAGATGTAAATTAGGCTGACAGAGTACAGACAAAATTTACAAAGATATTGCTGGGACTAGAGGACCTGAATTATAAAGAAAGGTTGAATAGATTAGGATTTCATTCCTTGGAAAATAGAAAATTGAGAGGAAATTTGACAGAGGTATACAAAATTATGAGGGGTACAGATAGCATAAATGCAAGCAGGCTTTTTCTATTGAGGTTGGTTACAACTAGAGGTCATGGGTTAAGGATGAAATATGAAAAGTTTAAGGGAACTATGAGGGGACATTCTCACTGTACGAACTGTGCGCAAACATATCAGCAATGAAGAAGAAAAAGAAACTTAACCAGGTACTTAACCTCGCCCAAGTCTGATGAGCCAAAACCACTCCATGGTCCACTCAATGTCAGCAGGACCAAGGAGCCAATTATTGCCCAGGAGGATGAAACCAAAGGTCCATGATCCAGTCCTCATCAGAGGATCAGATTTGTCAGCAACTTTAAATTACTTGGTGTTATCCTTTCAGACAATTCGTCCTGAGCCCACAACATAAGTACAATTATGAAGAAAGCATAGCAGTACCTCTGCTTCCTTAGGAGTTTCGGAAGATTCAGCATGACATCTGAAACTTTGACAAACTTCTGTAGATGTGTGGTGGAGAGTATATTGACTGGCTGCATTACCACCAGGTATGGAAACACCAAAGCCCTTGAATGGAAAATCTTGCAAAATGTAACGGATATGGCCCAGTGCATTATGGGTAAAGTGCTCCCCACCAACTACACGAAGCACTGTTGCAGGAAACCAACATCCATCACCAGGGTCCCCAGTCACTTAGGCCATGCTCTCTTCTCGCTGCTGCATTCAGGAAGAAGGTACAAGAGCCTTAGAACTCACACCACCAGGTTACTACCCCTCAACCATCAGGCTCTTGACCCAAAGGAGATAACTTAATTCAATATCACTTGCCCCATTATTGAGATGTTAACGAATGGATTCAATTTCAAAGACTCAAGTTCTTGATAATTATTGTTTATTTATTATGATTATTTCTTTCCCTTTGTATTTGCAGTTTGTTTTCTTTTATACACTGTTGGTGCAGCTTTTCATTGATTTATGATGGATTATTGAACTTGAACACTACCTCATTATTTTTGTTCTCTTAAGCAATATATATTTAATTTTTATTTCACACAAACACACACACACACACACACACACACACACACACACACACACACACACACACACACACACACACACACACATGCATACACACAGACACACAGATACACACTCACACACACACACACACAGACACACTCACACACACACCCACCTTCCCACATAACCACCTTCCCACACACACACATGTTTTTTTTGGTACTGCACTACAAAACAACAAATTTCACAACGTACGTATGTTAGTGGTATTAAATCAGAATCAGGATCAGGTTTAATGTCATTTGCATTTGTCATGAAACGTGTTGTCTTTCAGCAGCAGTAAAGGTAGTAAACCTGATTCTGATTCTGAGCAGAATGAGGAAGCAGAGTCTGAGGAGTAGTGTTAGGAGGAGGATTAGTGAAGAACAAGGAGGAGGAGGTGTTGAGGTGGGTTAAGAGGAGGAAGATTTTGAGGAGGAAGTGGAGAAGAAGGACTAGGAAGAGGATAAAGAAGAGAATAAAGAGGAAGTTGAGGAGGAGAAAGATGAAAAGGAGGAAAAGTAATGGGAGGAGAAAGAGGATGAGGAGGATTAGGAGCAAGTGAGGAGGAAGAAGAGCATTATGAGTAAGATGAGGCAGGTGTTGAGGAGCAAGAGCAGAAGGAGTTAAAGTAAGGCAGCTGCCAATGATGGCTGATCCATGGCTCCATTAGCCCACAGCTCCATGAACCAACTAAGACTTGACCATTCCTAGAGATTCAGTGTTAACCCCATCCCTATGTCCCTGACCATCAACTCCTGGATCATAAACTTTCCTGGATCAGATGCCTGGTTACTGTCTTGACATCTTGTAAGATGATTCTGAGACCTGACATCTGCTCACAGGCATTTCATATCGCCCTCTGCACCATGTCCTTAACATGGAACTCACTCCCCCGGGCATCTTATCTGCACAAACTGCAATCTCCTGGTTCCCCAACCCCACATGAACACTTCTGCCTACTCCCCAAGACTCACTGTACAGACTGTTTGCAGTCTGCTCCTGCCCCACGGAACTTATTTTTCCCATGGTCCAAACCCATTCTACTCACATCTGTGACACCATCACTGTAACAGTCCCTACCTGATCTTCATCTGCATGCCGTTATACATACATCAACAATATTTAAATACCAAGTGGCATTTGTAACTAGGATCTTTGTAGGTTTCAGAACTCAGTAATGGTCTGTATATATGAGGATCAGAGGGGTTTTGGGGTCCAAGTACATAGGACACTCAAAGCTGCTACGCAGGTTGACTCTGTGGTTAAGAAGACATATGGTGCATTGGCCTTTATCAATCACGGGATTGAGTTTAAGAGTCGAGAGGTAATGTTGCAACTATATAGGACCCTGGTCAGACCCCACTTGGAGTACAGTACTGTTTTCAGTGCTGGTCACCTCACTACAGGAAGGACGTGGAAACCATAGAACGGGTGCAGAGGAGATTTACAAGAAAGTTGCCTGGATTGGAGAGCATGCCTTATGAGAATTGGTTGAGTGAATTCGGCCTTTCGTCCTTGGAGCAACCAAGAATGGGAGATGACCTGATAGAGGTGTACAAGATTATGAGAGGCATTGATTCATGTGGATAGTCAGAGGCTTTTCCCCAGGGCTGAAATGGTTAGCAAAAGAGGGCATAGTTTTAAGGTACTTGGAAGTAGGTACAGAGGAGATGACAGAGGAAAGGTTTTTTTTAATGCAGAGAGTGGTGTGTGTGGAATGGGCTGCCAACAGCGGTGGTGGAGGCAGAAACAATAGGGTCTTTTAAGAGATGGCTCCTGGATGGCTACATGGAGCTTAGAAAAATAGAGGGCTATGGGTAAATCCTAGGTAGATCTCAGGTAGGGACATGTTCAGCACAACTTTGTGGGCTGAAGGACTTGTATTGTGCTGTAGGTTTTCTATGTTTCTTTCTATAGAGGAACCACCTTCTACACCTCCATGGGGCAAAGACCATGTACAGTAGAGCTGGCACCTCCTAGAGGGATTAGTCTTGTTGATGAAGTGTAGGCATGAACAGGCACAGAGTGCTGCAATGTTATTTACTAGCCCCGTCTTAATGACATTACCTTTAGTGTTCCAGAGGAAGAGAAGTTTACATGCTAGACATCAGAAGACTGTAAGACGATAAGCTATAGGAGCAGAATTAGGCCATTCAGACCACTGAGTCTGCTCCACCATTCCATCATGGCTGATCCCAGATCCCACTCAACCCCAAACACTTGCCATACCCTTCGATGCCCTGACTGATCAGGAAACTATCAACTTCTGTCTTAAAAATACCATAGACTTGGCCTCCACCGTAGTCTGTGGCAGGGCATTCCACTGATTCACTACCCTTTGGCTAAAACAATTCCTCCTTACCTCTGTTCTAAAAGGTTGAGGCTGTGCCCTGTAGTTCTGGATACCCCCACCAAGGAAAACATACTCTCCACTTGTACAGTGAAGGAACAGTGCTGTTTAATCTTGTTTACTCATGTTCATCTGTGAAGCACTGATGTGTGTCTACAGGGATTGAAAGTAGGACACTTGTTCAGAAATCATGATGTCTTAGTTGAGTACTCTGCACAGGAAAACAATTCGGACATTTGCCATTCATCAACATTAGACCAAGAGAAATCTCTTCATGGAGAAGACCCGTGGGTCAGCATTTGTAGGCAAATATTGCAGGGCACTCAAGCAAACTCAGGAAGTCCTACAGCAAGGAAAGAGGCCCCTTGGCCCAACTAGTCCATTCAAACCAAAATGCTCATCAAAGCTAGTTTCATCTGACTGTGTTTGGACAATATCTTTCTAAACCTTTCCTGTCCATGTACCTTCTAAACATTGGTAAAGAACCTACTTCAGCTACTTCCTCTGGCAGCTAGTTCCATAAATTCACTATCGTCTGCATGAAAAAGCTGGATCTTTTCAGCCTGCCCCTTTTCGCTATAAACCTATACCCCCAAGTTTTGATCTCCCCTACCCTGGGGAAAAGACTGTTGCTATCCAATTTAACATGATTTTAAACACTCTGTAAGGTTATATTTCATTCTCTTACATTCCAAGAAATAAATACCAAGCCTGGACAATCTCCCCCTATAAATCTGGCCATTAAGCCCTGGTACCATCCTCACTCCTCTCAGCTTAATCATGGCTTCACTACAACAGGATGATTAAAACTCTACATTGTGCTCCAGGCTCCAATGACTTATAAAACTGCAACAGAATGTCCCCATTTTTAAGTGCCCTGACAGATAAGGCCAAACTGCTAACAAAATGTTTCAACATGCCAACTAGCTCTTTCAACAGACTGTGTACTTATACTCCTAGTTCCTTAGCTCCATTAGTGCCCTACCATTCTGATTCTGAAAGTTGAGCAGTTTGGTGGAGAGCTTGATGCTTTCCGTTTAACTTCTCCCTTCTTAGAAAGATAATAAAAGAATGATATTGCCTTTAACAGTTGGTGTACTTGACTTATTTACAACAGAAGCTTTGCCCATATTTAAAGATCTATCATTTTGCAATGTTGTAACGTGAATTCTTTTCCCTTCTTTCTGGATTATCCCAAAGGATTACCCCAATGAAAAAACAGAAGAAGGGAGCAGTTAAGGGATGTCAAGTTGGTTGGACAACACTGAAGATACAGGACTCATGCTCCTACCCTCACACCAATGTTTCCAGGTAATCACTCTGTCCCTGAGCTGCATCCATAGAGATCCCAGTTCACTAAATGAAGCCCTCAATCAGTTATGAAATAAA